>NW_026988454.1:80535000-81067500 GCF_030222135.1 Aotus nancymaae
TGCCTCAATAATGGCTGACACACTTCCCCCCACCTAGCTGGACCATTCCGGGTCCAGCTGTGTTTGCTGTGAAACTCTCAATCCAGAGCATTTCAGATTACCTGTCTTTGTGGGGGTGGGACCCACTGAGCCAGATCACCTGGCTCCCTGTTTCAGCCCATTTTTTTCAGTTGAATGGGCTGCTCTGTCTCCCAGGAATTCCAGGCACCAGTTGAAACAACCACCCAGATTTGTGTGAGTTTTTGTGCAGAGACCCATGGAGCCAGCTGAAACAACCATGCTGGACACTCACAGCTCTTTTCAGCCCAAGAATCTCCTAGTCTGTGGGCAATAAAAACTCATTTGGAAATGTGGTGATCACTCACACTCTGTATTGTTCTCACTGGGAACTGCACTCCAGAGCTGTTCCTATTTGGCCATCTTGGATCCTCCTGAAATTTTTTTATACATAACATTTTAATTGCAAAATCACGTAAATGTTAAAAAATACTCCATTTGTTTTAGGTAATCTTTGCTTGGAGATACCCTCCCCTCTTCCCTTTTTTTTTTTTTTTTTTTTTTGAGATGGAGTCTCTATCTGTCGCAGGGTTGGAGTGCAGTGGCAAGATCTTGGCTCACTGCAACCTCCACCTCCCAGGTTCAAGCTATTCTCCTGCCTCAGCCTCCCAAGTAGCTGGGACTACAGGCACATGCCACACCCAGCTAATTTTTGTATTTTTAGTAGAGACAGCATTTCACCATGTTGGCTAGGATGGTTTCAATTTCTTAACCTCATGATCCACCTGTCTTGGTCTCCAAAAGTGCTGGGATTACAGGCATGAGCCACCTCGCCAGAGTGACTCCCTCCTTCTTAAAGAGCTGTAGAGATTTTTCTGTCTAATTGAAATAGTGAGTTTTCCCTCTTATTGAAGAGACTGATAATAGGTTTCTTCACTGTTACCAGAAAAAAAATCTCACTTGTTTTTAATCTTAGTATATCAGGGTTATCTCAATATCACAATCAGCAAATAACATGAGTTTTTGTTTGTCAATGTGGAATCAATTCTCCCATATGAAAGTTGGATACAAAATTAGATTCTTCTTTTAATCTGTCACATTGGGAAGGATATTCTTGCCAAAAATCTTCAGCTCGGAAGTCATGACCTCTCCCCATTATTCTTTGTAACTCCACCCACAAACAAATAATACAAAAGGAAGAAAAATTAAACATAATATATAAAAGTATAAACTACAATCCTAGGCAGAAAGCTACCTGTAGGAGCATTGTTAACTCTTCCTCAATTGTAATATACTATGCATCAAATGTATAATACTACAAACTAGATCATAAGTTCCTCCAAGCCAGGGTTTTATCCATATTTTATCATTTCACTGCTTCACAGTACCCTTTCCTCTGGCAATTAGAGCAGAGCCTCATATACTGTAGGCACTGCCTAACAAATACCCTTGAAATGCCATTACAAGGAAACAAACTAAGCTACCAGTACAGTTATTTGTTTTGATACAGGAAGAAAAAGAGAAGAAGGTTAACCCAGCATTCCCTCAAACCATGTACCTACATATTCTACATAAAATAAAATAAAATAAATGGTAGTCAACTTGATTTTGGATACTTCATACACTAGATTACACTCTTGGAAATTCACAATATGTATAAGCATATTGTAGGCTTCAAGGAACGTTTTAGTTAAAAAAAACACACACACACTTGTTAAAGTTGATTTAGGACATTATTTCCCATGCGTATTTGACAACATAGCCCTTTGAAGAGGATACCTACTAACATTTAGAGGGAAATCAGTGTCCTGTGGAGCAAAATCTGAGAAATCTTTGGTTGTCCAGGTTTTTTTTTTTTTTTTTTTTTTTTCAGTTTGTCCAGCTTTTTGTTCTTCTCCAAAGGAAAGACTACCCATTCCTTTTAGGAGGAGAGAAGAAAGAGGAAAGTATCATTGCCTTAGGATAGTAGTTACTGACAGATGTGGGAAAATTAGGAACAGTTAGGAATCAGTTCTCTTCTCCTACAATTAACTGAAAAATCAACATATAAAATGTATTCTAAAATACTAAATTATTCATGCTAAGAGAAGTACAATAGTAAAAGCAAAAGAAGTGGGAGATATGAGAAAGAATCTTCTCTGCCATGCATATGAAGAAGTAAACTTCAGAAGACTGTCTGTGGGTTTGTAAAAAAAAAAAAGAACAGCATTTGTATCTAACCCAAATTCTCTGAACACCCTGCACACTTCAGAGCATGACAGACTGAACACAAGGTTTTTGTGACCTAACGTTGGGGATTTAGTACTAACTCTACTTCATCAACTGCAGAAATCCAGTTCAACCAAGATATTCAGTTTCTTTTCAAATGATATTGATGTATGGTAACAATATCTCAGTCCTTGACAAAAAAACAGCCAGTCTGCATGACAGACAGAAAAAAACTCCAAAGCATTACAATTGGAATGACAGATTAGAAAAATTTAGTTACCAAATCTTCAACCGCTACATTAGACTTGTCAGCATGTTACACAGGGGTTTAATTTAGTTGCTTTCTGACATATGGGCAACAATACAGTCTCAGTGGTTCCCTGCTACTGGCATGGTTGAGGAGGAGGGAGAAATAATTAGACATCTGACAGGCAAGTGACTGCTCTCACAGCTAGCCAAGGCTTTTGCAGAGGACACTAGATATTTTTAAACCACATTTCCGTGACAGCTAAAGAAATTGTACATTTTCTTCCAAGTAAATCGATACTGGTTTCTTTCAGAGTCTGATGATGACAAAGTAAAAAAAAAAAAAAAGTAATAAATCCTCTAATCCTAATTCTTTCATATAGTTTCCTATGAAAAATTATATATGCTGCATATAATATATGAAGTGGGATACGTGACATTATTTTTATTCTCCCCTTCTTGAGAATGCATGCATCTAAACAATTTGTTTTTCATTGTCAGAATCTTCATTTTTTACATTAAATAAGGAAGAATCTGAGGATTCCGTATAAAGTCAGCAAAACAAATCACAGACATACAGGGGTAAGAGCTAGGGCAACAAATGCTTTCCTCAGTCAATCTGTCAAGTGCTCAAGGCCAGTGAATCTGTCTCGATTTCCACCCACAACACTGTCACAACCATCAGCTACCAGCACAGAACTGGGTATCCAACAGCATTTCACAAATATTCGTCAATGTATTGATATTTATTCATTATCCAGGCTCTGTATGCATGAATTCTTGGAAAGTGCAATAAAATCATGCAAGATAAAAGTGTAATGCTTTTTCTTTTTGCTTGTCCATCTTATCACACACGACAAGACCTGACAGAAGGTCAGCCCACAGGAAGGTTTAATTTATCTGAGATCAAGCACTTTTTTGAAAGTAAACAGGATTTTCTGCAAAGAAACCCACATATAAATTTCAACCAAGTTTTATTTCTTATGCTTTCTTTTGTAACCAAGTGTATACTTTTATTATCTAAACAAGAATATTCCTTGTCTAATGCTCATCTCTTGTTCTTATCCAGTGTTGTAGACAATATTTGTGACTCCCCAAAATTCATATGTTGTAGTCCTAACCCCCTAGTGTGATGGAATTGGAACATGGGGCCTTTTGGAGTTAATCAGGTTTAGATGAGCTCGTGAAGATGATGCCCTCATGATGAAACTGGTGCCCTAATAAGACGTTGCTCCTCTTTCTTTCTATCATGTGAGAACACAGAAAGAAGTCTCCTTCTCCAAGTCAGGAAAAAGGCCCTCACAAGAACTCAATCATGCTGGCACCCTGATCTTGGACTTCTAGCCTTCAGAACTGTGAAAAATAAATGTCTGTTGTTTTAAACCATTCAGTCCATGGTATTTTGTTATAGAAACCCAAGAAGACTGACATCCAGTAAAACAATCATTAAGAGACATGATTAAGAATAGAGCTAGTGGTCATAAGGGAAAGAACAACAGTGATACGTATACTCATAATACCAGGATATGTTTTTTCCGGACCCTTTTAACAGATGAGAAGTTATGGGAGGGAGAGTCAGAAAAAGTTAGTCTGCCTTTGTCAGAGGTCACTTTGTTAGAGGGTTAGGCATTACTGCCGTGAAAGTTAAAAGTTCTGTGACAGAACACAAAACTTAGTGAGGTTTTAGGTGAACAAACAGGTCTCCAACAGCAACTCTATGAGACAGATACACAACAACAACATTTGAAAACTCAGATCTTTGGTGCAATTTCCAGACTCATTGGAACATAGTTCTATGGATTCAAAAGTCCAATCAGGCCAGAGGCAGTGGGTCACGCCCAGCACTTTCGGAGGCCAAGGTAGGAAGATCACTAGGTCAGGAGTTCGAGACCAGCCTGACCAACATGGTGAAACCCCATTTCTACTAAAAATACAAAATTTAGCTGGGCATGGTGACATGTGCCTATGATCCCAGCTACTAGGGAGGCTGAGTCGAGAGAATCCCTTGAACCCAGGAGGTGGAGGTTGCAGCGAGCTAAGATCGCACCACTGCACTCTAGCCTTGGGGACAGAATGAGACTCCATAAAAAAAAAAAAAGTCCAATTAACTCTCTGGCTTCTATTTTCATAAAGAGGAATGAGAAGTCATTATTATCTAATACCCCCTAAAGCATTTTACTTGTCTCTATAAATTTCTTCTGGAGAATGGCATTTTATTAGTCAGGTTCTTCAGAAAAACCGAACCAATAAGAGACAGACATAGATACACACACTCACACATACATGATAACAGATAGATACAGAGATACAGAGATACAGAGAGAGAGAGAAATTTATTTCGGTGAATTGATTCATCTGGCGTGGAGTCTGGCAAGTCCAAAACATGTAGGGCAGGCTAGGAATTATGTAAGAGTTGATGTTGCAGTCTTGAGTTTAAAATCTGCAGGATATAAGGCTAGAAACTCAGGCAGCAATTCTGAATTGCATGCTTGACAAAGAATTTCTTCTTTGGGAAAACTCAGTCTTTGCTCTTAAGACCTTCAACTGATTAGATGAGACTTATCCATGTTATAGGAGAAAAATCTCTGCTTTACTCAAAGTCTACTAATTGAAATGTTAACCATGTCTAAAACATACCTCCACAGTAATGTATTAACTAGTGTTTAACCAAGCAACTGGTCACCATAGCCCAGTCAAGTTGACACCTAAAATTAACCATCAAAACATAAAATGGGAAGTAAAAAGGAAAACAAACTTCCAAATTCCTAAAATTTTTCATCTGTCCTCACTAGCAAATGTTCTTAGGTATATGTTTTATTCATTATTTCATTAAACAGCTCCCTAGATGCAACATGGTCTATTATGTCCAAATGGGTACCTTGCATTTTTACTAATGTCAACATTGCAAGTGCAAGATCAGTTACTGGGATGCAAGAAATAAACATGGTCAGTCCTGAACCATGAGACATCAAAAGATAGTCAACTAACTCAAAGCTTAAAAAAAAAAAAACCTCTGCTTATGAAGGCTTCTCTGTTCAGCATGTTAGCCTCATGGGCTAGCCTTATGCCCTGGCACATGGTTGGTGCCCCAAAATATTTGTTAAATGAGTACATGAATGAATTAGGGAGGTAAAAGAGCTTAATGTCATTGAAGGTGCTTACTACTTTTAGACAACATAGCCAATAGAGGACTGCTCTGCTTTTTTGTTAACTTGTTTTTGCACCTTATTACAAAATAGACATTAATAAATACTTCTATAAATTCACCAAGTTGTGAGTTTACTGTAACAACTCTTAGTTCTCAAGTCAGTAAGATATCTTGAGTATTTTGGACTTATAAACTTTCATCCCATGTCATAGCATTTAGAATTCAGTAAGCGTATTTGTTAGCTGTGTGACCTTGGCCAATAACAATAACAGCTGACATTTATTGGTCATTTACAAAATACCTGGTCCTGCTCTTACTGTCTATATTTGCCCATTATGTTCTCATGGTATGAGTTTTTTTATTAGCTGCCTTTTTACACAGAGGAACTACAGTACAAATAAGAAACTCAATCTAAAGTCAAATTAGTCAGTGGCTGGGTTGGAATTTGACCTCAAACAGTTCCACACATCTCTACACTGCAAGTTACTTAACTACTTAGAGCCCCACTGTGCTGACCTACAAAAAGAAGATAATAGTTCTACTTGCAGAATTATCTTAGGATTGGAGCCAATTTATATAATGCTCATAGCACTGTCCCTGGCTCACAACTTATAGACCCTGGGTAAATGACATTAGTCAGTAAGACATGTATCATCTCTACAACTTGAGTCATAAAGTTAACAATAAAACACATACTAATACATATGAATTCAGAAATGCAGAGTAATCACTTTAAATTTGTTGTCATGCCACTCACTGTTAAGACAAAATTTTAGACTAAAATTTTAGAATGTGGTAGATTAAAGATGACCACAAATTTTTTGCTACTCCTCTTACTCCTCTCTTTGAAGGCTAGATTCTAATTTCCTTCTCCATGAATCTGGGCTAGCCTTAGTGAGTGGCTTGGCCAATAGAACTGACAGTTTGCAAATTCTAAGTCTAGGTCATGGGAGCCTTTCAGCTTCCTCTCGGGCCACTTGGAATAATTGTCTTAGGAGCCCTGAGCTTCATGTAGGGAGTCTTTTACCCTGAGTAGCTAAGGTCAGTCTTCTAGTTATGTTCATTTAAGTGAGAGACAGGCTGATCTGAAGAACCCAAGATGACTTTACTTACCTCTCTGCCAGCTGAATACCACCAAGTGACTCCCATCAATGCCACAGGAAACAGCTGCATCACCCAGATGTCCAAACTCCCAATCAGGAAAATAGTGAGCTGTAATAAAACAGTTCTTTTAAGCCTTTTGTTCTGTGAGCAATTTGTTAAATAGTTTGTTAACTGGACCAAAATAATTCCAAAAATTACCGAATGAGAAATTGCACAGCACTATGCCTTGAGAGAGAATACTCTTGGATTCAGCTGCCAATCAATAAAATCTACATGAATGATGTTGAGAAAACAACTCTTAGGAGAGGAATACTTTTATTGGAAAAACATTTATCGGGATTAGTAAGTAGGAGTAGAATATGTGATGCCAGTAAATTCAAGGTAAGGCTTACAAGTCACCAAGACCAACTGAAGATAACATAAGAGAGCAGAAACTATATGTTTTCATTCTCGCTATCACAAAATTGAAACAAATCTAGAACAAAATTTGATCAGATGGAGGGTCACACTAAAATATATGTGTCATGTCGATTCCCTTACAAACAGGACTATCTTAGGTTAATGATACTGCAATGAGAGAGTCACATGCAAATTAAGTTTATAGTAATTAAAGACAGAGATGCATGTGTCTTGCCAATGCCACTTTGCAGAGGGTCTGGAGAGGAGTGAGGGAGACATTTCTGCAGCAGACAGATGATGAGTTCCTGAGTATAAAAATTTAAGTTATACATAAGAGAGTTTAAATAGGGCCCACATGTTCTAGACATTTTTTGTGGCAGACTTGTGATGTCTCTCTCTGACTTGGAAGGAATCAGTAAAGGAAACAGGCAAAGTGAATGTTTTATGCACAGAGGATAGGCTACCTGGTCTGCCAGCAGTTGCTTCTGTAAAGAAAGAAATTGGGCAGAGTAAGGTATGCAAATTCACACCCAAGTAACCTAAAGAAGTTTGTAGTTCCTTTACTTAATCATAACACTCTTCTTTCTGGGGGTAAATAGGTATCTTCATTTATGCGATTATGAATAGAGCTTCTAGGCAACTTACTTAAAGTCATGTGGTTTCTCAGACGAGTTTGGAACATGAAATGGAGTTCTTTCCAATTTGTAGGAATTTATCAATCTCTCTTTCTCCCTCCCTCCATCCTTCTCCCTTTCCTCTCTCTAGTTTTCTTTTTTTTTTTTTTTTTTGCCCCCCGCAAAGTTAAGAGATTTGGTATACTAAGAAAACCTTTCCTGTGAATTGTTACACAGATATTTAGATATTTCAAGCAACCCTAATTTCTAGTATTGCTAAGCAGCCCACAACAAGAAGAAAAGACAGCTGACTACCCCCAATAAAAAGGAACTGAGGAGAACTTCATTCCATGATACTATGGTTGATATTTTATTACAGGGAATTCCTGCCTACAGAAAGGTTCTGCTGTTGACTGTTCCTGAAGAGTACTACTAGGTTGCATTCCAAGGTTAAAGACAGCTGGGACAAAAGTTAAAAATAGCATTTCACTACAATCCAATACCAAATTATATATAATTTCCCAGCACTATGAAACCTAAGAAATTCTGACCCACAAATATTGATTTCTTTATTTGCAAAAATTTTTTTAAATCACATTTGAGGAGATATACAGCTTCAGAAATATCTTTTTCTGTTTTTAGTAATCAGAGACTAAAGATTTTGTTATAAATAAAGACAGTCAAAAATCTTTGAGTCACAAACCATTTTCTAAACTATCTTAGAAAAATATTCTATTCTCTATGTAATATAAACACAGGCTTAAGACAGCCCCATAGAGAAGGTAAAAGATTTTGTTTTTAAATGTTAATTAATAAAACACCTAGCTTTATCTTGTAACTTAAAACTAAGTACATAAGTTGCCAGTAACTTTCTATTTTCTTTTGGATCTGTAATCAATTACTGGATAGTTGCCAGTAATTTTCTGTTTTCTTCTGGATCTGTAATCAATTACACTGTCATATATTGTTTCATCTTTCGTTTCTCTCCAAGAAGATTTTGAACTCTGAAGCTCAGGAACTGCTTCCATTTGAATTCTTACTGCAGAAAGTATTGTTCTAGACATAAAGATAATCTATTTTTCTTAATCTAAAATTCACACAAATTGATATAGTAATATTTGATAATGTGTGATATGGTATATTTTTTCCCAGAATTGTGCAAGATTTTTAGAAAGTTGAGGAAGGATTGTTTATACAACTGTTTAAAAAATGTTATTATTGTTTATTAATAAGAAATTTATATAAACATATTATCATTTTTATCCTAGGAAAAAAAGTTTCACAAAGATCAGATAGTATTACTAATTCCAAATGCATATGCTAAGACCATTTAAAACACTAACATAAATATTAGAAATATTTCCTATTAATATTTTTAATATTAATATTAATATTAATAGGAAATATTTTGCTAACAAAATAAATGGAAAAAATAGGAGGTGAGATATTTAGGCTGTAATCACTAAGAATGAGAAGCAAATTATAATCTACTAAATTTTCACAGAGATGTACAGAAAAAAACGTGACTTATATATCATTATGATTTCTAGAAGCCTTATTCTTTTTATTGTTATTATTATTATTATTATTATTTTTAGAGAGGAAGTCTTGCTCTGTCAACCAGGCTGGAGTGCAATAGCATAATCATAGCTCACTGTAACTTTGAACACTTGGGCTCAAGCAATCCTCTGGCCTCAACCTCCCACGTAGCTATGTCTACAGGCATATGCCGCTATGCCCAGCTAATCTTTTTAATTTTTTTGTAGTGACAGAGTCTCATTATGTTGCTCAGACTGGTCTGCAACTCCTGGCCTCAAGCAGTCCTCCTGCTTTGACCTCCCAAAGTGCTGGGATTATAGGCATGAGCCACTGATACTGGCCTCTATGAGCATTTTAAATGACTGAATTTGGACTTCCAAGTTAACATATGGACAGATTTTTACATGGTAAGGCTTCTTCAAAACTCTTGAAGACAGACAAAAATGTGAAAGCTGGACTTGGAACCCAATGGTAAAAGATCTTGGAAAATATTTGTGGAATTTCCTCTAAATGAATCATCATTTAAGGTAGAGTAGTTTATTATTGAACCACATATTACATACTCTATCCTCTGAAATAGAAGAGAAGGCCACCCCACCCTCAGCAAATCAGTACTGAAAAGCAAAAAGCACAAAAGAAAAACATAAAGAAGAAAACAATGAGAGAAGATAATATATTTGGAAAGTAAAGGACAAAAAGCCAGTTGAGATCATAAATGTTTCAATAAAAGAAACAATATTCCTTCTCTGATGTGCTGGACAAAAAGAAAAAAATAATAAAACAGAAATGATAATCAACTAGAAGAAAATAACTTAGTTGAAAAAAATACCTGAGCCTATGTGTTCTTAGAGTCCTAGGAAATAGAACAAAATGCCAAAATTATATATATATATATATGTGTGTGTGTGTGTATGTATATATGTATATGTATGTATGTATGTACACTTGCAACATTTCATAATTTCAAAGATAAAGAAAAGGAAACACTATAAGCATCTGGAGAAAATATCTGACTTCATATTTTTCCCCAGCCCTAAACACACCAGAAGACAGTAAAGCAATTAAAGTCTACTGAATGATGAGATAAAATAGCTATGACCTAGGAATTACATATTCATCCAAGTAATTATTTATTTGTGACAACAACAGAAAGACTTCCTCAAATAAAGTAAGGAGCAAAAGATATACTACTGAAGAATGCCCTTTTTTAAATTTAAAGAAGACAATCACAAGCATGTTGCTTAAATAATAAATCTGCAGAGTAATTTTATTTTACCTCAACCATGTGAAATGAAAAGGAAATATCAATGCTCTCCTTCAGATTTCCAGAGTTCAGAAACTGTATACCTTTTATGAGAAAGTGATGTCGACATCCAAATTATTACCAAAGAAACACATTATTAAGTAAAACAACCAATCGAAATTAGTTACTAACTTTTCAGGGGTTAAAGGTTACTGTCAAAGTATTTAGCAACAATCTCTGAAGACCAAGTATCTTATGAGAATTCTTATCTAGCATTAATATAAGTGAGAATAGTTCCTATTTATCTCTGCAAGTACAGGGAAAGAATATAGTAGAAATGAGGGTAAACAGGACCTTTAAGATTACTTTCTTAATCTTCTTTTGGGGAAATAATTTCATACTTGAAAGAATAATACCACAAAGATATGTATTCTCTTTATCCAGATTTGTCTAGGATCTGAATAGACAACTGTCAAAAGAAGATAGACAAATGGCCAACAAGCATATGAAAAAATGCTCATCACTAATTATCAGGGAAATGCAAATCAAAACCACAATGCAGTACCACCTTTCTCCTAAAGAATGGCCATAATCAAAAAGTAATCGATGTTAGCGTGGATGTGGTGAAAAGAAAACACTTCTACATTGTTGGTGGGAATGTAAATTAATACAACTACTGTGGAAAACAGTGTGGAGATTCCTTAAAGAACTAAAAGTAGAACTATAATTTTATCCAGCAATCTCATGACTAGGTATTTCCCCAGAGGAAACGAAGTCATTACATGAAAAAGCTACTTGTACATGCATATTTATAGCCACACAATCTGCAATTGCAAAAATATGGAACCAGCCTAAATGCCCATCAATCAACGAGTGAATAAAGAAAATATGGCATATATATATATATATACCATGTAATACTACTCAGCCATAAAAAAGGGATGGAACAATGGCATTTGCTTAATGGAATTGGAGACCATTATTATAAGTAAAGTAAGTCAAGAATGGAAAACCAAACATTGTATGTTCTCACTCATAAGTGGGAGCTAAGTTATGAGGATGCAAAGGCATAAGAGTGATACAATGGACTTTGGGGACTCTGGGGGAAAGGGTCGGAGGAGAGGGACGGATAAAATAGTGCACATTGGCTACAGTGTATGCTGCTTGGGTAAGGGGTGCCCTGAAATCTCAGAAATCACCACTAAAGAACTTATTCATGTAACCAAGCACCTCCTGTTCTCCCAAAACCTACTGAAATAAAAGAATTTTTAAAAATTAAGATAAAAAATAAAAATAAATGAAAGTTATAACAGAAAAATCAAAAAGAAAAGTGGTTGGAGCATAGAGGATGGTAAAGTTATAAAATAGTAGAGTTGTAAATAGGTAATCAATCCCGAAGAATGGACTGCAGAATGGTCATGAGGAATGCGAAAAGACAAAGAACAAATCTGAGAGCAAGCAGACCAAGGACAGCACACCAGCTTTCATCAAATCTTGGTTTTCAGCCCTTTCTGTCTCAAAGAAGAGCTGTGGAAACACAACATATTGAAGAGGACATAGAGCAACCAGGATCCTCAGACATTGATGATAGGAGAATATAATGATGCAACCATTTTGAAAAACTGGAAGTTCCAAATAATGAAACATACATCACCCCCTACAGCCCAGAAGTTCTACTCCTATTTATTCAAAGGAAATGAAATCTTTTTTTTTTTTTGAGATGGAGTCTTGCTCTATTGTCAAGCTGGAGTACAGTGGTGCAATCTCAGCTCAAGTGATTCTCCTGCCTCAGCCTCCCAAGTGGTTGGGACTACAAGCACCTGTCACCACGCCCAGCTAATTTTTTGTATTTTTAGTAGAAACGGGATTTTACCATATCGACCAGGCTGGTCTTGAACTCCTGGCCTTGCGATCCACCTGCCTCGGCCTCCCAAAGTGCTGGGATTACAGTCGTGAGCCACTGCACCCAGCCAGAAATGAAATTTTATGACAAAAAATGCTTGCACAAGAAGTTTCATGGCAGCTTTACATCTAATAGCCAAAAACTAGAAACAACCCTGATGTCCATCAACAGGAGAATGGACCAATAAAATGTGATACAGTTATACAATAAAATACTAGTCAGTAATATAAAGGAAAAATAGATGATAAATAAATAATTAGATAATAGATAAATACAGATAGATATGCATGTAACAAGGATGAATCTCAGCATTATGCTGAGTGAAAGGGAAGAGTTCACTTAAGATCTGAGCATTTTGTTGCATGTAAGTTGTATCTATCAGATTCCAGTCAGGAAAGAGAACCACACAGTAATTTGAAGAGGAGAAGTTTAATATAAAAAATTATTAACTATAAATGGTAATTACCTACTAATAGGTAAAGACAAACTGAAGGGATAAATACATAGAAGATATACACAGCAACCAATACCTCTAGATCTGAGGCACAGCACCGAGGGATGAATCCAATACAGAAGAGGCCTTCTCCAGAGCTGAGATCCAAACTTTCATTGGAAAGACACCATCCACCTGTTGATGGTGGAGAAGTTCATGCAGACGCCATGCTGATAGAACTCACTGAGAAGCTGCCTTCTGGGGTGCTGAAGGAAGCCCTCAACAAGGTGTCATACCTCACAACTCACTGCAAAGCCTCCCAAAGAGATGGTGAGCTGGGAAACTACTTCCCAGGTTTCTGGATGAAGTTGCCTACAGAAAGATACCATGCTGCAGAGCTCACTGAGAAATTGCCCATAGAGGTGGCCCAATAGGAAGCAGTCCCCTGGGGTGCTAGAAAATATTACCCATAGGAAGTAAGTATCAATTGTCCTACCTGCTCCTGGCTGTCATGCACTGCAGAAGCAATCCAGCAGAGCACAGTAGGAACCAGAACAGCCTTTTCATCCTCTAGAATACCTCCAGTGCCCTCTAGTGACAAAACTTAACATTGTTCCCCCGATAATGAAAAAAATGCTTCAGTGTGACAAGCAGGGCAATGAAGGATAGATCTAAAACTGAGAGGCAACAAATAGATTACTAACACATGCCACAAGAAAATGAAGAAGGGGACGGAAGGGGAAGAGAAGGAAGAGGAGAAGGAGAAAGAGAATGTCATCTGTGGGATTTAAGGTATTATGGAAGATCAGAGACTTAAACAGAATAGATAACAACTAGCTAAACATGAACAATAAATGATAGCTGGTGAATCTTGACTATCTGCAAAGAGTGTACTAGGCACTGTAGTTCATTTAGTAAAATATTTCTATAAGTTAGTTATTATTATTTTCATTTTGGTGAAGAAACTGGGACTCAAAGGGGATGGACAACTTACCATAAGGTCACACAGCCAGATAGTAACACACCCAAATTTTTCACCCATAACTCTGACTCCAAAGCCTCAATACATTGCATCTCACTGATGATATATGACCATGCCAATGCCAGAATGGAAAGCTGAGATTCTGGCCCCAGTAATTGCTTTTAGACTTACCCTAAGTCTGTCATTGAATACAAGAAGCTACAGGACTGGTTTCAGGTGGGCTACATTTTTATAACCTTATTGCAGAACTGGAAAGAGCAATTTGCCCATTCACCCAAGACTAACATTTTGCATAAACTGAATTGCTTCTATAGATAGTAAATGAGCATAAGCTGAGATTTTCTTCTAAGTCAACTTTAAGACAGCTTTTCAAACAAACACGCATTGCCTTTATTCCAAGGACAAAAGCCAGAAACTCTGCCCAATAGTCTCTGGCTGTTATAATTTTGATGCTTGATATACTTCTATGCATGTAAGCCATATCACACACCTTCCTAATAAGGCAAGGAATAGTGAATAGCATCAATTATATCACAATTGTTTCTCTTATAAAGTTAACTAATATTAATAATGGTTATTCTGATTGGAGTTACCATTATCATTAACTTATATCATTCAATACCTATTCTGGGAGACAGAGAGTTATAATGAAGGTGGAGGAGTGCTTGGAATTTTCTTGTATAATCACCAGTTACCTATGAGTACATGGTGAACTGTTAAAAAAAAATAAGATAATGTTCTATACTCAATTATTATGCCATAACTGAATGATAACATTTATTCACTTTCTCCCTGAATGATTTCATCCAATTTCTAGACTTTGCATATCTATGCTGATAATTTTCAGATTTGTATTTTAAACACTGAACTTTCTTATGAACCAGATGTTCTTATATCTTATTGACTATTTAGATCTCAAATATGCCTCTCATATTTGATAATTCCAAAACAGAACTTTGTCTGTTTTCTTACAGTCTTTTGGAGCTCAATGAATGCCATTATCATCCACCTACTTGCTTGAGCTGAAAACCCAGAAGTCATTCTTGATTCTTTTCTTTCCCTTATCACCTAAATCCAATTCATCAGCTAGTCATATTAGCCCTACCTCAAATAATGTATTACTCTACCCATTTCTTTCCAGCTACACTGCTACTTTTCTAGTCCAATTTACTGTCATTCCTCAGACTATTGATACAGAACTGCTTGCCTTGCTTATATCCGCAACTGTCCTAAATTCATTCACATTACTACATGCTGCCAAAAATTATCCAAAAGATTCTAATGCATTAAGAATAAAATCCACAAGCTTTATCATAGCCTATTAGCCCAAACATGAATTGCCTCCCCGTATCAGGATTCAATCAGAGAAGAGATCCACTATAAGTGATATGGAATAAAGTTTATCATAGGGGTTTGACATTGAGCTTCTAGCAATTGTGAGAGCTAGTAACACGTCTATATAAGGATGTTGCTTCTATATCTGATGCTGGACTGGAAAGAAGGATGAATGGGAAGTGTGAAGTGGGGAGAGCAAGAATGAGCTGAAACCTGCAAGGATGAGCTGGAGCTCATGAATATGAACTAGAACTTGTATCTATCTTTTGCTATACTCAGGCCTTAATTTCAATATTGTGGGTGACTTGCAAAAGAAGCTGACACTCTTTATCGTATATTTAGGCCACATACCTGGCCTAGGATTAGGAGGAGTTAAAGAAGGCATGTAAGCAGCAATTGAAGTAGCTGTAGGCTTGGCTGCTGTCCTGTGCCACTAATGTGCACCAACGAGCAGAGACAATGTGTTTGAACTGCGGCAGAACCTGATGCTACACATACCTTCTGAGCACAAACACAACTGATGCTTTACTTATGCCCTCCAAATCTTATGCAAATTTTTCTTGTCACCAACCCTAAACAGAACTATGCAGGAAAGGGAATTCTTGTAAATGTAGTTCCAGCTTAGCTAGGTTAACAAAGAATAAAGCCACTACTAACCACTCTTGTCAACCTGGCCCAACTATGCTTCTTTTAACCATACCTAATTTCCAAATAAAGACAAATTATGCTTCTGCCTGATATAATACAACTATCCTTTGTAAAACTTAAAATATGTTAAACCTCTCAAGAGTCTATAAAATTTCTTTGTCTATTTTTGGGTGGTATTTATTCTTTTCATAGCTTAGTCACATTCTCCCTTTGATATTCTGCAATTTAAACACCAAGCTATAAGAACTGGTTCACTGATAAATGTTTAGCAACCAGTTGTCCAAAGGGGAAAAAGTGTTATACATAGATTTTGCCAGTTTCTGTGGTATTAATACTCCCACCAGGGACAATTTTATGCCACCAAATGTGATATCACTGAACACAGAGTTGGGAAGAGGTAGGTGGTTGCACATTAATATGTAGAAGTTTCATTACATAGATACAGTATACATAAATAACTTCAGGAGTACAGATAATACTAAAATATCATAAAACAATTAGAAAATGATGAGACTTTGGGAGTGAAAAGTCTATCTGTAGGGCAAGCTTACAGGTTGGAAATTTAGGTAAGAATTGATGTTGCGGTCTTGAATCTGAAATCTGCAGGGCAGACCAGCAGGTAGGAGATAGGCAGTATATCTATGTTATGGTATTGAGACAGAATTCCTTATTTTCCAAGAAACCTCAGTATTTATTCTTAAGGACTTCAGCTTATTGGATGGAATGCACCATTTCATGAAAGGTAATCTTCTATACTTAAAATCAACTGACTGCAAATATTTGCCATGTTTATAAAATAGCTTCACAGTAACATCTTTACTAGTGGTTGACAAATTAACTGGGCAGTAGCTTAGCCAAGCTGACAGACAAAATTTACCTTCACACCATCTGAATACAAATTGCTCCTAATTGTCTTTACTAACAAATACAGGGAAAAAGGCATTCATCAGTTCAATAGCTACGTACCATGTGTCTGGTGATATGTGTTGATTTGTTCCTGTTGAGAGACAATTCTCTAAGGATCTCTCACGTTTCTGCACATTTTGTATTAGCTTTTGTTATACCATATCTTTTCAAGAATGTTTGCTTAAAAACATTGAAAGCAATTGCAACAAAAGCAAAAATTGACAAACAGGACCTAATTAAACTAAAGAGCTTCTACACAGCAAAAGAAACTATCATCAGAGTGAACAGGCAATCTATGGAATGGGAGAAAATTTTTGCAATCTATCCATCTGACAAAGGTCTCATATCCAGAATCTACAAATAACTTAAACAAATTTACAAGAAAAAAACAAACAACCCAATCAAAAAGTGGGCAAAGGACATGAACAGACACTTCTCAAAAGAAGACATACATGTGGCCAATAAACACATTTTTAAAAGCTCCTTTTTTTATTATTATACTTCAAGTTCTGGCATACATGTGCAGATCTTGCAGGATTGTTACACGGGTATACACATGCCATGGTGGTTTGCTGCCTCCATCCCCCCATCACCTACATTAGGTATTTCTCCTAATGTTATCCCTCCCCAATCACACCACCCCCTGCTATCCCTTCCCTAGCCCCTAATCCCCAAACAGACCCCAGTGTGTGATGTTCCCCTCCCTGTATCCATGTGTTCTAATTGTTCAACACCCACTTATGAGTGAGAAAATGCAATGTTTGGCTTTCTGTTCTTGTCAGTTTGCTGAGAATGATGGTTTCCAGATTCATCTGTGTTAGTACAAAGGACATGAACTCATCCTCTTTATGACTGCATAGTATTCCATGGTGTATATGTGCCACATTTTATTTACTCAGTCTATCATTGATGGGCATTTGTGTTGGTTCCAGGTCTTTGCTATTGTAAACAGTGCTGCAATAAACATATGTGTGCCTGTGTCTTTATAACAGAATGATTGATAATCTTTTGGGTATATACCCAGTAATGGGATTGCTGGGTCAAATGGTACTTCTATTTCTAGATCCTTGAAGAAATGCCACACTGTCTTCCACAATGGTTGAACTAATTTACACTCCCACCAACAGTGTAAAAGCATTCCTATTTCTCCACATCCTCTCCAGCATCTGTTGTCTCCAGATATTTTTAATGATCGCCATTCTAACTGGCATGAGATGGTATCTCAGTGTGGTTTTAATTTGCATTTCTCTAATCACCAGTGATGATGAGTATTTTTTCATATATTTGTTGACTGCATAAATGTTTTCTTTTAAAAAGTGTCTGTTCATATCCTTCACCCACTTTTTGATGGAGTTGTTTTTTTCTTGTAATATGGTTTCAACATCATTGACCATTAAAGAAATGCAAATCAAAACCACAATAAGATACCATCTCACATCAGTCAGAATAGTGATTAAAAAGTCAAGAAACAACAGATGCTGGCAAGGCTGTGGAGAAACAGGAACACTTTTATACTGTTGGTGGGAATGTAAATTAGTTCAATCACTATGGAAGACAGTGTGGCAATTCCTCAAGGATTTACAAGCAGAAATACCATTTGACCCAGCAATCTCATTACTGTATATATGTATATATATATATATATATATATATATATATGCAAAGGACTATAAATCATTCTATTATAAAGATACATGCACACATATGTTTACTGCAGCATTATTCACAATAGCAAAGACATGGAATCAACCCAAATGCTCATCAGTGATAGACTGGATAAAAAAAAATGTGGCACATATATACCATGGAATACTATGCAGCCATAAAAAGAAATGAGATTATGATTACGTCCTTTGCAGAGACATGGATGGAGCTGGAAGCCATTATCCTCAGCAAACTAACACAGGAACAGAAAACTAAACATTGCATGTTCTCATTTATAAGTGGGAGCTGAACAATGAGATCGCTGAGAACACATGGACACAGGGAGGGAAACAACACACACTGGGGCCTGTAACGGGGTGGGGTAGGAGGAGGGAGAGCATCAGGATAAACAGCTAATGCATGCTGGACTTAATATCTAGGTGATGGGTTGACAGGTGCACCAAACCACCATGGCACATGTTTATCTATGTAACAAATCTGCACATCCTGCACAAGTATCCTTGAACTTAAAATTAAATAAAATAAAATTTATGAATGAAGCTGTAAACCATCATTCTAAGCAAACTGACACAAGAACAGAAAACCAAACACTGCATGTTCTCACTTATAAGTGGGTGTTAAACAATGAGAACACATGGACACAGGCAGGGGAACATCACACTCTGAGGCCTTTCGGGGGGTGGGGGTGGTTAGGAAGAGATACCAGGGGGTGGGGGGTTGGGGAGGGATAACATTAGGAGAAATACCTAATGTAGATAATGGGGGGATGGATGCAGCAAACCACCATGGCATGTGTATACCTATGTAACAAACCCACATGATCTGTACATGTACCCCAGAACTTAAAGTATAATAATAATAAAATGTTTGCTTAGCAAAAAGCCTTGGAAGATAGAAATAGCATTTCCTTCTGAGACAGAGGACAGATTTGTTTGTTGTATAGGATAGTAAAGAAAATGTCTCCTTCCAGAGAAAATATTGGACAGGTTTACCAGCAATACTTTTAAAAGGTCAAGGGTCCCTAAGCTTAAGTATCCTCAGCTCTAAAATAAATCCACTGAATGTTCAGATTTTACCCAGGTTCCTCCACATTGCCTTATGAGACTTTTGAAGCAAGGAGAACCAAGGCAAACATGAAACTCATGCTGTTTTCTGTGATGTGAATCATACAAAGTCCATAGACTCTGATGAATGAGCTTCATATCATCTGCCAGCATGTATAAAACTGTAGTATACGAAGTTATTATGTTGCAAGTATAGTAAAACCTCAGGCACTTTACAGTTCTTGATAGCTCCAGCCATGAAATTATATTTGGAATAACAGTTGTAATTGGTTACATTTACGATAATTTGACATTATTCTCGAAGACCCATCTATCTTTCGTACAGGACAAAATACCAATCTGAATGAGGATGTGGTAAGAATGACTGTCCTGCATTCTTAAGTCTTTGATTATTCATTAATGTCTATACCTTTTACAGAAACACAAGCTTGCATGTCGCTTACCATTGATAGGTGGAGACAGTTCTAAGGGCTTCTACTTGGCCTTTCCCACCATAAAAGCCCTAATTCCACGGAGTAGGGAATCAACGTGGAGATTCTTCCAGGTGCCAAGTATTCTGGAATTGAAGAAATTCGATTTCATTTTGGAATTGAAGAAACAAACCACACAGTGGTTTCTGAGACCCACTTGACTCACTGTGAGAAAAACCTGAGCTAGAACTGGTCTTACTTTGACTGGTGGACACAGTAGTATTTTGGGTCTATAGAAATTAGTATCAGTAGTGAGTATCCAGTAGTATCCAAAAAGTTTGATTAGTCCCCTTTTCCCAATGCACACTCAACTTGGAAAATGGCTGAAGGTCCATTTGGGAAAGACTAGAAGGAAGATTTTCAATACAAATTTTTGGCATGAAGCAGGGTCTTTTCTCAAGGTAAATGGCCTCTCTTCCATTTACTTCTAGGTCATGAGCTGGCTCAAATCTGGGAATGATTGGGAGCTACAACTCTGTATTGTGATGCTTCAAGTCAGACTTCTATCCACCAGAATAAGAGATTTTCAGTATCAACAAATCCAGGAAGACTTTAAAGGCTGCCTATCTATTTTAGTTTTAGATAATTCATGATCAATTAGTCAATGCCAAAAAATCTCTCTGAGTTAAACCGTTTAGATTACTACTTCCTTCTATTGCCCATTATGATAACCACTCCCACCCTAATTCTGGAGATTCAGTGACCCAACCTGGTCCCTGCCACTCCTTTCCATCATAACCATTGAATAAGGAAGCCAAGTTCACTGGCAAGTCCACTATTCCCAGCCTACAAATTTAAGCACCACAGAAGTCTTCAATGATGCTGAAGCTCCCCTCACAAGTGTATCTCCCACCACCTTGATGAAAGAAGTGTGTCCTCTGGACTCTCTCAAAGCACATGTTTAAGAGGTGGGTAAGCAGAGCTTACAGGATAAATCCACTCAGCATTCCAAATCCTCTGAGTCTTTGGATATCCTCTTCTGCAGGATATCAAGAAAGTTTTAGTTTTTCACCTTCATTTAGTACATATTGCCTTTGAATTCAGGTTTTGGTCACAATCAAGCCAACAATAAGAGCCACTCCCTAATGTTCATGCTGATACATTGAACCCAGAATCTGAACTAGCAAACCCATATTAATAAATTCGGCCTTCATTATATTTTAATAAATTCAGGCCTTCATTATATTTTTTTCTACCCTGATTCAACACCTTTAAGATATACTCCCCATGTTTCCCAGATTTCTTTCTATACAAATTGGCACAATACTGCAAATCTTTTACTATACATTACACCTCCATTTAGGTAACCCTTTTTGCCTTACTCTCTGGAGCCTGTAATTTCAGTTTAGTAATAGGTCTAGAAGCAATGACAGGTATTTGGGAGAAGCTCCTGATGAGAATAATCAGTCCCTTGCAAATACATCAGTAGAGGCAGGAGAGAATCTAACATTCTCAAATAAGAGAATCACTGCTCCTATTGGAAAGAAATATGCAGCATAATTTAGAAGCTAGAGATGTTTACCTTCATCAAAATGTACCCATATTTCTGTATCCCAATTTTTAGGGTACCACTCCTTTCCAATCAATGTTCTAACATTAATACCAAGAGAAACTAGAAACCCAAGTTATCCTGTCAATCAGCCCCTCCTAGGTTCAGACTTTAGATTTTGTTTTCAGAAATCAGTCCTGCAGCCATAGGAGATAAGTGTGTTTTTAGAACAGTTATAGAAGTTTCCAGGAACTTAAAGACTTGAGCTCATTTTCTTTCTACTTATACTCCAGTCCATGTAGAATCAACTACCCAGTCCCATTACACTCTTGTTTTCATTTAAATATTCTATGGCAGGTAATGGTGAGTCACCTAAAGACTTATCTTCTATAGGCATTAAATTAGAGATGTCTACACATGGCAATTTAAGTAAATGTTTTATGTCAGCATGTTATGAACCAACAGTGTCTCCCTTACCACTGGAGAGGATTATTATGCCTCTGAAGAGAAAAGCGACTTCAGAAAATCCAGAACCAATTCAGAGAACCTAGAATTCGCTCAAAGAACCCATCCTTAAGCTTCCGTTCCTCTAGAAATACTTCATGTACCAAATTGTGTCAGTTTAGGTTTGATCAAGATTTATTATAGGAGTTTGACTATAAGCCATTATAGAAGGTAAAAAGTCTATATAAGGTTGTAGCCTCTACATCTGGTGTCCAGCTGGAGTTAGCAAAGCAGGTAATCTGGAAGAAATTACAACTGCTGTAGAACAGGAACTAACAGCAACCCCAGAGAACAAGCTGGATCCCGAAGAACAAGCTAGATACCAACAGATTAACTGGTACATGCGTCTGTCTCTTATCATCTCTAAGTTTCCAGCTTGGATGATATGAGTGACCTGCAGGAAAATCTAGTGCCCTTCACCACGTACACATACACATGAACATGTACACAAACACACACATGACCCAGTATTCAGAGAAGCTTAGGAAAGATTCTGGCAGGAGCTAAAGGAGCTGCAAGATGTCTCACACCACCAAGTTGAGCCAACAGAGAAGCAGGCCTAATTTGTCTCTTTCTATCTTTCAGTCCATAAGTGGTGGCTTCATCTTAGGGCTGATGTTCTCAGGTTTAAAGTATGTTTGCCAGCAGTCAGGATCCAATGCTTTTTAGTTCATGTTCAGCAGGGCTTCCATCAGAGCATTCTAGTAAAAGGGAGTAGATTCATTAACTTAGGTCTTATGCTCATACCTGTATCAATGACTAAGGCCAGGAATAAAATCTTCTGATTCATTTAAGCCAGTTGGGGATCTGGATATGGTGAGAGACCAATCCAGGCACCAGAGCAGGAAGAGCGGGGCTGCGATGGAAAGAGTTCCTGAGAAAAGCTCTGCCTACTATTAGTAAGAAGAGAGGGAAGGAATTGGTGCTGGCCAAGCCACTAAAAATTTTCACTTCAGAGAGCAGCGAGGTGCAAGAAATACTTTATATAGGGGAAAGAGATGATATGAAGGTGTAGAAGTGAATGATAAGAAAAAGCTATGTAAGAAAATATCTCGGGAAATAACACTTCCGGCAGAAGTACCAAGTACAAAGGCTCTGAGGTGGAAATGAATTGTTACATATTCTAAGAACAGAAAGTTGTTGGTATGATTGGAGTGGTGGGCAACGTCAGAGAGATGGAGCAGTGCGATAACTTAGTATTAGGTCAGTTTAGCTAAACTGGAGCTACATTTTCCAAAATTCCTTTCTCTGTATGGTTTCAGATTAGGGCTGGCTACATGCAACATTTCTGCAAGATTCAAAAAGCAGAAATAAAGCAGAAGCCATGTTTACATCCAGAAGACTGGTGTATGATCAGGCACTGTTGCATTTCCTATCTACTTCTTGTTGCTCCACTGGCTCAACTTGGTGGTGTTGAATAGCTTGCAGCTCCACCAGCTCTTGCCAGAATCTCCCCTAAGCCTCTCTGAATACTGGACTCTGGGCCCTGGGCTGTGGAAGCTGGGGAGGAGCAGGAAGGGCACTAGCTTTTCCTGGAGGTCACTCACATCATCCAAGTTAAAGACATGGAGGGGGTTGGAGACAGATGCAGGCACCAGTTCATTGACTGTTGTTTTTTTTTTTTTTAACAAAAATCATAAATGATGCACTCTTATCAGATTATACTTCAGTACCTGTAATTATCTTATTTTCTTTTTGTCTTTTTTTTTTTTTGAGACAGAGTCTTACTCTATTGCCCAGGCTGTAGTGCAGTGGTGCCATCTCAGCTCACTGCAATCTCTGCCTCCAAGGTTCAAGTAATTCTCCTGCCTCAGCCTCCCAAGTAGCTGAATTACAGGTGCCCAATACCACACCCAGCTAATTTTTGTATTTTTAGTAGAGGGAGTTTCATCATGTTGGCCAGGCCAGCCTCAAAATCCTGATCTCAAGTGATCCACACATCTCGGCTTCCCAAAGTGCTGGGATTACAAGCATGAGCCACTGTGTCTGGCCCTATTTTCTGTCTTTTTTTTTTTAACTTCTGCATCCTCTGCTAGAATGTAAAGTCAATGAAAGCAGGGACTTTGAGTCTTTCAATCTAAACTCTCAGAGCAACACCCAACACACATAAGAATTCAAAAATAGCTAAAGAATGAATGCATAAAATGGATCTAGATAAGGTCTTCTCTTTCTATAGAATGTAAAGTGCAGAAGAGGCACAATGCTGCCATCAAACATTGACATCTTTTAACGTTTGGGTCAGAAATCCCAAATGTGCCTTTCTTTTGTTATGATTTTATCATTTTCTTTAGAGCTGAGTTCTACATGTAATAGTTGTGACTATAATGTAATCACCAAGTCGGTAACATGCCTGGCATTGTAAAGCATCATGGGTGTTCGACCAAAAATTTATAGCCAATGATCCAGATTGCTATATAATGAAACAGCTAACCTTTTAATGTTTTTCAGTTCCCTAAGCAGCATGTGCTGATTTTCCACACAGGCATCCTAGAAACACAGGCATTGTTTTTCCCATAAAAGAGTTTCTAAAGACCCTCTAAGAATTTCATCAGCTGACTATATTTGTTACAGTTTTGAAAAAGAAGGCAACAACAGAGACTACAGCTAATCCTTAGGAAGATAAAGAAATAAACCTGCTCATCCACCCTCAGGATTTATTTTCTAATTTTCCTTTTGCTTTTCATCACCTGATTTTTATACAGCTTAGAGAAGTACACAGTAAAGAGGATCACAGTTTCCAAAACATATGCTTTCTCAGGCAATCTTTAATGTGCCAGAAACTATGGTAACTAGAAGTACAAACTTGAGAAACATAATGATCAACTCTGTGGCTCTGCTGCAGGACCTCTGTTCAGGAGAATGCTTCTAATCTTTTTTTTTTTTTTTCTCCCATGTTGTGAAGTCCTAAACACTGAGATTTTCATAGTGCCCTGAAGCAGTGTGTGACATTTGATAAACATTTTAACAATGATAATCATACTTGTCTGAAGAATCAGCCATCCCAAGAAGAATGTAGATTTTAGATACCTGAATTCCAACTAATTTCTTCTTAAAGTTATATACCTATGTGACTTTCTCTTGAAACCATCACTCAACAGAAGCAAGACACCCTCCCCAAAAATTCTAGGTATAAAAGGCAAAAGAGGATAAGATAGAATTGAAGCTTATTTAAAATTATCAATACCCCAATTTCAGACAATTATACACTAAACCACTGGACACATGTGCATCTCAACACTATTTCCAAGACCTTTAAAAATGATCTAGTTTTACTCTCTCATTTTCCTCCCCAACCAGGAAATGTCTTCTTAGATAGCTTATAATTTTGTTTGGGATAGTAGTTGTTACAATTCAATTGGACAAGGTGCATAGAAAGTACTTAACTCGAGAGAGATCCAAGATGGCCAGTTAGGAGCAGCTAAGGATTGCAGGTCCCAGTGAAAGCGCAGAGGGTGAGTGGATGGTGCATTTCCAGATAGATTGTTATTGCCCACAGACCAGGAGATTCCCAGGTGGAGGAGCCCCACGGGTCACCAGTGTGGCTGTTTTGGCCGGTGCGGTTGTTTTGCCAGCGCCCCAGCGCAGCGGTTCCTGCTGCAGAGTAAACGGGACTGGCCCCCCTGTTAGCTAGCAAGGGGAGCTCCGAGAAGCTCTGGGAAGGCAGACTCACTCACTCATCTGATTGAAAAAAAGGGGACTGAAACAGGGAGCCAGACCAGGAGATTCCCAGGCAAAAAAGGGCCACAAATCTCAGTGCCGCTGTTTCAGCTGGCACAGTGGTTCACCGCATGGGAAATCACACAGATCCCGGAGCCTTTTCAACAGGTGACTACAACACCTGGGAAAGAGCTGACCATTCAACTAAAAAAAAAAAAAAAAAAAAGGTTCTGATTCAGGGAGCCAGGTGATCAGGCTGGCTGGTCCCACCTCCACAAAAAAAAAAAAAAAAACAAAAACACAAAAAAACAGCAATTGGAAACGCTCTGGGTGGAGAGTTTCACAGCAAGCACAGCTGAACCTGGGATGGTCCAGCTTTGTGGGGGAGGGGCGTCCGCCATTACAGAGGCACTCCACCACTATGGAGGCAGTCCGTCATTGATGAGGCAGCCTGCTGTTGCCGAGGCAACCCGCCATTGCTGAGGCAACCCGCCATTTCAGAGAGAGTCCGCCATTACAGAGGCAGGCTACCATTGCCGAGGCAGTTCTAACTACACCCATATAATCAGGACTGCAGGGAAGTTCACACGGCAGCTGGGCGGAGCCCACAGCAGCTCAGTGAAGTCCCTGCGGGCAGACAGTGACTAAGCTGCCTCCTTGCTGGCAGGGCAGCCCTGAAAAAAAAAAAACAACTCATAAATAAAGCCCTAACTCCCTGGGACAGAACACCTAGGAAAAAACAAAAAGGGTTTATGAGTTCTGCTGCAGCAGACTTAAACGTACCTGCCCAGCAGCTCTGAATGAACAACAGAGCTCACAGCTCAGCACTTGAGCTATGATAAAGCACAGACTGTGTCCTCACGCAGCTCCCTGACCCCCATATATCCAAAGAGTCACCTCCTAAAGGAGAGCTCAGACTGACATTGGGTGAGTACCCTTCTGGGACAAAGCAGAAGAAGAAACCGGTAGCAACCCTTACTGTTCTGCAGCTGCTCCAGATGATCCCCAGGCAAGCAGGGCCTGGAGCAGACCTCAGCAGTCCTACAGCAGAGGGGCCAGACCGTTAGAAGGAAAATCAAGAAACAGAAATAACTTCATCATCAACAAACAGGACATCCACTCAGAGATCCAACCAGAAAGTCAGCAACTACAAAGATGACAGGTGGATAAATCCACAAAGATGGGAAGAAACCAGCGTAAAAAGCATGAAAACACCTGAAAACAGAACACCTCTCCTCCTACAAGGGATCATAACTCCTCACCAGCAAGGGAACAAGACTGGATGGAGAATGAGTGTGATGAAATGACAGAATCAGGCTTCAGAAGGTGGATAATAAGAAATTTCTGTGAGCTAAAAGAACATGTTCTAACCCAATGCAAAGAAACTAAGAACTTTGAAAAAAGATTTGATGAAATGCTAATGAGAATGGACAACTTAGGGAGGAATGTAAGTGAATTGATGGAGCTGAAAAATACAACACAAGAACTTCACGAAGCATGCACAAGTTTCAAGAGCCGAATTGACCAAGCAGAAGAAAGGATATCAGAGGTTGAAGATCAACTCAATGAAATAAAATGAGAAGGCAAGATTAGAGAAAACAGGGTAAAAAGGAATGGACAAAGTCAACAAGAAATATGGGACTATGTGAAAGGACCTAATCTACATTTGATAGGTGTACCTGAATGTGACGAAGAGAATGAATCTAAGCTGGAAAATACTCTTCAGGATATTATCCAGGAAAACTTCCCCAACCTAGCAAGACAGGCCAATATTCAAGTACAAGAAATACAGAGAACACCACAAAGATATTCCTCAAGAAGAGCAACCCCAAGACACATAATCGTCACATTCACCAGGGTTGAAATGAAGGAGAAAATGCTAAGGGCAGCCAGAGAGAAAGGTCAGGTTACCCACAAAGGGAAGCCCATCAGAATCACAGCAGACCTCTCAGCAGAAACCCTACAAGCCAGAAGAGACTGGGGGCCAATATTCAACATCATTAAAGAAAAGAACTTTCAACCCAGAATTGCATATCCAGCCAAATTAAGCTTCATAAGTGAAGGAAAAATAAAATCCTTTGCAAACAAGCAAGTACTCAGAGATTACATCACCACCAGGCCTGCTTTACAAGAGATCCTGAAAAAGGCACTACACATAGAAAAGAACAACCAGTACCAGTCACTCCAAAAACACACCAAATCATAAAGAGCATCAACACACTGAAGAATCTGCATCAACTAATGGGGAAAACAGCCAGCTAGCATCAAAATGGCAGGATCAAATTCACACATAACAATATTAACCCTAAAAGTAAACGGACTAAATGCCCCAATCAAAAGACACAGACTGGCAAATTGGATAAAAAGCCAAAACCCATCAGTGTGCTGTATCCAGGAAACCCATCTCACATGCAAGGATACACAAAGGCTCAAAATAAAGGGACGGAGGAAGATTTACCAAGCAAATGGAGAGCAAAAAAAAGCAGGAGTGGAAATTATCATCTCTGATAAAATAGACTTTAAAGCAACAAAGATCAAAAGAGACAAAGAAGAACATTACATAATGGTAAAAGGATGACTGCAACAAGAAAAGCTATCGATCCTGAATATATATGCACCCAATACAGGAGCACCCAGATACATAAGGCAAGTTCTTAATGACTTACAAAGAGACTTAGACTCCCACACAATAATAGTGGGAGACTTTAACACCCCATTGTCAATATTAGACAGATCAATGAGACAGAAAATTAACAAGGATATCCAGGACATGAACTCAGACCTGGACCAAGCAAACCTAATAGACGTTTACAGAACTCTCCATCCCAAATCCACAGAATATACATTCTTCTCAGCACCACATCACACCTACTCTAAAATTGACCACATAAATGGAAGTAAGTCACTCCTCAGCAAATGCAAAAGAACGGAAATCATAACAAACCGTCTCTCAGACCACAGGGCAATCAAGTTAGAACTCAGAATTCAGAGACCAACCCAGAACCGCACAGCTTCATGGAAACTGAACAACTTTCTCTTGAATGTTGACTGGATAAACAATGAAATGAAGGCAGAAATAAAGATGTTCTTTGAAACCAAGGAGAACAAAGACACAACATACCAGTATCTCTTGGACACATTTAAAGCAGTCTCTAGAGGAAAATATATAGCAATAAGTGCCCACATGAGAAGAAAGGAGAGATCTAAAATTGACACCCTATCATCAAAATTGAAAGAGCTAGAGGAGCAAGATCAAAAAAACTCAAAACCTAGCAGAAGACAAGAAATAACTAAGATCAGAGCAGAGCTGAAGGAGACAGAGACATAAAAAACCCTTTAAAAAATCAATAAATCCAGAAGCTGGTTTTTCGAAAAGATCAATAAAATAGACAGACCACTAGCCAGATTAATAAAAAAGAAAAGCGAGAACAACCAAATAGATGCAATAAAAAATGATAAAGGGGATATCACCACAGATTCCACAGAAATTCAAACCATCATCAGAGATTACTACAAACAACTCTACGCACATAAACTAGGAAACCTGGAAGAAATGGATAAATTCCTGGACACTTGCATCCTCCCAAGCCTAAACCAGGAAGAAGTTGAAACCCTGAATAGACCAATAACAAGGTCTGAAGTGGAGGCAGCAATTAAGAGTCTACAACCCAAAAAAAGTGCAGGTTCAGATGGTTTCACAGCCGAATTCTACCAGACATACAGAGGAGCTGGCACCATTCCTTCTGAAACTATTCAAATAATCCAAAATGAGGGAAACCTTCCCAAGTCATTTTATGAGACCAACATCATCCTGTTACTAAAACCTGGCAGAGACTCAACAAGAAAAGAAAACTACAGGCCAATATCCATGATGAACATAGATGCAAAAATCTTCAATAAAATACTGTTAAGCCGATTGCAACAGCACATCAAAAAGCTTATCCACCATGATCAAGTAGGATTCATCCCGGGGATGCAAAGCTGGTTCAACATATGCAAGTCTATAAACGCAATTCACCACATAAACAAAACCAAAGACAGAAACCACATGATTATCTCAATTGATGCAGAGGCCTTCGACAAAATTCAAAAGCCCTTTATGCTAAAAACCCTCAATAAACTAGGTATTGATGGAATGTATCTCAAAATAATAAAAGCTATTTATGACAAACCAACAGCCAATATCATACTGAATGGGCAAAAACTGGAAGCACTCCCTTTGAAATCTGGCACTAGACAAGGATGCCCTCCCTCACCACTCCTATTCAATATAGTACTGGAAGTTCTAGCCAGAGCAATCAGGCAAGAAAAAGAAATACAGGGTATTCTAATAGGAAAGGAGGAAGTCAAATTGTCTCTATTTGCAGATGACGTGATTGTATATCTAGAAGACTCCATTGTCTCAGCCCAAAACCTCCTGAAACTGATAAGCAACTTCAGCAAAGTCTCAGGATACAAAATCAATGTGCAAAAATCACAAGCATTCCTATACACCAATAACAGACTTAAAGAGAGCCAAATCAAGAACGAACTGCCATTCGCAATTGCTACAAAGAGAATAAAATACCTAGGAATACAACTAACAAGGAATGTAAAGGACCTCTTCTAGGAGAACTACAAACCACTGCTCAACGAAATAAGAGAGGACACAAACAGATGGAGAAACATTCCATGTTCATGGTTAGGAAGAATTAATAATGTGAAAATGGCCATACTGCCCAAAGTAATTTACAGATTCAATGCTATCCCCATCAAGCTACCAATGACCTTCTTCACAGAACTGGAAAACACCACCTTAAACTTCATATGGAACTAAAAGAGAGCCCGCATAGCCAAGTCAATTCTAAGCCAAAAGAACAAAGTGGAAGCATCACACTACTGGACATCAAACTATACTTGAAGTCTACAGTAATCAAAACAGCATAGTACTGGTACCAAAACAGAGATATAGACCAATGGAACAGAACAGAGGCCTTGAAGGCAACACAACATACCTACAACCATTCAATCTTTGACAAACCTGACAAAAACAAGCAATGGGGAAAGGATTCCCTGTTTAATAAATGGTGTTGGGAAAACTGGCTAGCCATGTGCAGAAAACAGAAACTGGACCCCTTCCTGACACCTTACACTAAAATTCACTCCAGATGGATTAAAGACTTAAACATAAGACCTAACACCATGAAAACTATAGAAGAAAATCTAGGCAAAACCATTCAGGACATAGGCATAGGCAAGGACTTCATGACCAAAACACCAAAAGCATTGGCAACAAAAGCCAAAATAGACAAATGGGACCTAATCAAACTCCACGGCTTCTGCACAGCAAAAGAAACAGTCACTAGAGTGAATCAGCAACCAACAGAATGGGAAAAAATTTTTGTAGCTTACCCATCTGACAAAGGGCTGATATCCAGAATTTACAAAGAACTAAAACAGATTTACAAGAAAAAAACAAACAAGCCCATTCAAAAGTGGGTGAAGAATATGAACAGATACTTTACAAAAGAAGACATACATGAGGCCAACAAACATATGAAAAAATGCTCATCATCACTGGTCATTAGAGAAATGCAAATCAAAACTACACTGAGATACCATCTCACGCCAGTTAGAATGGCGATCATTAAAAAATCTGGAGACAACAGATGCTGGAGAGGATGTGGAGAAATAGGAACACTTTTACACTGTTGGTGGGAGTGTAAATTAGTTCAACCATTGTGGAAGACAGTGTGGTGATTCCTCAAGGACCTAGAAATAGAAATTCCATTTGACTCAGCAATCCCATTACTGGGTATATATCCAAAGGATTATAAATCGTTCTACTGTAAGGATACATGCACACAAATGTTCATTGCGGCACAGTTCACAATAGCAAAGACCTGGAACCAACCCAAATGCCCATCGATGATAGACCGGACAGGGAAAATGTGGCACATATACACCATGGAATATTAGGCAGCCATCAAAAACGATGAGTTCGTGTCCTTTGTAGGGACATGGATGAACCTGGAAACCATCATTCTCAGCAAACTGACTCAAGAACACAAAATCAAACACTGCATGTTCTCACTCATAGGCAGGTGTTGAACAATGGGAACACATGGACACAGGGAGGGGAGCACTACACACTGGGGTCTGTTGGGGGGAATCAGGTGAGGGACAGCAGGGCGTGGGGAGTTGGGGAGAGATAGATAGCATGGGGAGAAATGCCAGATATAGGTGAAGGGGAGGAAGGCAGCAAATCACACTGCCATGTATGCACCTATGCAACAATCTTGCATGTTCTTCACATGTACCCCAAAACCTAAAATGCAATAAAAATAAAAATAATAAATATAATAAAAAATAAAGTGCTTAACTCAGTGCCTGTACCAGGATATTACTTTTAAAGAGACGTAACAACGCTCTCTCAGGTATAGTAATTAAGAGGATAATAGTAAATTTTTAATTAGGTCTATCTGCCACATTGCTTTTACTAATAATTAGTGTGCTTATTACAATATTAAAATTTTTCAATATTTTAGAGAAAGAAAAACAGTACTAACATAAAATTTTGATATTTTAAGTAAAATCTGTAGTGTTTCCTATGAACCTAAAGCTATAGCAAATAAAATCATAGCTCAGAAATGTTGGAAAAAAAGAAGAGTGCTTTTGTCTTTCTTCTGCAGTTGGCCATTTCCTGTTCTTTTGTACTTATACAGAAGGAAAAGAACTACCGTTGGTGCTTAAAAATTGTACTTCTAAGTAACTGCTACAGATTGAATGTTTGTTTCCCTCCAATATTTATATGCTGAAGCCTTAACTCCCAGTGGAGTTAAACAATAGAAATTTATTGTCTTACAGTTCCAGAAGCTAGAAGGTGAAGTTCTGGCAGGGTTGGTTTCTAGTGAGGGCTCTCTTTGTAGCTTGCAGACAGCAGCCTTCTAACTGTGTTTTCACAAGGCAGGTGAGTGAAGAACATATTCTGGTGTCTTTTCCTATAAGGAAACTAATAATTTTGACCTACTTTAACCTTAATTACACTCCTTAAGGCCTCATCTTCAAATATAGCCCTGCCTGGTGAAGGATGGATCTAGTTCCCACCTACAGAAGCAGTGTGGCCATAATCTGCTACAGCCATTGTGCTGTGCAGTAGAGAATACAGCCCAGTCCAAACCGCCCAGTCTCCCTAGCACTGTCAGGGGAAACCACCGACTAGGGCTGCAGTAATGGCAGTCATTTCTCCCTCTAGGGACTCAGTCTTCTTAGGCAAACTCCAGGCTGCTGTACTGCTCAGCCAGGACTCCAAGCCAGTAGGTTTCACCCTGCGGGGATCCACGGGAGTGGGACCAGCTGAGCAAGGTTGCTTGGCTCCCTGACTTCAGGCCCCTTTCCACAAGACTGGACAGATCTCCTGCCTCTCTGGAGTTCTGGGAGCCACCAGATTCTGTAAAAAACCCTGCAGCCAGAGAATAGCTTGAACCCGGGAGGTGGAGGTTGCAGTGAGCCAGGATCGTGCCACTGCACTCCAGCCTGGCAAGAGAGTGAGACTCTGTCTTAAAAAAAACAAACTGCAGCTCAGTGCCTGCCCAAACAGATGCCAAACAGAGCAGCTCTGCCATGGGTCTGCCCAGTTTTGTGCTTTGGACTGAAGGCCCTGGTGGTGTAGGCTCACGAGGGAATCTCCTGACCCACGGTTTGCAAAAATCTACAAGGAAAGCATCATGCCCCAGGCAAGTAGTACATTCCCTCACCACCTTCCTGGACTGGGGAAGGAAGGTCCCTTTACCCCATGTAGCTCTCATGAAGCTGTCACTCACCCTGTCCTGCTTTTCCTTGCTCTCTGTGGGTTCTACCAACTGCCTAATCAGTACAAAAGAAAAAATCTGGGTACCTCGGTTGGAAATCCTGAAATCACTCACCTTTTCATTAGTCTCAGTAGGAGCTGCAAATGGGCGCTGTTACTACATAGTCATCTTGGCCCCTTCCCTCTTTTCTTTTTATAAAGCCACCAGTTCAATCATGAGGGCCCCACCATGATGATCTCATCTAATTCTAATTATCTTCCAAAGATCATACCCCCCAAATACCATTAACATACAAGTTTGGAGTTTAAGTTTCCAAAATACAAAATCTTATAAACACATTCAAATCATAGTCCAAGCAGATTCATACAGCAAACATCACCAATTCTTTTTTCTTATTTAAAATTTACAGTCCATGATATATTTGAGATAATATATATGAAAGTGCCTTGAAAGAGAACAAGTGCAAGAATGGAAGATGACAGTCACATTACTTGAAAATGTGAGTTAACTTTTAAAAGCAGCTTCTTTTCCCTAATAAAGTACTGTACTTTACAATACAAACCTTATAAACATTTTCATTAGTAAATGGTGATTTTGGTTTCTTTTAGGCAAGCCTTGGTTCCTCTGCCTATGTGATTCACGCCTTCAACTTGACACTGCAGAAAATAATTTGTCTAATCAAAAATTATTTTCCAATGTGAATAGTCGTATTCAGATCTACTGCTCCCTCAACAGCTGAAGAACTTGGGATTCCCTGAATAAAGTCTAACAATGAAGGCTTTCAAGCTCAGAATATATACTTGACCAACTTTACACAGTTTAACACATACTGGATAGATTTACAGAGATTACATTATTCAACAGTGTTCTGAACACAGCTTGTGACTTTTATCCAAAACATAGTTTCAGAATTCAAGGTTCTTCATAAAAACTGTGATGGGAAACAAATCAGATAGTGTGTGCAAGATAGCCTAGAAACCTTACTACAATGAAGTTACTGATATTGTGGAAATATTAAATACAACAGTAGGCTTCCCATTAATAGCAGTAGTGGTGATACATTTGTATTCCTATTGTTAATAATAATAACATGGCTAGCACTTACTGAGCAGTTACTATGGACTGGGACTATGCTAAATTCATCACAGGAACTAATACAATTAATACAAAAATTTTTTTAGTAGGTAATACAATTGTACCCATTTTAGAGGCAAAGAAACTAATGTAGAGAAAGGTTACATAACTGGTTGATTAAGGGTCAATAGTGCTAAATAATAAAGTAATATGCCATGAGAAAAGACACTTGGGTAAAGGAGGACATCAGGGAACTACTGCTCTGGGATTAGATAGTACCAGACACAACAGGTACAACTGGTATCTGTAACAAATTCCCCTCTGCCACTCTGTGTTCAGGAAGCAGTTGTGTGTTCTGTGTTGGTTTAGACTGAACTCTACTGCCAGCATCATGCTTCAAACTTGGGCTTCTTATATTTTTGCATTCTGCCCTTGCATCTTCTCCCAGGCTACCTGAGGTCACTATGTCCTCTTCCTAGGGCAGCAGAGAAGTTAACACTGTCAGGGGGAAACCCACAACCAATGGAAGATGAAACTAGTGGACAAGTGCTCTGGCCTCCACCTTTCAGGTGCCCAATCTGGAAGGCTTTCTGTACATCTCAGAGGTCCCAGGAGGATCAAGCCTTGTGGCCTACCACAGAGACAGGTAAGATACCATAACTGGCTGTTCCTCTATCCCTGCCTTGCTCTGCCTGCTCCCTTATTCCTGTTTGCTGAATTACCTCCCAAATAAACTACCTCTCCCACAGGTGCTTATCACAGGCTCTGCTTTGGAGGATCCCAAACTATGAGACATTTAACCCTTTTAACTAAATAATGTAGGATACCTAAATATATAGGTTTAAACCCTTCACTTTATTAAAATTATGTAGGATGCTCATTATATGGTGCTAATAATTTTTAATAATTTGTTTTTTAAATCCCAGGAACCAGCAGGAGATTTGGGAATACATAGATTGTAAGGCTTTTTTTAAAAAAACTATTTTTAGTACTTGCTGAAATGTTTCACGTTACAGAGAAAATCCTTTCACTCAGCAAGATACCAATTAGATCTTCAGGTAACAGTTCCTATAGCAACACTATACTCTGCAATACACCATTATTGTTCAAGCCCACCTTCTCAACCAGAGAGTAGAGTTCATTACACAGAACCATCTTTTCCAACTTTGCCATTCAGTGACATGCTTCCCATTCTTTAGCTTATTTCTACAAGTTTTCATTATTTCTTCTTTTATTTCAGTAGTAAATTTAAATAATTGAAAGAAATTCACTAAAGTTCATCTGTATATTCTGTATATTGGCATAAGATGTTTAATGACATAAAAATAACAATAATATTGGGAGGCCGAGGCGGGTGGATCACGAGGTCAAGAGATCGAGACCATCCTGGTCAACATGGTGAAACCCCATCTCTACTAATACAAAAAATTAGCCGGGCATGGTGGCGCATGCCTGTAATCCCAGCTACTCAGGAGGCTGAGGCAGGAGAATTGCCTGAACCCAGGAGGCGGAGGTTGCGGTGAGCCGAGATCATGCCATTGCACTCCAGCCTGGGTAACAAGAGCGAAACTCTGTCTCAAAAAAAAATAAATAAAAATAAACACAATAATAGCAATTTCTTAGAAACCAAATATCAACAAATATTCTACAAATGTGCTCCACCCTACCTTTACTAGCAGAGAGAGTGAAGAATGTGATGACTCACAGGAGTGGAAGGCTCTCTAGCCAGGATGATTAATTCATTCATTCATTTATTCAGTAAATTTTACTAAGCACCAATTATATTCCAGTCCAAGTGGTAAAATCCAGTAGGAAGTTGGATATATAGGTATAATGCTCTAGTTTCTCTTTAGAACAAATAAATAATATTTCACCATTTACTAAAGATATATAAGTCTGGAGCTCAGAGGAGAAATCTGGGCCAAAGATACAAATTGTGAAAGTGACAGTATATAAATGCCAACTAAAGCCATGGAAAAGAGTGGCATCCTGAGGAAGTGCATAACATGAGTCAGAGCCCACAGAAAAATAAACACTTAAGGCATAGGAAACATGTTCTCTCTCAGCCCTCAGTTTCTGCACCTACAAAATAGATAATATAATACTCCCTAGCTGATAAAGTATTCTAAAAATTAAATCATATTATTCCATTTAAATATTCATGTAAATATTTAGTACATTGTCTAGTATAGAGAAAGTGATAAGTAAATGTTTCTGTTCTCATCAACCTTGGGATTGCAAACAGCATGTGGCATTAGGCACAGTGGCTCACACCCATAATTCCAGAATTTTGGGAGACTGAGGCAGGTGGATCACTTGAGCTCAAGAGTTTGAGACCAGCCTGGGCACATGACAAAACCCCATCACTACAAAAAAAATACAAAAATTAGCGAGGCATAGTTGCTGGAACCTCTAGTCCCAGCTACCTGGGAGGCTGAGATGGTAGAATGGCTTGAGCCCAGGAGACAGAGGCTGCAGTGAGCAGAGATCACACACTGCACTCCAGCCTGGGAGACAGAGTGAGACCCTGTCTCAAAATAGATAAATAAATAAGAAAAGAAAAGACCCTGTCTCAAATAAATAAACAAGAAAAGAGCATGTGGCATCATCAAAACTAAGGAAAGAGAACACTTCGAGAGGTGTTATTTACAATATGGAGTGTTGCTAAGAATTAAATATTTTTTGTGAGACCTGCAAGAACCTCAAAGAAATATATTTTGCCTTTCTTAATGCCTTCCTTTAGTCTTCTGTTAATACTGGATGCTCCTGACACCCCAGCTGGTACATGGATCACTTCTGTCTTTCCTGACTATAAGTGGAAAGGCAGAAGTGGAAACAGACTCAGAATATTTGCTTGGCTGATTTGACTGCCTAGTTTGCAAGGATTGCCCCTCCTCTTGCAAATACCTTTCTCCTAGTGGGTGAAATAATCTAACTAAAGGAGCCCAGAACCTAATTAAAGTAATGCACTCCTCCATTGGCCTTGTGATTGCCACAACTAGTGGGCAATTGACCCCATGATTGACCAATGGGGGTACTATTCCCAATAACTTAAAAAAGTGAGAATGAGGAGCATTTGCTCTTTCTGGAGGCAGGAAACTTAAGCTGCAAGATATACTTGTGTGCTGTTAGCAGCTGTGAACCCTGAAAATTTGAGACAGATCTCAGTTAATTTAGAAAATTTCTTTTGCCGAGGTTGAGGATGCCCACCTGTGACACAGCATCAGGAAGTTCTGATGACCTGTGACCAACGTGGTCGGGGCACAGTTTTGTTTTACACATTTTAGGGAGACATGAGACATCAATCAATATATGTAAGAAGTACATTCGTTTCATTCAGAAAAGCGGAAGCAACTCAGAGTAAGTCCACTGGGGAACTTCCAGGTTACAGGTAGATGAGAGACAAATGTTTGCATTCTTTTGAGTTTCTGACAAGACTTTCCAAAGGAGGCAATCAGACTATGCATCTATCTCTATGAGCAGAGGAATGACTTTGAACAGAATGGGAGGCAGGTTTGCCCTAAGCAGTTTTCATCTTGGGGAGGGGCTTCAGGTCACAGGTGGATTCAGAGATTTCTTTTTTTTTTTTTTTTTAATAAGATGGGGGTTTCACCATGATGGCCAGGCTGGTCTTGAACTCCTGACCTCAGGTGATCCACCCACCTTGGCCTCCCAAAGTGCTAGGATTACAGGCATGAGCCACTGCGCCCGGCCGCCTAAGCAGTTTTCAGCTTGAATTTTCCTTTTAGCTTAATGACTTTGGGGGACCAAGATATTTTCCTTTCACATTCCCCCATCCCCAACCCCACTTTTTCTTTTTTTTAAGTGCTTTGGAGAAAGCATTTTAGAATAAAATGAATCTCTGGTCTCAGGTTTTATCTGATCTATCATGGTTAGGATGGTTTATTCCTAGATGGGTTAGGTCCCAAAAGGTCATTTTTAGCAGGTTGTGAAGTCTCATATCCAATGAAGAGAAAATAGGGGGAGGAAGGGAGAAAAACAACAACAAACCAAAGAACAGTCTTGGAAAAATCAATATAGGCCACATTACTCTGAAGTCCATACATTAGTAAGCATGTATGAAGGTGGCATATGTATGTCAATAAGTTGCTGATGTTTTATTCTGAAGTTTAATTTGATCAGGCTTCAGTTCACAGGGTTTAAGAAAGCACAGCTTAGTTTTCAGTGACTTCAAATTAGGGAAAATGGGGGGAAAAAGAAGGAAAAAAGTTGAAAACATTATTTTGAAGATATGGAGCCAGGAAAAATTAGAATTTGGTCCAAACTGTAGAAAATAATAAAAATTGAAAAAATAGGAAGACTAGAGTCTACCAACAGGTGCATTATAGTTTTGAAACATAATTTTTCTTGCTTCAGTTTCTCATTTTTACTAAAGACAAACTAATAGAAATGATTTGCTTTATTATGCTTGGCCTAATTATTTATATACAGTGCAGCAAGAATACTTATTTTTTTACGTATGCTTTCAAATTGGCTTTGATGGAACTTGCTCCATAGGGGGAATCTCAGATAAGACTTAAAACTGAGCCCAGCCATGGATTTGAATCATCAAATATCTATGAGTTGAATGAATTTCTTCTCCATTGAGGTTTTAAGATAAACCTGGGGTTTCTGGGCCCATCAGAAAGTGGCATTCTTTTCTTACCACAGGTCAGAAACCCTCACTGTACAGGGACTGTGTACACAAAATATGAGGTCAGTTTTTCCAAAGGCGTTATTACCTACCTAAGTTTGATTCCTTAAATGAAAGCACACCATTTCAGTCAAAGCCTTGGTAAAATAACCAGTTTATCTGATTATGTTCTGTTATAAATGGAAACATTCTTAATGCACTTATGCAACTGTATTGCTCTAAGTTAGGAATATTCACAAATAGTTTCCAGATTCTGAAGAAATCAGGTAGAGAGAAACACATATGCTCCAAATTCTGTATATAGGAGTATACTAAATTGTTAAAAGTTGTGAATACCTCAAAAGAAGTCCCAAGACTCTAAAACAACAAAACAAAGGATTAGCAATGTTTGAAGCAGAAGTTAAAAAGATTGCTTTAGTCGTGTATTAGTTCAGTTTAGGCAGTTAACTCCTATTCTGTTTGATATTCATAAACATTTCAGCTCTCTGTGAGTCCTGAAAGTTTTTTTTCCCCTCTATTCTGATATCACAATCTCCAAAGTTATCAGAAACCTTCATTTAAGAATACTTGTTAGAGTTCCATAGCTGATTATAGAACCACCTTCTAAAGAGGACTAAAACAAGACAACAATTGTCCATAGATGACAAAAAGTTTTAGGGCAGCCATAGTCAAAAACGCAATTGACAAGGAAATTTGTAACCTCTGTGGCATACAATAATTTACCATAACAATTACAATTATTACAAATAATGTACACTAAGTTATATCAGAATTAGAGGAGTTTCCCATAATTCTGGAACACATACCAATGACATTTAGACAAACACAGCCCAAAGAAAATGAAATACCACTTTATATTTGACAATGCTTCCTATATAACTTTTGTAACAAATAAGCCAAATTATGTCATTCTTGGACTTTAGGGAACCTAATATCTTAAAATATTAATTATGTCATAAAATAATTCATAATTTAGTTTTGGAAAGTTTGCCAATATCAAAGGTTTAAAACATGATATCACAAAATAGGATTTCAGGTCATTGTAAAATAAATCATTCATTTAACCAAAGTGAAAACTCGAGGATTTAAAAAATAGTGTGAAAGTCTTCATTCTTTTAGAGAGGATACTTAATTTTCCAAACAATGAGTTCGAATCAAAACAGCATGAAGCTAATTAAATTTGTTTTTTGAAATTTTATAAACAATTTGTAAAATTTTAATCTTGACCATAAGATATACTTCCAAATTTCCACCAAGATGGCTGAATAGGAACAGCTCCGGAATGTAGTTCCCAGTGAGAGTGATGCAGAAGGTGAGTGATCTCTGAATTTCCAACCAAGGTATCAGGTTCATTTCAATGGGACTGGTCAGACAGTGGATGTAGCCAAGGAGGGCAAACTGAGGCAGGGTGGGATGCTGCCCCACCTGGGAAGTGCAACTGGATAGAGGATAGGGGATTCTACCCCTCTGGTACTCTGGTTCAGATACTGCACTTCTCCAAGAATATACATTCTTCTCAGCACCACATCACACTTACCTTAAAATTGATCACATAATTGGAAGTAAATCACTCATCAGCAAATACAAAAGAATGAAAATTATAACAGTCTCTCAGACCACAGTGCAATCAAATTAGAACTCAGGATTAAGAAACTCACTTAAAACTGCACAACTACATGGAAACTGAATGGCTTCCTCCTGAATGATGAATGGATAAACAATGAAATGAAGGCAGAAATAAAGATGTTCTTTGAAATCAATGAGAACAAAGACACAAGGTACCAGAATCTCTGGGACACATTTAAAGCAGTGTCTAGTGGGAAATTTATAGTGATAAATACCCACATGAGAAGTGAGGAAAGATCTAAAATCGGCACCCTATCATCAAAATTGAAAGAGCTAGAGGAGCAAAATAAAAAAAATTCAAAAGCTAGCAGAAGATAAGAAATAAGTAAGATCAGAGCAAAACTGAAGGAGTTAAAGACACAAAAAAACCTTCAAAAAATCAATAATTCCAGAAACTTTTTTTAAAAAGATCAACACAATAGACAAACTGGTAGCTAGACTAATAAAAAAGAAAAGAGAGAAGAATTGAATAGATGCAATAAAAAAAGATGAAAGGGATATCACCACTGATTCCACAGAAATAAAAACTACCCTCAGAGATTACTACAAACAACTCTATGCAAATAAATCAGTAAATCTGGAAGAAATGGATAAATTCCTGGACACTTACACCCTCCCAAGGCTAAGCCAGGAAGAAGTTGAAACCCTGAGTAGACCAATAATAAGGGCTGAAGTTGAGGCAGCAATTAATTGCTTACTGACCAAAAAAAGTCCAGGCCCAGATGGGTTCACAGCTGAATTCTACCAGACATACAAAGAGGAGCTGGTACAATTCCTTCTGAAATTATTCCAAACAATACAAAAAGAGGGAATCCTCTCTAACTCGTTTGGGAGACCAAAATCATCCTGATACCAAAACCTGGCAGAGACACAACTAAAAAAGAAAATTTCAGGTCAATATGCATTATGAACATCAGTGCAAAAGTCTTCAATAAATTACTGGCAAACTAAATGCAACAGCACATCAAAAAGCTTATCCATCACAATCAAGTAGGCTTCATCCCTGGGAAGCAAATCTGGTTCAACATATGCAAATCTATAAACGTAATCCATCGCATAAACAGAATCAAAGACCAAAACCAAATGATCATCTCAATAGACGCAGAGAAGGCTTCGATGAAATTCTACAGCCTTTTATGCCAAAAACACTCAATAAACTAGGTATTGATGGAATGTATCTCAAAATAATAAAAGCTACTTATGACAAACCCAAAGCCAACAAAATACTCGATGGGCAAAAACTGGAAGCATTCCCTTTGGAAACTGTCATTTGACAAAGATGCCCACTCTTACCACTCATATTCAGTATAGTATTGGAAGTTCTAGCCAGAGCAATCAGACAAGAAAAAAGAATTAGGAAAAGAGGAAGTCAAAATGTCTCTATTTGTAGATGACATGATTGTATATTTAGAAGACCCCACTGTCTCAGCCCAAAGTCTGCTTAAGCTGATAAGCAACTTCAGCAACATCTCAGGATACAAAATCAATGTGCAAAAATCACAAGTATTCCTATACACCAATAACAAACAGAGAGACAAATCATGAGCAAACTCTCACTCACAATTGCTTCAAAGAGAATAAAATACCTAGGAATACAACTAATAAAGGATGTAAAGGACTTCTTCAAGGACAACTACAAACCACTGCTCAAGGAAATAAAAGAGGATACAAACAGATGGAAAAACATTTCCATGCTAATGGTTAGGAAGAATCAGTATTGTGAAAGTGGCCATACTGCCCAAAGTAATTTAGAGATTCAATGCTATTCCCATCAAGCTCCATTGACCTTATTCAAAGAACTGGAAAAAACCACTTTAAACTTTATATGGAAGCAAAAGACCCTGCATAGCCAAGACAATCCTAAGCAAAAAGAACAAAGCTGGAGGAATCACACTACCTGACTTCAAACTATACTACAAGTTTACAGCAATAAAAACAGCATGATACTGGTACAAAAACAGAGAGATGTGTACCAAAGGAAAAGAACAGAGGCCTCAGAAGTAACACCATACATCTACAACCATCTAATCTTTGACAAACCTGACAAAAACAAGCAATGGAGAAAAGATTCCCTATTTAACAAATGGTGTTGGGAAAACTGACTAGCCATATTCAGAAAGCTGAAACTTGACCCCTTCCTTACACCTTACACTAAAATTAACTCCAGATGGATTAGAGATTTAAACATAAGACCTAACAACATAAAAACTCTAGAAGAAAACCCAGGCAATACCATTCAGGACATAGGCATAGGCAAGGACTTCATGACCAAAACACCAAAAGCAATGGCAACAAAAGCCAAAATAGACAAATGGGATTTAATTAGGCTCCAGAGCTTCTGTACAGCAAAAGAAAATCATTAGAGTGAACCAGAAACCAACAGAATGGGAAAAAAAATTGCAATCTACCCATCTGACAAAGAGCTAATATCTAGAACCTACAAAGAACTAAAACAGATTTACAAGGAAAAAAAAAAAAAAAACATTCAAAAGTGGGCAAAGGATAAGGAAAAGGAACCATTTTGAAATGCACCAGAGAATTCTGCTCTTCTTAACAAGACCTGTTCTTAAGAAAAACCATTTAATCACAGCTTAATCTGTTGGGAGGTTTTATCAGAGGCTAACTTATCTAGCAAAAGGAAAATAGCCAACTCCAGCCAGCTCTAGACATCCTGTCCTAGCTAAGGAATAGGGGACGGATAACTGAGAAGCACTTGTGAAGTTTATAATCCAAAGGCAGGAGTTCACTAAAAGATTCAAATCTAATCATAACATATGCATAATAGGAATGCAAGATGTAAAAGAAAAAAAGAGAGACAGAGCAGGAGGAAGGAATGAAGGAATACAGAATGCTTTTCTTTCTCCCACAGCTTACTATCATGTTACTTAGTGGCAATTTTACAAAAGTCATTTTTATTAGTCATTATGTACAGATATCAATAAAAAATTACAAGACATACTACTAGGCAAAAAAAAAAAAAAAAATGCAATTTAAAGACACAGAGAAAGCACTAGAACCAAGCATGCCAAGGATATTGGAATTATCAGACCAGAAATTTAAAACAGCAAAGATTAATACGTTAAGGACTCTAGTGGATAAAGTAGACAACATGGAAGAAAACAATGGGCAATGTAAACAAAAAGATCAATGACCTAAGAAAAGACCAAAAGGAAATGGTAGAAAATAAAATAGCAGGAATAAAGAATGTTTTTGATGAGCTTATTACTAGACTAGACAAAACTGAGGAAAGAATCGCTGAGCTTGAGGATATAATGAAGGAAATATCCGAAACAGAAAAGCTAACAGAACAAAGACTGAAAACAACAACAATAACAACAACAAAAAAAAAAAACCACGACATTCAAGAACTAAGGGACAACTACAATTGATGTATGTATTAGTTCACTTTCACACTGCTATGAAGAACTACCTGAGACTGGGTAATTTATAAAGAAAAGAGGTTTAATTAACTCATAGTTCTGCATCACTGAGGAGGCCTCAGGAAACTCAAAATCATGGTGAAAGGTGAAAGGGAAGCAATATACATCTTACATGGTAGCAGGAGAGAGTCAGTAAGAGACAGAGAGAGAGAGGAAGTGCCACACTATTAAACCATCAAATTTCATGAGAACTCACTCACTATCATAAGAACAGCATGGGGGAAACTGCCCCCATGATCCAATCACCTCCCACCAGATCATTCCCCTGACTTAGGGGGATTACAATTCAAGATGAGATTTTGGTGGCAACACAGAGCCAAACCATATCGATGTGACATATGCATAAGAGGAGTGCAAGAAGCAAAAGAAAAAAGAGAGAGAGCAGGAGGAAGGAATGAAGGAATATTTGAAGAAATAATGACTCATAATTATCCCCAAATTAATGTGAAAGCCCAGACATAATTCCACACACCTACTGTCAACTGATCACCAACAAGAGTGCAAAGAATGCACAATGAGGAAAGAATAGTCTTTTTAATAAATGATGTTGAAGAAACCAGATATCCACATGCAGAAGAATGAAATTAGACCCTTATCTCATACCATATACAAAAATCAACTAATAATGAATTAACAACACAAACATTAAAACCTGAAACTATAAACCTATTAGAAGAAAACATAGGGGGGAAGACTCTTGACATTGGCCTGGGCAAGTATTTTATGGTTATGACCCATAAAAGCACAGACAATAAAGCAAAAATAGACAAGTAGGACCACATCAAACTAAAATCTTCTGCAAGGCAAAAGAAACAATCACCAGCATGAAAAGGCAACCTACAGAATAGAAGAAAATATTTGCAGGACAGGGAAAATGTGGCACATATACACCACGGAATACTATGCAGCCATAAAAAATGATGAGTTCGTGTCCTTTGTAGTGACATGGATGAACCTGGAAACCATCATTCTCAGCAAACTGACACAAGAACAGAAAATCAAACACTGAATGTTCTCACTCATAGGTGGGTGTTGAACAATGAGAACACATGGACACAGGGAGGGGAGCATCATACACTGGGGTCTGTCGGGGGAAATAGGAGAGGGACAGTGAGGGGTGGGGAGTTGGGGAGAAATAGCATGGGGAGAAATGCCAGATATAGGTGATGGGGAGGAAGGCAGCAAATCACACTGCCATGTGTGTACCTATGCAACAATCTTGCATGTTCTTCACATGTACTCCAAAACCTAAAATGCAATTTTTTAAAAAAAGTGTAAATAAAGTGTTTAATGGCACAATATTGATAATATGATACCAAACAAAATTTTGCCTTTAAGGGGTGTGATTAGTCATATTATTATTTCTAAAGTTATTTTTTTCAGTTTGCATTAATACATACATTTTAGGAATAATTTGTGATATGACTCAATTTGTTTATTCTTTAAAGTCACATTTTAGTAAGGTATCCATGTACTGTACAGATCACCTTTTAACTAAGATCCAAAAATTCATCTTTGCTTATCACATTAATTGTGGTATAAAATAAACTTTTCATTGCTGAAATGTAAGTGTATAAGGACTTGATATGATCTGTTAAGAAGTACAGTAACTACTTCAAGGTAAAAATACACAAAGTAGTCAGATAGCAAATTCTTAATAAGTAACTGTTGAGTTGAAAATATTGACAAGATTCATGAGTACCTAAGTCACATGAATAAAAATTGAAGCATTATATCAAAAATTGACAGACATAATGTTTGGGTACCACTTAGATCTGATTCTCAGGCCAAAAATTATATTAAAATGGCTATTGGAGAAGACGGCAATGAACTCTTTACACATCCTTCTAATATATAAATAATCTGGTACTTACAGCTCTGTATTACTGAAACTCTCCTCCTTTGTTTTGCCCAATTACTGTCTCCCGATTTCTCTCCTATTTTTCAAATACTTTGCAATTTTGTCATAGGCCAACTTCTATTTTACTCTCAAATACTTACAGGACACTTGCTATTTTACATCTTTCTATTTTACTCTACAAACTCTTAAAGGGCACTTCTTCTGTCTTCATGGCTTCAATGGTCTCCTATACACTGATGAATCCCAAAGACCAATCTCTTTCCCAAGCCCTCCATATCTCCAACTACCTATCACATGTATTACATACATGGTAACACATCTAAACACAGTGTCTTGCTATCTAGTCTGCCCCTCTCCCAACCTGCGTCACTCACTGGCTCTTTCTTCTGTTTAGCAAAAGCTAAAGATGACCTCCCATTTTAACCCCTAGAAATAAATGTTTTCATTCTCTGAATTCAAGAAAAGGAAAGATAGAGTATATTTTGGCCAAAGGAAGCAATAACATTAGAATCAGTTTTAAACTCATTCCAATCAATCAGTGACAACTTCACTTCAGAAACCACTCTTCCAAAAGTAGGGCATTCAGTGCCACCTTCTCAAAGTCACCAATCAATGACAGCTTCACTCCAGTAACCATGCCTACCTGGGTACCCCTTTGGGTACTCCTTAAATCTGATCCTCAGGCCAACAATTATATTAAAATGGCTAGACTTAGTCAACCAATCTCTAAAACTCCTACCAATAAGAAGTTCACAATTCATGATCTCTGTATTTCCTTAAAAGCCATTTGCTTACTTAGAAAGACTGTACACAAGCACAGCAACCTCTTCTTTAACAAGCAATAAATTCATCTTTTTGTTTTAGGAACAAAATGGTAGATTCTTCCTTTGACAACCCTAATACAGTCTCTTAACCCCATTAATTTTACTTACAAACTATTTCTCAGTTTCTTCTCAATAAATCCCCATTTATTGTTCAATCTATATACCATCCAATCCCCCACTCAATATTTACCTTAAATACAATTTGTGAATATGGTTCCTCTACTTAAGTTCATTCAGTGTTCTGCTTTTGTACATGTCACCTTCTTTATAACCTCATCACTTCTTTTTACTTTTTAATATTACTTACAGTGACAGTCTCTGCCTCTCCAAAACGTCCTTCTCCATTTAAGTAAGTTATTTTCATCCTTCAAAATTCATTAACTTTTTTCATTTCTATGAATTTTTTAACCCCCTAGACAAACACTTCACCTTTATCTGTGCTCCCATTCCTCTATATTTTTTGTTTTTTTTGGTTCATTTCTTGTTTGTTTGTTTGTTTATTTTAACCAGTATTTCCCCATGTCTCTACCCTCCAGCCTCTGGCAAATATAATTGTATTCTTTGCTTCTACGCTTTTGACTTTTCCTCTGTGTCTCTATTAAAGCACTTGTAACATTGGTTTGAAATAATTTGTTTGTAAAACTATGTCTCCCACCTTCTCCATTGCTTCAGATTCCAGCCCATAATAGAGTCTCAGTAAATAAATGAATAAGCTAAAACTGAAAAATTAATTTTTGTAAGTGTATCCTCTTGATTTTCCTTCTTTCATAAAAAAATTTTGAAACTATAGAAATATTCAAGAAAGACTATTTAAGGATATTTAAATTAAATCCATAAAATCTTTTCTATATCTTACAATTTTTAACTATCACTTTGGAGAATTGATGATAGAAATCTTCCATTTAAGGAAAAATATTTTACTGATAATGTAACATGAATTTAATTAATAAAAACAGTTTACTTCATTTAAAAGTCTGGGTCATCTAAAATGTTGTCTGGAAGCTCTCTGAATCATGAAAAGGCTACATTGAAAGTTCTTTTTCATCGGTTCTTAACCTGAGAATTTTCTTGTTTTTTGTTTTGTTTTGTTTTGTTTTGTTTTTTACATGAGATGGAGATTTGCTCTGTTGCCCAGGCTGGGGTGCAGTGCTACAATCTTGACTTAATGCAACCTCCACCTTCCGGGTTCAAGTGATTGTCCTCTGTCAGCCTCCTGAGTAGCTGGGATTACAGGTGCCCCCCACCACACACACCATGCCTAGCTAATTTTGGTATGTTTAGTAGAGATGGGGTTTCACCATGTCAATCAGCTTGGTCTTGAACTGCTGAACTCAAGTGATCCACCCACTTCAGCCTCCCAAAGTGCTGGCATTACAGGAATGAGCCATGATGCCCAGCAAGAATATTTTTAATATAGTCTGACAGCAAATTAATTATCAACTAAAATTGCAAGTATGTAAGTTTTATCTTATTTTTTAAAAAGTCAGATTTTTATAAAATTTTGTTTTCCCTAAACAGCCTTAAAACTCCCCAAGTTAGCCACCTGATTGTTCATTCTAATTTTAAAACCAACTTCATCTGTTGAAGATTTGAAAAGAGTATTGTCAAATAAATAATTCAGGGCTGGTTCTTCATAAGGAGAAAGGATGGCATTGTCATCATGGACCTGCCAGCGTAGGAAAGCTTAATTCAGTTTTTGGAACAAATAGAGAACCACTGTGCAAGCATGCAAAAGGGGCTCAACAATTCAACAACAGCTCAAAGCAATTAAGTAGAGACTAACCAAGTTACAAGAATTGCATTTGCCTCACAGGTCAGAGAAAAATAATTTTATGAGAGAAATGAGAACAATTTAGTCCTGAATACATTGTGCGCAAAGATCACTGCTGGTGTATCAATCAATACCCTCAAATTAAAAGAAAAAAAAACTTAACAGGAAATAGAGAAAAAGAAAAATAAATAAGCCAAAATGACTAGAGTTTAAATTTACCAATATTGTATTTAAAAGGGTAACACTATAGCGAAGGCCCGCAGAAGGTGTAGACTTTGATGTGATTTCTGCCCAGTGCTCTGAATGTCAAAGTGAAGAAATTCAATGAAGTGTGAGTAAATGGAGGGAGTAACTATGACTCTCTTAAGGTAGCCAAATGCCTCATCATCAAACTAGTGACACTCATGAATGGATGAAGGAGGTTCCTACTGTCCCTACCCACTATCCAGTGAAACCACAGTCAAGAAAATGGGCTTGGCAGAATCAGTGGGGAAAGAAGACCCTGTTGAGCTTGACTCTAGTCTGGCACAGTGAAGAGACATGAGAGGTGTGGAATAAGTGGAAGGCCCCTGGCACCCCCGGGCCCCCATCCCCATGAGGGGGCAGGGCAGGGTTCACCTGCCTTGAGGACCACTGGTGAAATACCACTACCAGGAACCCTTCAAAAAATCAATAAATCCAGGAGTTGGTTTTTTGAAAACGTCAACAAAACAGACAGGCCACTAGCTAGATTAATAAAAATAAAAATAAAAAAATAAAAAGAGAAGAATCAAATAGAGCAATAAAAAATGTTAAAGGGGATATCACCACTGATTCCACAGAAATACAAACTACGATCAGAGATTACTGCAAACAACTATATGCGCATAAACCAGTGAAACTGGAAGAAATGGATAAATTCCTGGACACTTGCATCCTCCCAAGCCAAAACCAGGAAGAAGTCAAAACCCTGAATAGACCAATAACAAGGGGCTGAAGTTGAAGCAGCAATTAGTAGCCTACCAACAGAAAAAAGCCCAGGTGCAGATGAGTTCACAGCCAAATTCTACCAGACATACAAAGAGGTGCTGGTAGCACTCCTTATGAAAATATTCCAAACAATACAGAAAGAGAATCCTTCCAAAACCATTTTATGAGACCAACATCATACTGATACGAAAGCCTGGCAGATACTCAACAAAAAGAAGAAAACTTAAGGCCAATATCCATGATGAACATAGATGCAAAAATCTTCAGTAAACTACTGGCAAACCTAATCCAACAGCACATCAAAAAGCTTATCCATCATGATCAAGTAGGCTTCATCCTGGGGGTGCAAGGCTGGTTCAACATACACAAGTCTATAAACATATTCAACCACATAAACAGAACCAAAGACAAAAAACACATGATTATCTCAATAGATGCAGAGAAGGTCTTCAACAGAATTTAACACCCTTTAGGCTAAAATCTCTCAATAAACTAGTTATCAACGGAATGTATCTTAAAATAATAAAAGCTATTTACAACAAACCCATAGCCAATATCATACCGAATGGGCAAAACCTGGAAGCATTTTCCTTAAAATCAGGCACTAGACAAGGATGCCCTCTCCCACCACTCCCATTAAATACAGTAGTGAAAGTGCTATCAAGAGCAATCAGGCAAGAAAAAGAAATAAAGTGTATTCAATTAGGAAAGGAGGAAGTAAAATTGTCTCTATTTGCAGATGACATGATTCTATATTTACAAGACCCCATCATCTCATCCCAAAATCTCCTTAAACAAAAAAGCAACTTCAGCAAAGTCTCAGAATACAAAATTAATGTTCAGAAATCACAAGCATTCCTATACACCAATAACAGACAAACAGAGAGCCAAATCACAAGCAAACTCCCATTCATAATTGCTACAAAGAGAATAAAATACCTAGGAATACAACTAACAAAGGATATAAAGGACCTCCTCAAGGAGAACTACAAACCACTGCTCAAGGAAATAAGAGAGAACACAAACAGATGGAAAAACATTTCATGCTCATGGTTAGGAAGAATCAGTACCATGAAAATGGCCATACTGCCAAAAGTAATTTATAGATTCAACACTATCCCCATCAAGCTACCAATGACTTTCTTCACAGAACTGAAAAAAACCTCCTAAAACTTCATATGGAACCAAAAGAGAGCCCACATAGCCAAGACAATCCTAAGCAAAAAGAACAAAGCTGGAGGCATCACACTACCTGACTTCAAACTGTAACAGTAATCAAAACAGCATGGTACTGGTACCAAAACAGAGATATAGACCAATGAAACATAAAAGAGGCCTCGGAGAGGACACTACACATCTACAAGCACCTGATCTTTGACAAACCTGACAGAAACAAGCAATGGGGAAAGGACTCCCTGTTTAATAAATGGTGCTGGGAAAACTGGCTAGCCATGTGCAGAAAGCAGAAACTGGACCCCTTCCTAACACCTTACACTAAAATTAACTCCAGATGGATTAAAGACTTAAACATACAACCTAACACCATAAAAATCTTAGAAGAAAGCCTAAACAATATCATTCAGGACATAGGCATAGGCAAGGACTTCATGACTAAAACACCAAAAGCATCAGCAACAAAAGGGATCTAGACAAATGGGATCTAATCAAACGCCACAGCTTCTGTACAGCAAAAGAAACAATCATTAGAGTGAACTGGCAACCAACAGAATGGAAAAAGAATTTTGCAATCTATCCATCTGACAAAGAGCTAATATCCAGAATCTACAAAGAATTAAAATAGATTTACAAGAAAAAACAAACAAACAAACCCATTCAAAAGTGGGCAAAGGATATAAACAGACACTTTTCAAAAGAAAGCATATATGAGGCCAACAAACATATGAAGAAAGCTCATCATCACTGGTCATTAGAGAAATGCAAATCAAAACAACATTGAGATACCATCTCATGCCGGTTAGAATGGCAATCATTAAATAATCTGGAGAAAACAGATGCTGGAGAGAATGTGGAAAAATAGGAATGTTTTTACACTGTTGGTGGGAGTGTAAATTAGTTCAACCATTGTGGAAGACAGTGTGGTGATTCCTCAAGGACCTAGAAATAGAAATTCCATTTGATGCAGCAATCCCATTATGCAAAGGATTATAAATCATTCTATTATAAAGATACATGCACACGAATGTTCATTGTGGCACTGTTTACAATACCAAAGACCTGGAGCCAACTCAAATGCCCATCGATTAGAGACTAGATAAAGAAAATGTGGCACATATACACCATGGAATACTATGCAGCCATAAAAAATGATGAATTTGTGTCCTTTGTAGAGACATGGTTGAATCTGAAACCATCATTCTCAGCAAACTGACACAGGAACAGAAAATCAAACACTGTATGTTCTCACTCATAGGCAGGTGTTGAACAATGAGAACACATGAACATAGGGAGGGGAGCATCACACACTGGGGTCTGTTGAAGGGGGCTAGGGGAGGGAGAGCAGGGGGGTGGGGAGGTATAACATTGGGAAGAATGCCAGATATAGCTGATGGGGGGGTGATGGAGGCACACATACATTACCATGTATGTACCTATGCAACAATCCTACATGATCTGTACATGTTCCCCAGAACCTAAAGTGCAATTAAAAAAAAAAATGTAAAAATAATAAAATTTTAAAAAGGTAACAATAATTGAAAGTGGAGGTAAAGTGGGAGGTGGAGGATAGAGTGGAAATTTGCTCTTCAATTATTATGACAGTAGTACTGATTTTAATTTTTATATATAAAAACAGATCCTCCAACATGTACATTTTGACCCCAATGGCATAAAGTTAAATTTGAGTCCTAATCAAATGTTTCACTATAGATTCTGTGTTGTATATCATGTTTTCAAAAATGACCACAGCAATATTTTCAGGCCCACATGCTCTCTCAGAACATTGCTACTCTCCTTGAATCTGGGCAGAAAATTGTAATTGCCTCAATGAATAGGATGCAACAAAAATGATGCTGCATGACTCTTGAGGCCTAGCTATTCTAAGGAAGCCCAAACTAGCACCACAGAGAGGTCACATGCAGAGACACATGTGGAGAGGAGCTGAGGTCCCAGGACAACAGCCAGCATTAAATATGAAAATCAGAATATCAAGCACAGTCATATTAGTTGTCTACTGTTGCATAAAAAACTACAAGATTTTATTTCATACAGCTTCTATGGGTCAGGAATCCAGGGATGGCTTAGCTGGGTGGTTCTAGTTCAGAATCTCTCATCAAGTTGCAATCAAGATGCCAGTTGAGGTTCAATCATCTGAAGTTTTGACTGGAGCTGAAGTATTTTTTCCAATGTGGCTTGCTTACATATCTAACAAATTAGTGCTAGATGTTGTCAGGGGGCTTTTAGTTCCTTACACATGCATCTCTACACAGAACTACTTGAGTATCCTCACAACATGGCAGTTGGCTTAAGCTGGGCAAATGATTCAAGAAGGACCAAGGTGGAAGTTGCAACGTCCTTTAGGATATCCTCAGAAGGCTTACCTTATCACTTTTACAATATCTTATGAATTAAACTGGTCATCCTATTCAGTGTTGGAGGGAACTGCGTAAGGACATGAATATCAAAACTCAAGAATCAAGGGGGGCCATTTTGGAAACCGGCTATGACAGAGGTTTTACATCCAAGTAATAAGAATCCTTGAAAATGAGAAGCGAGGAAATAAATCATCAGAGGAATAATACAAGAAAATTTTCTAAAGCTGAAAACAAAGAATGTATCGATTGAAATGACCCACCAACCACCCAACATAGTAGAGGAAAATAAAACTACATCAACAAAAACCATCATGAAAGTTCAGTATACTAGAAACAAAAACAAGCTTTCAGGGAAAGGAAAAAAATCACGTACAAAGGATCAGGAAACACAACAGCTTTATACTGATCAACAGCAACAGTGAAAACTAAAAGAAATTGTGATCAAAATTCTAAAGGAAAATTATTTTCAACCTAGAATCCTATACCTAGTCAAACTGTCAAAATAAATGTAAAGGTAAAATAAAGACATTCAAATTTTTTTTAAAATTATCTCCATTGCACTGTTTCTCAGAAAACTACCTAGAAGAGGCATCTCTACTAAAATGAGGGATTAAAATAGGAAAGAGTGTTCTGAAAATATACAAAATAATAGCAAAACAAGCAAAAGAAATCCCAAGGACAATGGCAAAAGATCTCAGATGAAACTCTATATCAGACATAAAGGAGATATAAATTGGAAAAGCAAGGGAGGGAAAGCATTAAAGGTTCATTTTCCACTGTGAGAAACCAATAGATAGTGTCTAAAAGCTTAAAACAAAGAAGCAGTGATTCAAAATTTTTTAGATACATGGAGGTAAATAGTAAAATAAGAATGATCTAAATGAGATGAAAAGTATAGTAGCCTTTGAGGACAGGGAATAATGGGGAGGAAATGAGCTTGCTGTTACTTGTAAGAATTGTAAAATTATTTGATTCTTTAAAATATGAATACATAGTCATGCACCATATAATGACATTTCAGTCAACAACAGACCACAGGTACAGCAGCAGTCTCATAAGATGACAATGGAGCATATAAACCTGATCTATTGTGCTTGATATTGTCATCACATATGAAGTAGGGGAAATGACTGATATTTAGTAATGATGCTGGAAATTTGCTTTTCCAGATAAAAATATATCTATAAATAAAAATATATATACCATCTAGGCTTGTGTAAGTATATTCTACCATGTTCGACAATGACAAAATCTCTGAATGATACATTTCTCAGAATGTAGCCTCATTTTTAAGCAATTTATAATAGTATATAACTGGCAATTTTTTTAGTAACTGGTAATTTTAAGAGATAGAGATATTAAGGAGAGATGACCCCTTTTCTCTCTCTAGTTATCATTGGATTTTAAGAATAAATGTAAAGATATAGTATATACCGTGCCAAAGATTTTAGACTTCCATCGTTTTCTTTTTCAAAAATTCTAATGGGACGAAGACTTAACAGACTGGTAGAGAAAGTAAAGAGGAAAAAAAAGTTCAAAATCCTAACTTTAAAATGTCTGTTATTCATAAGATAAACATGTCAAGCTATTTATCCAGAAGGAAAAAAATCAATTTACGTTTGTAATTATAGCTATAATCTCAGTTATTCCATTAATCAATGAAAATCACAGTGTTCAGATATTAATTAAAATTCTTTTTAAATTTTCTTATGAATAATTTTGAGTATCTAAGAGTATAATTTAAATATTTCTCACTGCACCATTTTGTTCTTCTTTGACTTGAAATTATTTAAATACAAATCATTTTTCCACTGTTACATAAGTTACAAAGAAGAGTATGGAAGGTAAAACCAGAAGACCATTAATCAAAGCTGGTAATTAATTATTTGCTGTCAGATTTGTTTTAACTATATTAAGTGTTTCACATATTACAATATTCCATTATTACTTTATGTACTCACTAGTTGCCTGGTTCTCTAATTAACGAAATGTTAGCCAGGTTTTCATTTTGCCATCAAAATATTTGCCTATTTAGTTCTTAATCTTGTTACTTTGCACACAAACTTAACAAATGGGTATAGTTCATATTTTTCACTCCAAGTTCTGAAAAAAGTGTGTTTTTATTAGAATTGCTAGCAAGCCAAATATTCTTTTAGTTGATTTGGTGCCTTTCAACAGTTTTATGTGAAATCAGTCTTCTCAGAATAGAGAACAGAATAAATCTGAGGAGATTCACTGAAAATATTTGGTTAATATTTTTTTTTTTTTGAGACAGATTCTCACTCTGTCACCAGGCACCAGGCTGGAGTGCAGTGGCACAATCTCAGCTCACTGCTACCTCCGCCTCCTGGGTTCAAGCAATTCTCCTGCCTCAGCCTCTCAAGTAGCTGGAGCTACAGGCACATGCTAACATGCCCAGCTAATTTTTTTTTTTTTTTTGTATTTTTTTAGTAGAGAGGGGGTTTCACCATGTTGGCCAGGATGGTCACGATCTCTTGACCTCGTGATCCACCCGCCTCAGCCTCCCAAAGTGCTGGGATTACAGGCATGAGCCACCAGGCCCGGCCTTAGTTAATTTTTAATTAACTACTATATCTATCACATCATACATACCAAATGTATAAGTCAAGTTGGAGTTCATTTGTAATACCAGTGTAAGAAATAATGACAGTTAATCATCTAACATATAATAATCTGGAGACAATTGGTTCTAGATTGAGTACAATGGTTCTGCAATGTCATTAAAGGACTTTCACTCTGGTATCCTCAATGTGTTGATTTTTAGGCTTTTAGACTTTAACACTTACAGACTGTCAACTCAGAGTTCCAAAATAGCTGCTACATTTTCAAACATTACATTCTCAAACCAACATCGTGAGCAGGAAATAAAGGATAAATGGATGAATCACAAAATAATTTTTTTTTAACTACCCCCAGTTGACTTTCCTTTATGTCAAATCACGTGACAACACATAGCTGCAAGGAAAGCTTGGCAAATGTCAGTGGAATTTGCACAGTTGGTTTAGATTAATTGCAATTTATCTTCTAGGGCTATGCATTAGTTTCCTGCTGCTGCTGTAAAAAATTATCATGAATGTAGTGAATTAAAACAACAAAAAGTTATTGGCTTACAGTTCTGGATGTCAATGTTCAAAATGAGTTTCACAGGACTAAAATCAAGGTATTGCAATGGCTGTGTTCCTTCTGGAGGCTCTAGCAGAGAATTTCCTTATGTGTTCCATCTTTTAGGGGCTGCCTGCATTTCTTGGACCGTGGTCCCTTTTTCACATTGCTCTAACCTCTGCTTCCATTATCGTATCTCCTTCTCTGACTCTCTTGCTTCCCGTTTTCCCTTTAAAAGACTTTCACTACCCAGATCCTCCACAATTCTCTCCCAGTTTCAAGATCCTTAATCATATCTGTAAACACTCTTTGGCTATAAACAAAATGTATTCAAACATTCCCAGGACCAAAAAGTGGTGGTCTTGGTGGGGGATGGATAGGGGTAGGGAGAGGGTGGTGAGCATTATTTTGCCTACAACAAGCTGATTCCATTGCAAATCAGAAAACAAAGAGACTCTGTTAACAAGACAAAGCCTATTGGATAAAAAACTATCAGTATCTGCCACCCTCTACCTATATTATACTAACCCCTCATCATGTTCATTTCTCTCCTCTACAACAAGTGTTAGAAAGAAAAGAAAAATAAGCATTTTGCTTCTATCCAATTATGAATAAATATTTTCTTCCAGATTCTATCATGGAATATAATTTTATTGCAGCACAGCTACTAGTCAAAAGTCAGACTTTCAAATATGTTATTTTCTAGTGCTATCACAAACATATTCAACCTGTATAGCAAACGTTTTGACTGTATTATCAAAATCTTAATTCACATACATTGAGATCCAGCAATTCTTCTAGAAGTTGATTTTTCAAATTTAATTGCAAATGTATGTAGTAATGCATATAAAGGAAAATTTAATTGTGACATTTTTAAAACAAATGATTGAAAACACCTAAATGTCTATCAATAGAAAACAGGTTAAATAAAGTATGATACACACATAAAATGGAGCAGAATGCAGCCACAAAGGAATATGGAAAGAAGATTCTGGAAATATGGTGGAGTACAAAGCACCAGAAATTCATCTCCCTATCTAAACAACAATTAAACTGACAGAATCTTCCTGTGTAAAAATTTTAGTATTCTGGAGTCTATTGAAGGCTTGCAACTTACAGGGGAAGGTTTGAATGGTAAACTGAAGTTTATTTCAATTTCTGCTCATAGCACAGTACCAGCTACCCATCCTCCACCCTCAATCCTGCTTCAGGAACTTACACAGGTATTCCTAGAGCAACTTGCAAACCGCTGAGGAAAGTAGAATCAGCAACAATCAACCAGTCTTCCAAATATCAGGCATCTGCGTAATGATTGCTGCTTCTGATCACAGAGATCAGGCAGTGTTGTGTCCATTGTTTTTGCACCTCCCCCCAGCTGTTGCCAGTTGCCCTCAGCTGAAGTGATTTCTGGGACATCTAAAAACCCAACATCTTTTTTTTTTTCCTTCACTTCTCTCCTTAAAACTTACTTCCTTCACTATGGTCAATATTCCACCCTCTATTCCTCAGTCTTTACCTCTAGCCTGCATCCTAAAATACCTAAAACCTCTTCGACTGTCACCTGATCGAAACCTAAATGTCTCATTTTATTTCTGCAATATGGCCTGGCCCCACAATAAATTGGACAATGGTTCCAAATGGCCAGAAAATGGCACTTTCTATTTTTCTATTCTGTGGGACCTAGACAATTTTTTCTGGTAAATGGGCAAATGGTCTGAAGTGCCTTATGTACAGGCATTTTTTACACTTTTATTCCTGCCTAATCTCTGCTTTCAGTGTGACCCATCCCAAATTTTCCTTCTCTCCCTTACATCTGTCATCCTGCCTCTGCCAGTCACTCAGAATCCTCCTCGTACATCGACCCTTCTGAACTTTCTCCTCCCTACCTGTCTGAACCAGACCCCATCCCAGGCCCTAATCCACCCCTAGAGCCTCCCTCCTCTTCCTCTGCCCACAACCCACCTACTTACTCCTGTCACCTCCCCACCTCATACCCAGTCCAGCTTACAGTTTAGTCCCATAGCTAATTCCTCCACCCCTGCCCAACAATTCCCCCTTCCAGAGGCTGCTGAAGCCAAAGGCATAGTTAGGGTGCACATTCCTTTCTCTTTATCCAACCTTTCCCAAATTGGCCAAATGTTAGGCTCCTTTTCATCAGATCCTACTAAATATATACAAGAGTTCCAATATCTAACCCAGTCCTATAACTTAACCTGGAGTGACTTAAATGTCATCCTCACTTCTACTCTTACCCCAGAAGAGTGGGAAAGAGTTTACACCCTAGCCCTATCTTACACTGAAGACCAGCAGTGCCTTGAACCTGACCTACAGGAAGATACCAGGGCAGTTCCCCAGGAAGATCCCCAGTGGAAATACAAGGCAGGTTCCCCTGATGTAGCCAGGCAAGATTACATGATCTCCTGCCTAGTTGAAGGACTCAAAAAATCATCATATAAAGCTGTCAACTATGACAAACTTAAAGTAACTACCCAGGGCAAAGATGAAACCCCAGCCCAGTTCATGGCCTATTTAGCAACCATCCTTAGAAGATTTACTGCCCTGGACCCAGAAGGGCCAGAAGGCCATCTTATTTTTAATATGCATTTTATTACCCAGTCTGCCCCCAACATCAGGAAAAACCTCCAAAAGCTAGACTCTGGCCTTCAAACCCCAAATAGGACCTAATCAATCTCACCTTTAAGGTGTTCAATAACAGAGAAGAAGCTGCCAAGCAACAGTGTATCTCAGAATTACAAATGCTTGCCTTCTCTATAAGACAAACCCCAGCCACCCCTGCAGATCAAAATAACTTCAGAATGCCCAAAGTACAGTCTCCAAGCTTTTCTTCAGGACCTCCTCCCCCAGGACCTTGCTTCAAATGCCAGAAAATTGGCCATTGGACCAAGGAATGCCCACAGCCCACAATTCCTCATAAGCCATGTCCCATCTGTGCAGGATCCCACTGGTAGTTGCAGCTTCCAGTGCGACTCACATCACAGCTGCTCCTAGAGCTCCTGGAGCTCAAACCCAAAAGTCCCTGACTAACTCCTTCCCATATCTCCTCAGCTTTGCAGCAGAAGATTGATGCTGCCTCATTGCCCTGGAAGCCCCCTGGACCATCACGGCCACCAAGTTTCAGGTAACTCTTAAACAGTGGAGGGTAAGTCTGTTCCCTTCTTAATCAATACAGGGGCTACCCACTCCACATTGCCTTATTTTCAAAGGCCCATTTATCTTGCCTCCATAACTGTTGTTGGCATTGATGGCCAAACTTGTAGACCCCTTAAAACCATCCAACTCTGGTGCCAAATCAGGCAGCACTCCTTTACACACTCTTTCCTACCTGTCCAGTCCCCTTACTAGGCAGAGACATCTTAACAAAATTATCTGCCTCCTTAACTATTCCTAGACTATAGCCACATCTCATTACTACCCTTCTACCCAATTAAAAATCTCCCTCACAACCCCACCTCCCATCTCCCTACCTCAACTCAACAGTATGGGACACATCTGTCCCATCCCTGGCAACTGACCACACACCTCTTATCATCCCATTAAAAGCTAACCACCCTTACCCCACCCAGTGCCAGTAGCCCATCCCATGACAGGCTTTAAAAGGCCTAAAACCTGTTATCACCTATGTGTTACAACATGGCCTTTTAAAGCCTACAAATTCTCCTTACAATTCCCCTTATCTTACCTGTCCAAAAACCAGACAAATCCTACAGGCTAGTCCAAGACCTTCACCTCATCAATCAGATTGTACTTCCCATTAATCCTGTTGTACCAAACCCTCCTATTCTCCATACACCCTTTCACAACTAACTATTCTGTTCTTCACCTTAAAGACACCTTTTTCACCATCCCCTTACACCCCTCCTCTCAGCCTCTTTTTGCTTTCATTTGGACTTACCCCAATGCCCACCAGTCTCAACAACTCAGCTGGACTGTTCTTTCCCAGGGTTTCAGAGATAACCCACACTACTTTAGTCAAGCCCTTTCCCATGACCTACAGTCCTTCTGTCCATCTGCTTCCCAGCTTATTCAACATAGGGATGATGTTCTTCTTTGCAGTCTGTCTTATGAATCCTCCTGGCAAGACACTCTCCTGCTTCTTCAACTTCTATACTCCAAGGAGTACCATGTATCCCCTTCTAAAGCCCAGATTTCTTCCCCATCTATTACTTATCTTGGTAGAATCCTTCATCAGCATACACATGCTCTCCCTGCCAACCATATGCAGTTAATTTCCGAAATCCCAACCCCATCCACTAAACAACAGCTTCTCTCCTTCCTAGGCGTTGTAGGATACTTTCACCTCTGGATAACAGGTTTTGCCCTCATAACCAAACCACTTTATAAACTTATAAAAGGAAACTTAGCTAACCCCATAGACCCCAAATTTTTCCTCATTCTTCCGTTCATTTTCTAAAAAAGGCCTTAGAAACAGCCCCTACTCTAGTGCTCCCCAACTCCTCCCAACCCTTCTCCCTTCTCCCATTTACTTTACACAGCAGAAGGAAAAGGCTGCACAGTCAGGGCACTTACACAAGAGCCAGGCTCACAACCAGTCACCTTCTTGTCTAAACAACTTGACCTCACAGTCCTAGGCTGGCTGTCATGCTTACACGCTGTGGCCACCGAGGCTGTAATACTCCTAGAATCCCTTAAAATTACAGGCTATGCTCCACTTACTCTCTATAGCTCTTACAACCTCCAAAATTTAGTTTCTTCTTCCCACCTCACACACTTACTTTCAGCCCCTTGCCTCCTCCAGTTTTATTCACTCTTTATTGAAACCCCCACAGTAACCATTGCTCTTGGAACTGACTTCAACCCAGCCTTTCACTTAACATCCAACCCAAGTCCTGATCTGCACGACTGCATCTCACTAATCCACATAGCATCCTCCCCCTTTCTCCATATTTCCCTCTTCCCAATCCCAGACACAGACCACACATGGTTTACTGATGGCAGTTCTTCAAAGCCCAGTTGGTTGGCACTGGCCAAAGCTGGTTATGCTATTGTATCCCATTCATCTATTATCAAGGCTGCCACACTGCCCCTCTCTGCCACTTCCCAACAAGATGAACTTCTGGCCTTAACCCAGGCTCTCACACTTGCAAAAGTGTTACACATCAATATTTAAACTGTTTCTAAAACGCCTTCTGCATCCTTCACCACCATGCTGTTATATAGGCAGAAAAAGGTTTTCTCACTACACAATGGTCCTCTATTATCAATGCCTCCTTAATAAAAAGCGTTCTTAAAACCACTCCCCTTCCAGCCAAAGCTGGAGTCATTTTGATGCAAAGGGCATCAAAAATCGTCAGACCCCATTACCCAAGGAAACACCTATGCCGATAAAAACAGCTAAAGAAGCAGCTAACACTCCAGTACCTGCCCCTCATGGCCAGCATTTCTCCTTCTCATCTGTTACTCCTTGTTGAGGAACATTAAGTTTACCCTGCCCCCATGGCTCCCTGTGGAGGATACTTTGTAATTAGTGGTAGGTGGGTAACAGCTGCCTACTTGATGTATTTTTAAGTTATATAGAACACCTGTGTATTAATGAGAATTGCCTGTCTAAGAGCAAATAAATACATGGATGAAAATCTGCTAGAGGTCTTCAGTCTGGAGAGCTGTCAGACTGAAGCTGTCAGAGCTATTTGTCCCCAGGATAGATCCACTCTGTTGTGCTATCTGGGTGTGAGCCTCTCAATACCTTCAGCACTGCCTGGGTGGGGGTCTTCCAACTGAGCTGGTTCTCGATAACTCCTACCTACCCTCCCTCCAAAACCTTAACCTACCAATCATTTCCTACTCAAGGCAAGTGGTTCTTAGACTATGGAAAATTCCTTCTCCCTGACTCACAAGCCCACTCTATCCTTTATCCTTGTATAATCATTTTCACTTACCCCATCTTTTAGAATCCCTCATTTCTTTTCCATCATAATCACATCTCAATGGTCTATCTGTCCCTATACTACTCCCCAAGGCTTCCTTAAACCCCTTCCTTTTCCTACATATAAAGCCAAGGGATTTAACCCCACACAAGACTTGCAAATAGATTTTACCCATATGCCCTGTGTCCACAAATTTAAATACCTTATAGTCTGGATTGATAATTTTACCAGATGAGTAGAAGCCTTTCCTACTGGGTCTGAAAAAGCTACCACATTTATCTCTTCTCTCCTAACTGATAATCTCCTGATTTGGTCTTCCTACCTCTATACAATCTGACAATGGACTAGCCTTCATTAGCCAAATTACCCAAGCAGTCTCCCAGGCCCTTGGCAATCCAGTGGAATCTCCATGCCCCATACAACCCTCAGTCCTCAGGAAAAGTAGAAAGAGCCAACAACATTCTAAAAACACAACTCATCAAACTCAGCCTTCAACTAAAAAAAGACTAGACCATTCTTCACCCCTTGCTCTTCTCAGGATTCGAGCCACTCCTAAAGAACACACAAGGTATAGCCCCTTTTAACTCCTATATGGCTGCACATTTCTGCTTGGGTCTAACCTTATTCCAGACACCAGTCCTATTGGTGACTATCTTCCAGTCCTCCAACAGGCCAGACATGAAATCCACCAGGCTAATTTCCTCTTACCCACTCCAGATACCAGGCATATGAAGACACCCTAGCTGTAAGGCGAGTCCTAGTTAAAAGCCTAACCCCTCAGTCTCTGCAACCTTGGTGGACAGTACCCTTCCTGGTTGTCTATAGCACCCCAACCACTGTCCATTTACAAGACCCTCCCCAATGGGTCCATCATTCCAGGATAAAGCTGTGTCCATCAGACAATTGGCCAAATGCCTCCACCTCCTCCTGGAAGTCACAAGTACTCTCACCTACTTCTCTTAAACGCACTCATATCACCAAAGTAGAAGAATAACCCTATATAAATCTAACATACCTTCTACTTTCTTTAGGCATCTTTTTCCTAACACCGCTATTTAATGCAGTCACCCCTACTACTTAAACTACACCTCAGAAGGTCCCTATCTCTATTAATTTACATGCCCTGCTCTTGTTTACATTGCCGGTATACACTTTTCCTCCAAGCAATTACAGCTGGTATTTCATGGTTGTACCCTCAAGCTGCCACACTTAGCTTTCTCTTAGAGTGGATAAATGACCTTCTGTGGTAGGGAACTCTCCAATTCTTCCACTCTGATGAAGTCCTCTTCTTTTCTTTTATACTCACTCTTAACCTCATTCCCATTCTCCTTCTACCCTCTATCCCTACCTTGTTACCTCCAACATACCATCAACCTAACCCATCCTCTGCTAATTATTTCAAACCCTTCTTTAGCCAGCGATTGTTAGCAATGCATATCTCTCTCCTCTTCCTCCTACATAGCCATCCCTGCCCTACCAGCAGACTGGGCAAACTCTCCCATCTCTTTACACCTCTGGACTTCCTTCAACAACACCCACCTGTACTCCCCAGAAGAACTTCTGTACTTCCTAGAAAGATTAAACAAAAACACCCTGGATATCTCATACCAACAAGCTGCTGCTCTTCTTCGCATCTACCTACATAATCTTTCCCCTTACGTCAACTCCACATCCTCCTGTTTTTGGACCACTAACCACACAAACAACTATCCCTATTGCTGCTCCCTTATTCTTTTCCCAGCAATCATCTAATGGAATTCCCCTCAGAAACCTCCCACCCTCTTTGTGTTCCACTACACTTCACCTCCAAGACCCTGTCACCCATGTTAACCAAGAAATAGGAACATACCAGCTTCACATTACAGAAAGGCACTCCCTCATTACTAGCACTGTTAAGAATGTCAATAGCAAGTTTTGTTGTTAAAGGTTGTAGTGGGCTTGATAGGTAATTGTATGGAAGGAGAGGTCTTGTTTTCATGGTGTATAAGAAAGATTTTGGTATCTATGAGTAAATATTCACTTTCATTAACAAGGTTAGGTATGAGCAGGCAGGAAGAGGGGTCTGGAGGAGAATCTGATGAATGAGGGGATGGCAGCCAAGGATGAGAGAAAGGGTAAATGCCTACCTAGGCAAAACCTTGCTGGTTCCCTTAGTAACTGGTTAAAAGACCCCACCCCACCCCCAGAATACTTTCTCATCTCTTCAGTCTACATTTCCAGTTCTGCCTCAGCCAAGGACATTTTGTCCTCTGTGCCTCTTCCACCTATCTCTGCCTTCCTACTAACTGGACAGGCAACTGTACCTTAATTTTCCTTACTCCCAAAATCCAGTTTGCCAATGGAAATGAACCCCTCCCTATCCCCCTTATAACTCCCACACAAGAAAAAATAGTCATTCCATTAATCCCCTTGCTTGTAGGATTAGGAGTCTCCACTGCTGCAGTTGGGACTGGTATAGCAGGACTTATTACTTCCATCACCACATTCCCCAGTCTCTCTGAGTTTTTCCACCAGCATTTCAGACATAACTCAAGCACTGTTCTTCAAGTCCAAGTTAATTCCCTGGCTGCGATTGTCCTCCAAAATTGCTGAGGCCTCAATATGTTGACTGCTGAGAAAGGAGGACTATGCCTATTCCTATAGATAAAGCTGCTTTTATCTAAACCAAGGCAGCCTTGTATATGACACCGTCAAAAGACAAAGACAGTGCCCTAAAGCTTGCTGATCAGGCAAATAGTTATTCTGGACCTAGCTGGCCACTCTCTAACTGAGTATCATGGCTCCTTCCATTAGTAGGCCCCCTTATAATCATATAACCATTTTTTTCTCTTATTCAAACATTGCCTTTTCCAACTAATCTCTCAATTCCTACAAAATTGTATCCAAGCTATAACCAATCAGTCAATATGACAAATGCTCCTTTTAACAACCTCACAATATCGACCTTTGCCCTCAAATCTCTTTGAAGTCCAAATTCTTCACCATTTTTAGGTTTCTATGCCATTCCCAATCTCACTTGAAGAAGCCCTGAGAAACGTTGCCTATCACCCCTCTGTACCACCCCAAAATTTCACTGCCCCCCATTTTTTCTAGTTTTTACCTTTTTCCTTTATATTATTAATATAAAAATGCAGACACGTAAGGTTCTTTGAACTGACTGCACCATGGGCTACACCATGGTCAAGTCATGGTGACCCCTGTGACCCACACATACACCTCCAGAAGAGAAGAATGGCTAGCTCTGCCATTTTTCCAGCCTCAACCATTCCTGCCTTAACTGATAAGCCAACCTTGTGACAATGGACCTTGGACCTTGTGATACCCCTGCCCCAGCAACAAAAGAAGAAGAATGGCTAGCTCCTACAGTGCCAGATTAGCCAAACTTGCAACATTCTGCCATTGTTCCTGCCTCAACTGTCCTACCTTAACTGATAAGCCAACCTTGTGACACCAGACCTTAGGCCTTGTGACCCTCCCCGCACCCCCAGTGACACACCCAGGCTTACAAAAACTGCCCTGGACTGTAACTTCTGTAACTTTCCACCCTCTACCCCAAACATATAAAATCAACTCCTTTTCCACTGCCCTCTACTGACTCTCTTTTCAGACTCAGCCCACTCACACCTGGGTGAATAAACAGCCTTGTTGCTCACACAAAGCCTGTTTAGGTGGTCTCTTCATTTAGAGTGTGCCTAATACACACCCCTGTAACATGAATTTACCTATAGAAAAACCTGCACATGTACCCCTGAACCTAAAAGCTAAAATAAATAAGTAAAATTAGATAGAAACTTTGAACAACAACAAAAAATAAACACATATATAAGAGAAATTAGAAAGGTACACTGCATGCCCAGGGGAAGGTTCAGAAAAAAAACCTAAGATATTAAGTTTCACCTCAGGCTGATTTTCAGCACAGACACAGCCTACACAATCAAACAAACAAACAATCCAATAGAAATTGTCTCTGAAAAAAAAACTGGTGGTGGTGTACTAGACAAGCAAAATGAAAATATCAGTAGAGATAGGAAACGTAAAAAGAAAGTAAAAAGAAATTCTGGACCTGAAAGTTATAATAACAAAATAAAATAATTCACTACAGAGATTCAAGGCAGATTTGATCAGGCAGAGGAAAGAATTAGCAAACTTGAAGACAGGATAATAAAAGTTTTATGTCTGAGAAACAAAGAAAAAAATATAGAAGAAAAGTGAACTGAGCCTAAGGGACCTCTGAGACACCATTAGGTAGGCCAACCTACACACTGTGGGAGTCCCAGAGAAGAAGAGGGAAAGAGGCAGAGAGAACATTTGAGGAAGTAATGGCTGAAAACCTCCCAATTTTGATGACAGACAAGAATATAAATATCCAAGAAGCTCAATGAATTCCACGTAGAATAAATTCAAAGAGGCTCACACATAATTAGGAGGCTGAGGTGGGAAGATTGCTTGAGCCCAGGAGTTCTGGCTTTAATAAGCTATGATCATACCACTGCACTACAACCTGGGTGACAGTTCATGACCCTGTCTCTATAAAGACAGATGGAGAGAGACTCATACGAAGATACATTATAATTAAACTGTCAAAGGACAAAGACAGATAATTTTGAAAGTAACCAGAGAGAAGTGACCCTTCATTTACAAGGAATCCTCAAGGAGATTATCAGCAGATTTCTCAACAGAAACTTTGGGGGCCAGGAGACAGTGAGTAATATAGTCTAAGTGCTAAAAGAAAAACAAATATCAATCAATAATTCTATATCTGGCAAAAATATAATTCAAAAGTGTGGAAGATTAAGATATTCACAGATTGAGGTAGGGTGCCAAGATGGCCAAATAGAAACAACTGCTATCTGCAGCTTGCAGCAAAACCAACAGAGAAAGAAGGGGATTTCTGCATTTCCAACTGAGGTTCATCTCGAGACTGGTTAAGCAGTGGGCCAAACCTAGGGAGGGTGAGCAGAAGCAGGGTGGGGCATTGCTTCATATAGGAAGTCCAAGGAGTGGGGAATTCCCTCTCCTAGCCAAGGGAAGCCATGAGGGACTGTGCTACCTGGCTGGGTTACTATGATTTTCCCACAGTTTTTGTAATCTGTATATCAGGAGATTCCTTCATGTGCCTATACCACCAGGGCCCTGGGTTTCAAGAACAAAACTGTGTGGCTATTTGGGCAGACACTGAGCTAGCTGTAGGAGTATTTTTCCATATCCCAGTGGAGGCTAGAACTCCCAGTGAGGGAGAACCTTTCACTCGCCTGGAAAGGGAGCTAAAACCAGAGATCCAAGTGGTCTCATTCAGTGGGTCCCACTCCCACAGATCCCAGCAAGCTAAGATCCACTGGCTTAAAATTCTTGCTGCCAGCACAGCAGTCTGAAGTTTACCTGGGATGATCAAGCCTGGTGGGGGTAGGGACATCCACCATTACTGAGGCTTTAGTGGGCAATTTTTCCCTGACAGTGCTAAGGAGGTTAAGAGGTCTGGGCTGGGCATGGCAAAGTGGCTATGGCCAGACTGCTTCTTTAGATTCCTCCTCACTGGGCAGGGCATCTCTGAAGGAAAGTTAATAGCTCCAGTTAGGGGCTCACAGACAAAACCCCCATCTCCGCAGCACAAAGCACCTGGGGGAAGGGGCACCTGTGGAAGTAGCTTCAGTGAATTTAACCATTCCTGCCTGCTGGCTCTGAAGAGAGAAGCTAAACCTGACAAGAGAGCTTCTCCAAGCAGAAAATACCAGCTCTGCTAAGGGACAGACTGCCTCCTCCAGTGGGTCCCTGAGCCCCCATGCCTCCTGTCTAGGAGAAACCTCCGAATGGGTTGACAGACACCTCATACAGGAGTGCTCTTGTTGGCATCAGGCTGGTGCCTCTCAGGGATGAAGCTTCCAGAAAAAGAAGTAGGCAGCAATCTTTGCTGTTCTGCAGCCTCTACAGGTGATACCTGGGCAAACAGGGTCTGGAGTGGACCTCCAGCAAACTCCAGCAGACCTACAGAAGAGGTGTCTGACTGTTAGAAGGAAAACTAACAAACAGAAGGCAACAACATCAACATCAACAAAGGACCCACACACAAAAACCCAATCCAAAGGCCATCAGCCTTAAAGATCAAAGGTAGATAAATCCATGAAGATGTGGAAAAAACAGTGTAAAAATGCTGAAATTCTAAATACCAGAATACCTCTTCTCCTCCAAATGATTGCAACTCCTCTCCAGCAAGGGCATAAAATTGGACAGAGAATGAGATTGCCAAATTGACAGAAGTAGGTTTCAGAAGGTGAGTAATAACAAACTCCTATGAGCTAAAGAAGCAAGTTCTAACCCAAGGCATAAAAGCTGAGAACGTTGACAAAAGGTTACAGGAATGCTAACTAGAGTAACCAGTTTAGAGAATAACATAAATGATCTGATGGAGCTAAAACACACACACACACACACACACACACACACACAGAGCACAAGAATTTCTTGAAGAATGTGCAAGTATTAATAGCCAAATCGATCAAGCAGAAGAAGGGATATCAAACATTGAAGATCAACTGACTAAAAGAAGGAGTGAAGACAAGATTATAATAAAAAGAATGAAAAAGAATGAACAAAGCCTCCAAGAAATATGGGACTATGTAAAAATACCAAACCTATGATTGACTGATATACCTGAAAGTGACAGGGAGAATGGAACCAAGTTGGAGAACACTCTTCAGGATATTATCCAGGAGAAATTCCCCAAGCTAGCAAGACAGGACAACATTCAAATTCAGGAAATATAGAGAACACCACTAAGATACTCCTCAACAAGAGTAACCCCAAGACACATAATCATCAGATTCACCAGGACTGAAACAAAGGAAAAAAATGTTAAGGGCAGCCAGAGAGAAAAGTCAGGTGACCTATGAAGAGAAGCCTATCAGACTAACAGCAGACCTCTCTGCAGAAACCTACGAGCCAGAAGAGAGTGGGGGCCAATACTCAAAATTCTTGAAAAAAAATATTTTTCAACCCAGAATTTCATATCCAGCTAAACTAAGCTTTATAAGTGAAAGAGAAACAAAATCCTTTACAGACAAGCAAATGCTGAGAGATTTTGTCACCACCAGGCCTGCCTTACAAGAGCTCCTGAAGGAAACATTAAATGTGGAAAAGAAAAATGAATACCAGCCACTGCAAAACACATCAAAATATAAAGACCAATGACACTATAAAGAAACTGCATTGACTAATGTGCAAAGTACCCAACTAGCAAAATGATAACAGAATTAAATTCACATTTAACAAAATTAACCTGAAATGTAGATGGGCTAATTGCCCCAATCAAAAGACACAAATCAGCAAATTGGATAAAGAATCAAGACCAATCAGTTTGCTGTATTTAGGAGACCCATCTCATGTGCAAAGATACACATAGGCTCAAAATAAAGGGATGAAGGAATATTTACTAAGAAAATGAAAAGCAAAAAAAAAAAAAAAAGAAAAAAAGAAGAGGTTCCAATCCTACTCTGTGATAAAACAGCCTTTAAACCAACAAAGATAAAAAGACAACCAAGGGCATGATGTAATGGTAAAAAGATCAACAAAAGAAGTAGAACTAACTATACTAAATATATATGCACCCAATACAGGAGCACCCAGATTCATAAAACAAGTTCTTAGAGAAATACAAAGAGACTTAGACTCCCACATAATAATAGTGGGAGACTTTAACACCCCACTGTCAAAATTAGACAGATCAAACAAACAGAAAGTTAACAAGGATGTTCAGGACTTGAACTCAGCTCTGGACAAAGCAGATCTAATAGACATCTACAGAACTCTCCACCCCAAATCAGCAGAATATGCATTCTTCTCAGCACCACATAGCAGTTATTCTAAAATTGACCACATAATTGGAAGTAAAACACTCCTCAACAAATGCAAAAGAACAGAAATAATAACAAACACTCTCTCTCACACCACAGTGCAATCAAATTAAAACTCAGGGTTAAGAAACAAACTCAAAAACACACAACTACATGGAAATTGAACAACCTGTTCCTGAATAACTACTGAGTAAATAACAAAATTGAGGCAGAAATAAAGAAGTTATGTAAAATCAATGAGAACAAAGAGATCTCTAGAACACAGCTAAAGCAGTATTCAGGTGAAATTTATAGCAGTAAATGCTCACATCAGAAAGCAGGAAAGATCTAAAATCAACACCCTATTATCACAATTAAAAGAACTAAAGAAGCAAGAACAAACAAATTCAAAAGCTAGCAGAAGACAAGAAATTACTAAGATCAGAGCAGAACTGAAGGAGATGATGTTAAAAAAAACCCTTCAAAAAAATCAATAAATCCAAAAGCTGGTTTTATTTTAACAAATTAAGAAAATGGATTCAATCCAAGTTGGCTGCTTAGGAGGAAGTCGGGATTGCAGCTCTGAGAGAAGGTGCAGAGGGTGAGTGGACGCTGCATTTCCAGACGGATTTTTACTGCCCACAGACCAGGAGATTCACAGGTGGAGAAGCTCCACGGGTTCCCAGCGCCGCTGGTTGGACCGGAGCAGCTGCTCGGCCTGCACCGGGGGCAGGGAGCAGCAGCTCCTTGAGCAAAATGAACGAGACTGTGTCCCCTCTGGACCAGCAAGGGGAGCTGAGGCAGGGAGTCAAGCCAAGAGATTCCCGGGCAAAGAAGATGCCACTGGAAACACGGCTGAACCCGGGACGGTCCAGCTCTGTGAGGGAGGGGCATCCTCCATCGGGAAACACCCTGCAGTTCCCAGGGCAATTTGCTGTAACCAAGACAACCCGCCACTACAGAGACTTTGTCACTACAGGGGCGGGCCAGCATAGCGGAAGCAGTTCTAACTACACCCATATAAACAGGACTGCAGGGAAGCTCACACGGAAGCTGGGTGGAGCCCACAGCAGCTCAGCGAAGCCTCTGCAGGCTGAGTGTGACTAGACTGCCACCTTGTGGGGAGGGAAAACGGTAGCAACACAGCTGAAAATCATAAAGCCCTAACTCCCTGGGTCAGAACACGTGGGGGGAAGAAAAGGGGGTTTATGAGTTCAGCTGCTGCAGACTTAAAATTACCAAAATCAGAAAGACAGCAACTACAAAGTCGATAGGTGGATAAATCCACAAAGATGGGAAGAAATCAGCGCAAAAAGGATGAAAACACCCAAAACCAGAACACCTCTCCTCCTACAAGGGATCATAACTCCTCACCAGCACGGGAACAAGACTGGACGGAGAATGAGTGTGATGAAATGACAGAATCAGCTTTCAGAAAGTGGATAATAAGAAACTTCCATGAGCTAAAAGAACATGTTCTAACCCAATGCAAAGAAACTAAGAACCTTGAAAAAAGACTTGACGAAATGCTAACAAGAATGGACAACTTAGAGAGGAATATGAGTGAATTGATGGAGCTGAAAAACACAACATGAGAACTTCACAAAGCATGCACAAGTTTCAACAGCCGAATTGACCAAGCAGAAGAAAGGATATCAGAGGTCGAAGATCAACTCAATGAAATAAAATGAGAAGGGAAGATTAGAGAAAACAAGGTAAAAAGGAATGAACAGAGTCAACAAGAAATATGGGACTATGTGAAAAGACCTAATCTACGTTTGATAGGTGTACCTGAATGTGACGAAGAGAATGCATCCAAGCTGGAAAATACTCTTCAGGATATTATCCAGGAAAACTTCCCCAACGTAGAAAGGCAGGCCAATATTCAAGTCCAGGAAAAACAGAGAACACCACAAAGATATTCCTCTAGAAGAGCTACCCCAAGGCACATAATCATCAGATTCACCAGGGTTGAAATGAAGGAGAAAATGCTAATGGCAGCCAGAGAGAAAAGTCGGGTTACCCACAAAGGGAAACCCATCAGACTCACAGCAGATCTCTCAGCAGAAATCCTACAAGCCAGAAGAGAGTGGGGGCCGATATTCAACATCCTTAAAGAAAAGAACTTTCAACCCAGAATTTCATATCCAGCCAAACTAAGCTTCATAAGTGAAGGAAAAATAAAATCCTTTGTGAACAAGCAAGTACTCACAGATTTCATCACCACCAGACCAGCTTTACAAGAGCTCCTAAAGGAGACACTACACATAGAAAAAAACAACCAGCACCAGCCACTCCAAAAACGCACGAAATGGTAAAGAGCTGCAACACAATGAAGAATCTGCATCAACCAATGGGCAAAACAGCCAGCTAGCATCAAAATGACAGGATCACATTCACACATAACAATATTAACCCTATATGTAAATGGACTAAATGCCCCAATCAAAAGACACAGACTGGCAAATTGGATAAAAAGCCAAAACCCATCAGTGTGCTGTATCCAGGAAACCCATCTCACATGCAAGGATACACAAAGGCTCAAAATAAAGGGATGGAGGAAGATTTACCAAGCAAATGGAGAGCAAAAAAAAGCAGAGGTTGCAATTCTCATCTCTGATAAAATAGACTTTAAAGCAACAAAGATCAAAAGACACAAAGAAGGACATTACATAATGGTAAAAGGATCAATGCAACAAGAAGAGCTAACGATCCTAAATATATATGCACCTAATACAGGAGCACCCAGATACATAAGGCACGTTCTTAAAGAATTGCAAAGAGACTTAGACTCCCACACAATAATATTGGGAGACTACAACACACCATTATCAATATCAGACAGATCAACGAGACAGAAAATTAATAAGGATATCCAGGACTTGAACTCAGACCTGGAACAAGCAAACCTAATAGACATTTACAGAACTCTCCATCCCAAATCCACAGAATATACATTCTTCTCAGCACCACATCACACCTACTTTAAAATTGACCACATAATTGGAAGTAAATCACTCCTCAGCAAATGCAAAAGAACAGAAACCATAACAAACAGTCTCTCAGACCACAGTGCAATCAAGTTAGAACTCAGAATTCAGAAGCCAACCCAGAACCGCACAGCCTCATGGAAAATGAACAACTTTCTCCTGAATGTTGACTGGATAAACAATGAAATGAAGGCAGAAATAAAGATGTTCTTCGAAACCAACGAGAACGAAGACACCACATACCAGAATCTCTGGGACACATTTAAAGCAGTCTCTAGAGGAAAATATATAGCAATAAGTGCCCACATGAGAAGAAAGCAGAGAACTAAAATTGACACCCTATCATCAAAATTGAAAGAGCTAGAGGAGCAAGATCAAAAAAACTCAAAACCTAGCAGAAGACAAGAAATAACAAAGATCACAGCAGAACTGAAGTAGATAGAGACACGAAAAACCCTACAAAAAAATCAATAAATCCAGGAGCTGGTTTTTTGAAAAGATCAACAAAATAGACAGACCACTAGCCAGACTAATAAAAAAGAAAAGAGAGAATAACCAAATAGATGCAATAAAAAATGATAAAGGGGATATCACCACAGATTCCACAGAAATTCAAACCATCATTAGAGATTATTACAAACAACTCTATGCACATAAATTAGAAAATCTGGAAGAAATGGATAAATTCCTGGACAGTAGCCTCCTCCCATGCCTAAACCAGGAAGAAGTCGAAACCCTGAATAGACCAATAACAAGGTCTGAAGTTGAGGCAGCAATTAAGAGCCTACCACCCAAAAAAAGCCCAGGCCCAGATGGGTTCACGGCCGAATTCTACCAGACATACAAAGAGGAATTGGTACCATTCCTACTGAAACTATTCCAAATAATCCAAAAAGAGGGAATCCTTCCCAAATCATTTTATGAGACCAACATCATCCTAATACCAAAACTCAGTAGGGACTCAACAAAAAAAGAAAACTACAGGCCAATATCCATGATGAACATAGATGCAAAAATCTTCAATAAAATACTGGCAAGCCGATTACAACAGCACATCAAAAAGCTTATCCACCATGATCAAGTAGGATTCATCCCGGGGATGCAAGGCTGGTTCAATATACGCAAGTCTATAAATGTAATTCACCACATAAACAGAACCAAAAACAAAAACCACATGATTATCTCAATTGATGCAGAGAAGGCCTTCGACAACATTCAACAATGCTTTATGCTAAAAACTCTCAATAAACTAGGTATTGACGGAATCTCAAAATAATAAGGTATCTCAAAATAATAAAAGCTATTTATGACAAACCAACAGACAATATCATACTGAATGGGCAAAAACTGGAAGCATTCCCTTTGAAATCTGGCACTAGACAAGGATGCCCTCTCTCACCACTCCTATTCAATATAGTACTGGAAGTTCTAGCCAGAGCAATCAGGCAAGAAAAAGAAATAAAGGGTATTCAATTAGGAAAAGAGGAAGTCAAATTGTCTCTATTTGCAGATGACATGATTGTATATCTAGAAGACCCTATCACCTCAGCCCAAAATCTCCTGAAACTGATAACAACTTCAGCAAAGTCTCAGGATACAAAATCAATGTGCAAAAATCACAAGCATTCCTATACACCAATAACAGACTTAAAGAGAGCCAAATCAAGAACGAACTGCCATTCACTATTGCTACAAAGAGAATAAAATACCTAGGAATACAACTAACAAGGAACGTAAAGGACCTCTTCAAGGAGAACTACAAATCACTGCTCAACGAAATAAGAGAGGACACAAACAGATGGAGAAACATTCCATGTTCATGGTTAGGAAGAATTAATATCATGAAAATGGCCATACTGCCCAAAGTCAGATTCAATGCTATGCCCATCAAGCTACCAATGACCTTCCTCACAGAACTGGAAAAAACCACCTTAAACTTCATATGGAACCAAAAGAGAGCCCGCATAGCCAAATCAATTCTAAGCAAAAAGAACAAAGCGGGAGGCATCACACTACTGGACATGAAACTCTACTACAAGGCTACAGTAATCAAAACAGCATGGTACTGGTACCAAAACAGAGATATAGACCAATGGAACAGAACAGAGGCATCGGAGGCGACACAACATATCTACAACCACCCGATCTTTGACAAACCTGAAAAAAACAAGCAATGGGGAAAGGATTCCCTGTTCAATAAGTGGTGTTGGGAAAACTGGCTAGCCATATGCAGAAAGCAGAAACTCGACCCCTTCCTGACACCTTACACTAAAATTGACTCCAGATGGATTAAAGACTTAAACATAAGACCAAACACCATAAAAACACTAGAAGGAAACCTAGGCAAAACCATTCAGGACATAAGCGTAGGCAAGGACTTTATGACCAAAACACCAAAAGCATTGGCAACAAAAGCCAAAATAGACAAATGGGACCTAATCAAACTCCACAGCTTCTGTATGGCAAAAAAAAACAGTCAATAGAGTGAATCGGCAACCAACAGAATGGGAAAAAATTTTTGCAGCCTACCCGTCTGACAAAGGGCTGATATCCAGAATTTACAATAAGCTAAAAAAGATTTACAAGAAAAAAACAAACAAGCCCATTCAAAAATGGGCGAAGGATATGAACAGATACTTTACAAAAGAAGACATACATGAGGCCAACAAACATATGAAAAAATGCTCATCATCACTGGTCATTAGAGAAATGCAAATCAAAACTACACTGAGATACCATCTCACGCCAGTTAGAATGGCGATCATTAAAAAATCTGGAGAAAACAGATACTGGAGAGGATGTGGAGAAATAGGAACACTTTTACACTGTTGGTGGGAGTGTAAATTAGTTCAACCATTGTGGAAAACAGTGTGGCGATTCCTCAAGGACCTAGAAATAGAAATCCCATTTGACCCAGCAATCCCATTACTGGGTATATATCCAAAGGATTATAAATCGTTCTACTATAAGGACACATGCACACGAATGTTCATTGCAGCACAGTTTACAATAGCAAAGACCTGGAACCAACCCAAATGCCCATCGATGATAGACTGGACAGGAAAAATGTGGCACATATACACCATGGAATATTATGCAGCCATTAAAAACGAGGCATTCACGTCCTTTGTAGGGACATGGATGAAGCTGGAAACCATCATTCTCAGCAAACTGACACAAGAACACAATCAAACACCACATGTTCTCACTCATAGGCGGGTGTTGAACAAGGAGAACACATGGACACAGGGAGGGGACCACTATACACAGGGGTCTGTTGGGGGGGACAGCGGGGGTGTGGGGAGTTGGGGAGGGATAGCATGGGGAGAAATGCCAGATATAGGTGAAGGGGAGGGAGGCAGCAAATCACACTGCCACGTATGCACCTATGCAACAACCTTGCATGTTTTTCACATGTACCCCAAAACCTAAAATTCAATAAGAAAAATAAAAAAAAAAAAGAAAATAGACCACTCACTAGACTAAAAGAAAAAGAAAAAAGAATCAAATAGATACAATAAAAAATGATAAAGAGGATACCATCACTAACACACAGAAATACAAACAACCATCAGAGAATACTATAAACACCTCTATGAAAATAAACTGGAAAATCTTAAAGAAATACATAAATTTCTAAACACATACACCCTCCCAAAATGAAACCATGAAGAAGTCAAATCCCTGAATAAACCAATAACAAGTTCTGAACTTGAGGCAGTAATTAATAGCCTACCAATCAAAAAAAGCTAAGAACCAGACAAATTCACAGCTGGATTCTACCAGAGGTACACAGAAGAGTTGATACCATTTCTTCTAAAACTATTCTAAACAATAGAAAAAGAAAAACTCCTCCCTAACTCATTTTATAAGGACAGCACCAATCTGATACCAAAACCTGGCAGAGACACACACACAAAAAAATACATTTCAGGCCAATATCCCTGATGAACATTGATGTGAAAATCTTCAATAAAATATTGGCAAACTGAATCCAGAGGCACCTCAAAAAGCTTATCCACCACGATCAAGTTGGCTTCATCCTTAGGATGCAAGGCTGTCTCAATATGTGCAAATCAATGAACATAATCCATCAATAAAAAGAACCAATGACAACACATGATTATATCAGCAGATGCAGAAAAGGGCTTTGATGAAATTCAACACTCCCTCATGCTAAAAACTCTCAATAAACTAGGTATTGGTGGAACATATTTAAAAATAATAGGAGCTATTTATGACAAACTCATAGCTAAAATCATATTGAATAGGCAAAAGCTGGAAGTATTCCTTTTGAAAACTGGCACAAGACCAGGATGCCCTCTGTCATCACTCCTATTCAACATCGTATTGGAAGTTCTGGCCAGAGCAATCAGGCAAGAGAAAGAAATCAGGGATATACAAATTGGAAGAGAAGTCAAATTGTCTATGTTTGCAGATGACATGATTGTATATTTAGAAAATCCCATTGTCTCAGCCCAAAATCTCCTTAAGCTGATAAATAACTTCAGCAGTCTCAGGATAAAAATCAATGTGAAAAGAATTACAAGCATTCCTATACACAAAAAACAGACAAGCAGAGAATAAATCATGAGTAAACTCCCATGGACAATTGCTACAAAGAGAATAAAATATTTAAAAATACAACTTACAAGGGACATTAAGGACCTCTTAAAAGAGAACTACAAACCACTGCTCAAGAAATAAGAGAGGAAGCAAACAAATGGAAAAACATTCCATGCTCATGGATAGGAAGAATCAATATCGTAAAGATGGCTATACTGCCCTAAGTAATTTATAGATTCAATGCTATTCCTGTCAAGCTACCATTGACTTTCTTCAGAGTATTAGGAAAAACTACTTTAAATTTCACATGGAACCAACAAAGAGCCCGAATACCCAACACAATCCTAAGCAAAAAGAACAAAGCTAGAGGCATCATGCTACCTGACTTCAGGGTAGCATACTACAAGGCTACAGTAACCAAAACATCATGTACTAGTACAAAAACAGAAATATATATATATATATTTACCAGTGGAAAACAGAACATAGACCTCAGAAATAACATCACACATCTACAACGATCTGATCTTCGACAAGTCTGACAAAAACAATGGGGAAAGTATTTTCTATTTAATAAATTGTGCTGGAAAAACTGGCTAGCCATATGCAGAAAACTGAAACTGAACCCATTCCTTACACCTTATACAAAAATTAACTCCAGATGGATTAAAGACAAATGTAAAAACCAAAACCATAAAAACCTTAGAAGAAACCTAGGCAATACCATTCATGACATAGGCATGGGCAAAGACTTCACAACTAAAACACCAAAAGCAATGGTAATAAAGACAAAATTGACAAATGGGATCTAATCAAAATAAAGAGCTTCTGCACAGCAAAAGAAACTATCATCAGAGTGAAGAGGCAACCTACATACTGGAAGAAAATTTTTGCAAGATACCCATCTGACAAAGGTCTAATATCCAGAATCTTTAAGAAACTTTTAAAAATTTACAAGAAACAAACAAACAAATATCAAAAAGTGGGCAAAGGATATGAACAGACACTTCTTGAAAAAAGACATTTATGCAGCCAACCAAACATATGAAAAAAAAGCTCATCATTACTGGTCATTAGAGAAATGTAAATTAAAACCACAGTGAGATACCATCTCATGCCAGTTAGAATGGTAATTATTAAAAAGCCTGGAAACAACAGATGCTGGCAAGAATGGAGTGAAATAGGAACACCTTTAAACTGTTGGTGAGAGTGTAAATTAGTTCAACCATTGTGGAAGACAGTGTGGCAAATCCTCAAGGACCTGAAACCAGAAATACCATTTGATCCAGCAATCCTATTACTGAGAATATTCCCAAAAAATTATAAATTATTCTACTATAAAGACACAAGAACACATGTGTTTATTGCAGCACTATTTACAAGAGCAAAGACTTGGAATCAATCCAAATGCCCATCAATGATAGACTGGATAAAGAAAATGTGGCACTTATACACCATGGAATACTATGCAGCCATAACACTATGGAATACTATGCAGCCATAAAAAGACTGTCTTCTTCAAGGACATAGATGAAGCTGGAAGCTATCCTTCTCAGCAAACTAACACAGGAACAGGAAATCAAACATCACATGTTCTCACTCATAAGTGGGAGTTGAACAATAAGAACATATGGACAAGGGAAGGGAACATCACACACACACCAGGGCCTGTCAGGAGGTGGGGGCCAAGGGGATTAGGACTAATACTTAATGAATGTGGGGCTGAAAACCTTGATGATGGGTTGATAGGTGCAGCAAACCACCATGGCACATGTATACCTATGTAACAAACCTGAATATTCTGCACATGTATCTCAGAATTTAAAGTAAAATTTAAAAGAAAAGATATTCCCAGATAAATAAAATCTGAAGTAGTTAATTACTACTAGACCTGCTCTGTAAGAAATGCTAAAAGATTATTTCAGGTTGAAATGAAAAGACACAAGACAGCAACTCAAAGCTATACAATAAAATAGAGATCATCATAAAGGTAAATACATGGGCAATTATAAAAGCTGGTAGTCTGATAAAAAAAAGGTTGTTAATTCTCCTTTTGTTTTCTACATGATTTCAGAAATTAATGCATCCTTTTTAAATAACTTATTAATCAACAAGCTAGTATCATTGGAACTTTTATTTGTAACTCCACATTTTGTGTTCTATATAATTTAAAAGAATAATGCATTTTTAAAGTATTACTTTCTGTTTTTGGAAACACACAATGTATGAAGATGTAATTTTGTGACATCAACAACTGAAGAAAGTGGGGATGGAGATATGAAAGAAGTAGAGTTTTTTCATTCAAATTAGAGTATTAAAATGTTAACATGTTAAATATAATTCCCATGGTAACTATTAATAAAATAGCTAAGGAATATACACTAAAGGAAATTAGAAAGAAATATAAACATTTGACTGCAAAAAAAAAACTAAACACAAAAGAAGGCAATAATGCAGAAAAACAGAGCTAAAAAGGCTATAAAGAATATAGAAAACAAGCAGCAAAATGATATGTCAATCCCTTATTATCAATACTTACTTTAAACATAAATGGATTAAACTCTTTAATTAAAAGACAGAGATTGACAAAATGAAATTTTAAAACCACAATTTACCTATATGTCATCTAATAAAGATTCACTTTTACTCCAAAAACACAAATAGGATAAAAGTGAAAGGATAAAAAACCATACATATGCCATGCAAATAGTAACCAAAAGAGAGCAGGGATGGCTATACCAATTTTAGACAAAATAGCCTTTAAATTAGAAAAGATTACAAGAGACAAAGGAGGACATCGAATATTAATAAAAGGTTCAAATACAGCAAGAATGTATAACAATTATAAACATTTGTGAACCTCATAATAGACCATCAAAATGTGCAAAGCTAAAAGCAGCAGAGGTGAAAGGAAAAAGAGACAGTTCTACAATAATACTTTGATGTTTTATACCCTATTCTCAATAATGGGTAGAATGGCCAGACAGAAGTAAGGAAACAGAGTCTTTGAACAGTACAATAAACCAACTAGATAACATACATATACAGAACACTCTACATAACAGCAATAGAATACATTTACATGGGAGATCTTCCATGACAGACCACGTTAGACCAAAATTAAGTCTCAATAGATTTTAAAAGATAGCTATTACACAAAGTATCTTCTCTGATCGCAATGGGATAAAGGTAGAAATCACTCTAAAATTGATACGGTTTGGCTCTGCCCCTACCCAAATTTCATCTTGAATTGTAGCCCCTATAAACCCCACATGTCATGGGAGGAACCTGGTGGGAGGTAATTGAATCACGGGGGTCCGATTGTCCCATGCTGTTCTTGTGATAATGAATAAGTCTCATAAGACCTGATGGTTTTAAAAAGGACAATTTCCCTGCACATGATCTCTTGCCTGCCACCATGTAAGAAATGCATTTGCTCCTCCTTCATTTTTCATAATGATGTGAAACCTCCCCAGCCATATGGAACTGTGAATCCATTAAACCCCTTTTTCTTTATAAATTACCCAGTCTCAGGTATGTCTTTATTAGCAGCTTGAGAACAAACTACTACAGAAGTAAAACTATAAAATTCATAAATTTGTGGAAATTAAGCAACATAGTCTTAAACAATAAATAGATCAAGTAAAAAATCACAAGAGAAATCATAAAATACTTAGAAATAAATGAAAATACAGAAAACAGCCAGGTGCAGTGGCTCATGCCTGTAATCCCAGCACTTTGGGAGGCTGAGGCAGGTGGATTGCTTAAGCCCAGGAGTTCAAGATCAGATCAGCCTGGGCAACATGAAAAAATCCCTTTTCTACAAAAAAATACAAAAATTACTTGGGTGTGGTGGAACATGCCTATAGTCCCAGCTAGTTGGGAGGCTGAGGCAGGAGGATTACCTAAGCCCAGGGAGGTTGAGGCTGCAGTGAGCAATGATTGCACAGCTGTCCTCCAGTTCAGACGACAGAGTGAGACCCTGTCTCAAAAGAAAAAAAAAAGAAAATTAAAAATATACCAAAACTTTTGGAACACAGCAAAATCAGTGCTAAAAGAGGAATTTATGACTATAAATGCTTACATTAAAAAACAAGAAAGATCTGAAATCAATAACCTAACTTTACAATCTAAGAGACTAGAAAAAAAAAGAAACAAATTGGATAACCTAAATGAAATGAACAAGTACCTGGAAACAAAACCTACCAACTAAACAATGAAAAAATAGAAAAATCTGAATAGCTCTATGAATAGTAAGAAAATTGAATCAGTTACCAAAAACCTCTTAACAAAGAAAGATCAGGCTGGGCGTGGTGGCTCATGCCTATAATCCCAGCACTTTGAGAGGCCAAGGTGGGTGGATCACGAGGTCAAGAGATCGAGACCATCCTGGTCAACATGGTGAAACTCCGTCTCTACTAAAAATACAAAAAATTAGCTGGGCATGGTGGCACCTGCCTGTAATCCCAGCTACTCAGGAGGCTGAGGCAGGAGAATTGCCTGAACCCAGGAGGCAGAGGTTGCGGTGAGCCAAGATCACGCCATTGCACTCCAGCCTGGGTAACAAGAGCGAAACTCTGTCTCAAAAAAAACAAAACAAAGAAAGATCATAAACCTAACGACTTCACTGGCAAATTATAGCAGACATTAAAGAATTGATGCCAATATTTCCCAAGCTTTTTCAAAAAAAACTGAAGAGAAGGAAATACTTTTCTTTTTAAGAGACAAGCATTAATCTAACACCAAAGCCACAAAGACACTATAAGAAAACTACAGATATCCCATATAAACATTGATGCAAAAATCCTCAACAAAATGCTAGCAAACCAAATTGAGCATATTAAAAGAATTATACCCATAACCAAGCAAATTTTATTTCTTGAATGAAAGGATGGTTCAGCATATGAAAATCGATCAGTGTTATTCACCACATCAGTAAAATGAAAGGAAAAAAAAGCCACATAATCTCAAAGCAGGAAAATCATAAAATTTAACTCTCTTTTTAAGATGGAAATACTTAACAAACCAGGAATATAAGGAAGCTATCTAAAGATAATAAAATATAATAAAAGCCTATATTAAAAACATACAGCAAATGTATTACTCAATTCTAAAAGGCTCAAAGTTTTTCCCTTAAGATCATGCAAAGCAAAGATGTCTGCTTTCATCACCTCTATTCTACATAGCAATTGAAGTCCTAGCCAGAGCAAGTAAGCAAAAGAAATAAAAGTCATCTAAATCAGAAATGAAATAAAATTATCTCTGTTCATGGATGATAGGATCTTATATGTAGAAAGACTTAAAGATTCAATGAAACAATTTTTAGAGCTAATTAAATTAATTCAGCAAAGTAATAGAATACAGAGATAACACACCAAAATCTGTTGCATTTCTATACACTAACAATGAACAATCTGAAAAGGAAATTTAAAAAACAATTTGATATTCAGAGCATCAAAAAGAATAAAATACTTCAAAATTACTTACCCAAGAAAGTCAAGGACTGTAAGATATTTTCAAAGGAATTAAAGGAAACATAAATAAATGGAACCACATCCTATGTTCATGAATTGGAAGACTAAATATTGCTAAGATGTCATTACTATCCATAGCAATCTACAAATTTAATGCAATTTCTATCAAAATACCAGTGATTTTTGGGCAGAAATAGAAAAACCCATTCTAAAATTTATGAGGAATTTCAAGGGGCTCTGAATAACCTAAACAACCATATAAAAGAAAAAAGCCAGAGGACTAACCTGAGTTCAAAACTTATTACAAATCTACCATAATTAAAACAGTGTATGTCTAACAATGGGTCAGTTTAAAAAAAAAAAAAGCAAACACTGTAAGACTGGCATAAAGATAGATATGTAGTCCAATCAAATAGAAGCAGGAACCCAGAAATAAACTCTTATATTTATGGTCAAATAATTTTCACAAGGGTGCCAACACCATTCAAGTGAGAAACAACACTCTTTTCCACAAATGCTGCTTAGAAAACTGGATATCCACTTGCAAAAGAATGAGGTTTCACCTTTACCTAATACCACATACAAAAATTAACTCAAAAGTGCTCAAAGACTGAAATGTAACACCTAAAACTGTAAAAACTCTTTAAAAAATACATAGGACAAAAGCTTCAGGGAATTGAATTTGGAACAATTTCTTGGATATGACACCAAAAGCACAGAAAACTAAAGAAAAAATAAGTAAAATTCATGATTTTTTTTCCATTTTAGGACTACATTTTAATAGAATATGAGTCTAAACTCCTACATTTAGGACCAGCAAACCCTTTAAAGTACTGACTGATTCAAAATGCTTTTATAGAAAAATTAATTTGTAACAAAAACTTGGTACTGGATGCAAAGGATCCACAGGTATTTTTTGTGTTTGGGGTTTTTTTGTTGTTGTTGTTGTTGTTTGTTTGTTTTGTTTTGTTTTACTTTGCTTGTTTTTTAACAAAAGTTCCAAGTGACAAGATCAAGAATAAGGGGCTCACATATTGACAACAGCAGACATTTTCTCTTCCTCTTCCTCAAGGGAGCTCAGGAGAAAACTGCTTGCATAGCTTCATCACACACTATCTTGAGGCCTGGCTGAGCACTCCTGGTATTTTACAGCACCTAAATCCTGTGATTAGGTGATAGGAGTCTGCTTCTTCTCCTTCAGTATTTCGATCGTGTCTTTCTCTCCCTAAAGTCGTTTGGTTCCCACAATGATGATGATGGGAGTATTGTGACAGTGATGCCACACTTCAGGACACCACTTGGCATGAACATTTTCTAATGATGCAGGACTCACAAAGGAAAAGCAAATTAAGAATACATCTGTTTGAGGATAGGAATGGGGGTGGGGTCATAATCTGTCCACCTGTGTAATTGTCTTGTTCACCTGTATCTCATAAACCCAGCTTCACAGGTTTCCCACTTACTGAAACACTGGCATAGTGATTATCAAAGACAACAGGGATATATTCTCCAGGTGGTAAAGCTAATCATTGATGAGTTGGCAAGTTTTGCCTACAGCTCAATCTCCTACCACCACACTATTGATGTCCTGTATCTCTGGCTGGGCTGGCCTTGGCAGAAATAGTGGGCTCAGGGTGCTGCAGCAGGGCACAGATGCAGGCTACCAACATTGGATGCCCGGCTGCTGTCAGCAATGCCTTGCCCTCCTGTAAGTGGAAGCAGAAGCCCATCAGCTTCCATAAGCCAAAGCTGAGGGAAACTGCCCACGAACAATGTAAAATGTCTTTAAATCAAAAGACTATATTAACAAAGTAAAAGGGCAACCCACACAATGAGATGAAATATTTGCAAATCGTGTATCTAATATGGGATTAATATCCAGAATATATAGAGAACTCCTAAACCTCAACAACAATAAAAGAAAACAAATAACCTTATTCAAAAATGGACAAAGGATTTGCGTGGGCATTTCTCCAAAGAAGACATACAAATAGTTAAGATGTTCAACATTATTAATCATTAGGGAAATACAAGTCAAAACTGCAAGATACCACTTCACTTCCATTAGGGTTGTTAATATTAAAAAAAGAAAGAAAAAGAAAATAGCAAATGTTAGTGATAAAGTGGAAAAATTGAAACCCTTGTGCACTGCTGCTCAGAAAGTAAAATAGTACAGCCACTGTGGAAAACATTATGGCAGTCACTTTGAAAATTAAAAAAGAGTTACCAGGTAATCCAGTGATTCCATTTCTGGGCATAGACTAAAAAAAATGAAAGTAGGGACTCTGAGAATATTTGCACACTCATGTTCATAGTAGTATTATTCTCAATAACTAAAACATAGAAATAACCCAAGTGTCTATTGATGAATAAATGGATAAGCAAAATGTGGTACAAGCATTCGAGGGAATATTATTCAGTCTCGAGGAAGTAAATTCTGATACATGCTACAACTTGGATGCACCTTGAAGGTGTTATGCTAAGTGAAATAAGCCAGTTACAAAAAGACAAATACTTTATGATTCCTCTTATAGGAGGGGCCTAGAGTAATCAATTCATAACTACAGAAAAAAAAGGGAGTTGCCATGACCTGTGAAAAGGGTAAATGGGGAGCTTTTGTTTAATTAATGTATTGTTTCAGTTTTGTAAGATGAAAAACATTCTGGAAATGGATCATGGCGATGAAGGTTGTACAAAAATATGAATGTACACTGAAATGTACACTTACAATAATTAACATAATACATACTGTGTAATATGTATTTTAACCCCAATAAAAACTTGGAGAAAGAGGTGGCTGGCAAAATGGCCAAATAGAAATAGCTCCAGTCTGCAACTCCCAGCAAGATCAACATAGAAGGTGGGTGATTTCTGCATTTACAACAGAGGTACCTGGCTCATCTCACTGGGCCTGGTTAAACAGTGGGTGGGTGCAGCCCACAGAGGGTGAGCAGAAACAAGGTGGGGCATCTCCTCATTCATGAAGCACAAAGGATCAGGGAACTCCCTCCCCTAGCCAAGGGAAGCCATGAGGGACTGTGCTGTGAAGAATGATGCCCTCCAGCCCAGATACTACATGTTTTCCAGGGCCTTTGCAACCCACCCACCAAGAGAATCCCTTGAATGCCTATGTCACCAGGGCCCAAGCTCTGAAACACAAAACTGGGTGACTACTTGAGCAGACACCAAGCTAGCTGCAGGAGTTTTTTTCATACCCCAGTAGTGCATGGAATGCCAGTGACACAGAACCATTCAAACTCCCATCTCTCTGGGACAGAGCACATGGGGGAAGGGGCAGCTGTGGATACAGCTTCAACAGACATAAATGTTTCTGCCTGCCAGCTCTGAGGACAGCAACAGATCTCCCACCACAGCACTCAAGCTCTGCTATGGGACAGACTGCCTCCTCAAGTGGGTCTCTGACCCACATGCCTCCTGACTGGGAGACACCTCCCAGCAGGGGTTGACCTCAGACAGGAGAGCTTCCACTGGCATCTGGCAGGCACCCCTCTGAGAAGAAGCTTCCAGAAGAAGGAACAGGCAGTAATCTTTGTGCTTCTGCAGCCTCTACTAGTGACACCCAGGCAAAGAGGGTCTGGAGTAGATGTCCAACAAACTCCAGCAGACCTGTAGCAGAGGAGTCTGACTGTTAAAAGGAAAACTAACAAACAGAAAAAAATATCATGAACATCAGCTGAAAGGATGTCTACACAGAAACCCCATCCGAAGGTCACCAACATCAAAGACCAAAGATAGATAAATCCAAGAAGATGAGGGAAAAAAACAGTGCAAAAAGGCTGTAAATGCCAAAAACAAGAACACCTTTTCTCCTCCAAAGGATCACACTCCTCACCAGCAAGAAAACAAAAACTGGATGAAGAATGAGTTTAACAAATTGACAGAAGTAGGCTTCAGAAGGTGGGTAATAACAAACTCCTCTGAGCTAAAGGAGCATGTTCTAACCCAATGCAAAGAAGCTAAGAACCTTGTAAAAAGGTTAGAGGAATTGTTAACTAGAATAACCAGTATAGAGAAGAACATAAACCACCTGATGGAGCTGAAAAAACAGCACAAGAACTTCGTGAAGCAAACACAAGTATCAATAGCTGAATGAAGCAGAAGAAAAAGAATCACACATTGAACATCAACTTAATGAAATAAAAAATGAAGACAAGATTAGAGAAAAAGAATGAAAAGAAATGAACAAAGCCTTCAAGAAATGTGGAACTGTGTGAAAAGACCAAACCTATGTTTAATTGGTATACCTGAAAGTGACAGGGGTAATGGAATCACTTTGGAAAACACTCTTGAGGTTATCAACCAGGAGAAATTCCCCAACCTAGCAAGACATGACATCATTCAAATTCAGGAAATACAGAGAACACTACAAAGATACTCCTCAAGAAGAGAAACCCCAAAACACATAATCATCAGATTCCCCAAGGTTGAAATAAAGGAAAAAATGTTAAGGGCAGCCAGAGACAAAGGTCAGGTTACCAACAAAAGAGAGCCCATCAGACTAACAGTGGATCTCTCTGCAGAAACCCTACAAGCCAGAGGAGAGTGGGGGCCAATATTCAACATTCTTAAAGAAAAGAATTTTTAACCCAGAAGTTCATCTCCAGTCAGACTAAGCTTCATAAGTAAAGAAGAAACAAAATCCTTTATAGACAAGCAAATGCTAAGAGATTTTATCATCACAGGGCCTGCTTACAAGAGCTCCTGAAGGAATCAATAAATATGGAAAGGAAAAACTGGTACTAGCCAATGCCAAAACATACCAAATTGTAGAACAAATGCTGAGAGATTTTGTCACCACCAGGCCCGCTTACAAGAGCTCCTGAAGGAAGCAATAAACATGGAAAGGAAAAACCAGCATTCAGAACTACCATTTGGAGTCAAATAATTGCTCTGCTTTTAGCTCTTTTAGAAATCACCATACTGCTTTCCACAGTCACTGAACTAATTTACACTCCCACCAATAGTGTATAAGAATTCCCTTTTCTCTGCAAACTTGCCAACGTCTATTATTTTTTGACTTTTTAATAATAGACATTCTGACTGGTGTAAGGTGGTATCTCATTGTGGTTTTGATTTGCATCAGAGTCCCTATTACATAAAGATAGAAAATAGCAGACATTGACAAGGATGCAGAGCAAAGGAAATTCTTGTACATTGTTGATAGAAGTGGATTAGTACAATCTCTTTAGAGATATGTAGATTAGTATAATCTCTATGGAAAATAGTATGACTATTTCTAGAGAACAGAGGCCTCAGGGGCAATGCCACACATTTACAACCATCTGATCTTTGACAAACCTGACAAAAACAAGCAATGGGGAAAGGATTCCCTGTTTAATAAATGCTTTTGGGAAAACTGGCTAGCCATGTGCAGAAAACACAAACTGGACCCCTTCCTGACTCCTTACACTAAAATTAACTCCAGATGGATTAAAGACTTAAACATAAGACCTAACACCATAAAAACCCTAGAAGAAAACCTAGGTAAAACCATTCAGGATATAGGCATAGGCAAGGACTTCATGAATAAAACACCAAAAGCACTGGCAACAAGAGCCAAATTAGACAAATGGGACCTAATTAAACTCCACAGCTTCTGCAGAGCAAAAGAAACAGTCACTAGAGTGAATCAGCAACCAACAGAATGGGAAAAAATTTTTGCAATCTACCCATATGACAAAGGGCTTATATCCAGAATTTACAAAGAACTAAAACAGATTTAGAAGAAAAAAAAACAAACCCATTCAAAAGTGAGCAAAGGATATGAACAGTTTTCAAAAGAAGACATATATGAGGCCAACAAACGTAAAAAACTACTCATCATCACTTGTCATTACAGAAATGCAAATCAAAACCACATTGAGATACCATCTCGTGCCAGTTAGAATGGCAATCATTAAAAAATCTGGAGACAACAGATGCTGGAGAGGATGTGGAGAAATAGGAACACTGTTACACTGTTGGTGGGAGTGTAAAATAGTTCAACCATTGCAGAAGACGGTGTGGTGATTCCTCAAGGACTTAGAAATAGAAATTCCATTTGACCCAGCAATCCCATTACTGGGTATATGCCCAAAGGACTATAAATCTTTCTATTATAAAGACACGTGTGCATATATGTTCTTTGCAGCACTATTTACAATAGCAAAGACTTGGAACCAGCCCAAATGCCCATCAAGGATAGACTGGACAGGGAAAATGTGGCACATATACACCATGGAATACTATGCAGCCATAAAATACAATGAGTTTGTTTCCTTTGTAGGGACATGGATGAACCTGGAAAACATGATTCTCAGCAAACTGACACAAGAACAGAAAATCAAACACCACATGTTCTCATTCACAGGAGGGTGTTGAACAACGAGAAGACATGGATACAGGGAGGGGAGCACTACACACTGGGGTCTGTTGGGGGGAAATAGGGGAAGGGACAGCGGGGGGTGGGAAGTGGGGGAGAGATAGCATGGGGAGAAATGCCAGATATAGGTGAAGGGGAGGAAGGCAGCAAATCACACTGCCACGTGTGTACCTATGCAACAATCCTGCATGTTCTTTACATGTACCCCAGAACCTAAAATGCAATAACATATATATTTTTTTAAAAAAGAAGAAGATATTCACACTATTTTAAAATCTTTTCCTCCCTCTATGTAACTACAGACAACCAGAAGCAAGGAACAGCAGGAGACCCATAGAAGAACAAAAAGATTTTTGAATAATGATGAGAACAGTAATACTCGCAGCAAATAGTGGCTTTTAAAAAACAGAAAGGAGGGTGGGGCACACTGGCTCATAACTCTAATCTCAGCACTTTAGGAGGCCAAGGCAGGCAGATCACTTGAGATCAGGAGTTCGAGACCAGCCTGGCTAACATGAGAAAATCCCATCTCTATTAAAAAAGAAAATTAGCTAGGAACAGTGGTGCCTGCCTGTAATTCCAGCTACTTGGGAGACTGAGGCAGAGAATCACTTGAATGTAGAAGGTGGAGGCTGCAGTGGGTCAAGATCACACTAATGCACTCCAGCCTGGGAGACAGAGTGAAACTCCATCTCAGAAAGAGAGAGAGAGAGAAGGAGAGAGAGAGAGGTGGGGGATAGGGTCTCATTGTGTTGCCCAACCTGGACTCAAACACCTGGGCTCAAGCAATCCTCCCTCCTCAGCATCCCAAGTAACTGGGAATATTGGTAGAAACCACTCCATGAGGATATAGCAGATTTCTTGATTACCCACTATGTGCTAGGCACTTATTTACACATATTTACTGGTTTACATATAAGTAATTTCAAATGTATTTGTATGTGTGTATACAGATGTATAGATACACACACCTCACATTATCTCAATAATGTCAGTGTGGCTCAAATAATGGGTGAAGATTTTTAAAACAAAAACTAATGTTTGTGGAACAAGGAATTCTGTTTTAAGATATCAGCCTCAAGATTTGAGCTGTGCCAGTCTCAATCATACAGACTAATTCTTTGAAATAGATTTTTTATACATCTCACATATCTCTCATTGGCTCTGTTTCATTGGAGAACCCTGGTAGATACAGGAGAAATCTGGAAACAGACTACTCACAGGAGCAGCAGAAGAAGGAAGAGAAATACAACAGTCCCTAAGCTGAATGTGCTTCTGGGAGGCTGTAATGTGCAAAAACTTTAGGAGAACCCGGTCTAGGACCCAGAAAGGGCAAACTATCTATCTGACAACAGATTAATAACCAGAATACATAAGAAGCTCTAATAACTTTAGAGGAAAAATTTTAATCTGATTTTGAAAATGGACAAAATATCTGAATCTCCAAAGAGGACATATAAATGGCAAACAGGCTTATGAAAAGCTGCTCTACATCCAGCCCAAGTTCCCAGCAGGAGCAGAAGAGGACCCAATTTCCCAGGAACCCTAGAGAAGGGATGAAGTAGGCAGTTCTGGCATCTTCTCAGCTTGGTGATATCATCCTGGTTTTTCAGGGACTGAACTCTTCCTGGAATTCTCTGGAGGAATTCTGAATGCTTCAGTCCTGATGTCTGGAAAGCAACACTGAAGAGACCTTGTGGAGGAGACAAAAAGACAGAAAGCAGCACACTGTGAGTCTCCGCTCCAAGCCAGCCCAGTCTTACTCTGGCCTATGCTTTCCCCATGCTTTCAACCTGGACAGCTTCTGTTTCACTTTTAAGATCTGACTCAACAGCTGGACACGATGGCTCACTCCTGTAATCCCAGCACTTTGGGAGGCTAGGGATGGAAGATCATGAGATGTGAAGTTCGAGACCAGCCTAACCAACATGGCAAAACCCCGTCTCTACTAAAAATACAAAAAAAAAAAAAAAGCTTACCTTGGCATGAAGGCATGCATGCCTCTATTCCCAGCTACACAGGAGGCAGAGGCAGGAGAATCACTTGAACCTGGAGGTGGAGGTTGCAGTGAGCCAAGACTGCAACACTGCACTCCCGCCTGGGCAACAGAGCAAGATTCCATCTCAAAAAAATTCTGACTGAAGAAGTGCCTCTCCAGCTTTTTGAACTTTATTTACCAATCCAGGGCAACCGGTGCAGATGGGGATGATGGCCAGGTCCTCTGCACATAAACTGTTGGCTGCGTGCTGCATAGGAAGTACCTGTGAGCATGAGACAGACCCATCAAAGGACATTCCAGTGTGGACAACCAGCAGGAACCCACTGGACCCTTCATCTAAGGAAATACTAATAAATAACCAAAGCGAGCAGTTCACAGGAGCTAGAACACACCCTCAAGTCATGCTCAAAACTCCTAGACTAGAAATAAAAAGAATCTGCTGGTGAAGTCAGCACAGGATGGTGAAACCAGCCCAGGCACAGCCCAAGCTCATGTGCCTGAGTACATGGGGACAGAAGAGCACAAAATGTGGAGGGCACTTGGGGCCAGAACACAAGGAGAAGCAGTAATTTTTTATCAGGAAGCATGATGGCTCAGGGAAGGCAGTGGCTGTGCTGACAATAGCACCTCGGCTCCCACCTCAAGGCATCCTCAGGTCACGTACATTGCGGGTGAGACGCTCCCTCTGGCACCCAGAACAGCATCTGCTGGGGAAAAGAGGATCACACACTCAACCAACACACACACCCTCAATTTTGTTAAAAATAATCCTCTGGAATGAACACACCAAAGTAACAGTGCTTATCTGCTCCGGTAGGAGAGAACAGGGAATGGAGCAGAGGGGGGATGTCACTGCATCTTTACAAACTTCAAAATGTTCAACCAACATGAGCATAACACTTACTGTTTTAAAGTAAGTTTAACATATCAGCTTCTGAGCTGGAAGTCAGATGAGACGGAGTGCTTGGGCAGGGGTCCTGGTGCCTGACAGGAAGCAAGAGAGCACTACAAGGTGAGCCACATGGTCTGAGGCAGTCACTGCCTGCTGACCTCGGGAGCACAGCTGACCTGTCCCAATGCGCAGGAGGAAGCAGAACAGCCATGACCAACAACTGAGGCTGCAGAAACACTCTGGATAAGCAAAAAGGGAGATGAGATATGGGGAACAGTTTCTCCACAATGCAAGGAATTCACACCAGAGGATTTTATTTCCTACTCCCTCCATTTCAACTCTGGTTCACAATTGAATTCACTATAGGTTTAAGCACAGATTTGTTATAAGAATTTCAAAGGAGATAACCAGCATGCCATCAGAAGAAAGCTTACTTGGGTAGATCTAGGTAACGGAGGAGTTCAAAATCAACACCAGATGAGACTGTCATTTCCAAGGAAACACATTGGTGATCTTTTTCATTATTATTTTACCTTCATTACTTGAATAGAAGATTTTCTTTGAAATTTCTGAATATGTTAAATGGTCAAGTAGTTACACTGAAACAGAATTTCTCTCAAACAATCCATGAATGCTACAGATCAAGATGAGAAGCTCAAAAATACCGTACCTTCATCCCAAGAGGACTCTTTAAATGTAATCTCTATCCTTGGAAAACAAGCAGTGAAGGATCAAGGATCAGCCTCAGCAGAAAAGCAGGATCCACCACACCACCCCCACCTCCCCTATGAAGGGAGCACACAGGGAGGGCTGCCCATGGCTGGGAGATTAAAGTCCAGGGGGACAAAATGGCCAGAGAGATCTGCGTAGCACACATCTCTCTAGCCACTTTGCAGGCCCAGCGGAGTGCAGTGTGGACTGCACTTCGCTGGGCCTGCAGCTCCTGACCTCTGCAAGGCACCGGAAGCTCCTCGAAGGCCAAGACCTCACTCACATCATGAAGTCACGTCCTCAAAGCCTCTCTTCTCTGCCTGAGGGAAGAGATCCAACCGGGACACGGGAAAGGGCGCAAGGAAGCCTGTGCACCTGATTTCATGTGGACAGTGGTGGCTGTAGGTACATACCAAGCTTTGGTTTCCACACGAGTGCCAGGCAGAAAAGAATGGATAAGCAGGGGCACAGACGTGGCAGAAGACCACATGGGGGACCTGGTCATAACTTTTGAATCTCCCCAGAGTCGAGAAACCACTTAGGAGGGGCTACTGTTCATAGTAAAAAGATATTATGGACACAAATAACTAGAAAAATCAGAAATCATAATGCTTAAACAGACCTTAAAACCATTAACACTTCAAGGCCATTAGGCTCCTAGTCTGCCTGACACATGTGAGTTGGATGAGATGACTCAGAGCACTCACAATGACTTTGCCTGGCCTTCTGCAAGCCAATTCTTCTTAGGAAAGAAGCTTGTCCACAGGCTGATCTTTACCCCCCAATATTATAACAGAATGCACTGTGATACCAATGCAGTCTTACGATAGGCGAGGCACTGCGTGTCAGTGCTTCCAACTGTGTGTTCTTTCGATCCAGCAGTTCTCTCTAAGAGTTTACCTGAAGAAGCAAGCAAAAGCACAGACACACACAAAGATACACATGGCAGTGGCACTTTCAGGTCTAAAATGAAATTTCTGCAAATTATAGGATCATTGACGAGCTGTGACTTTAACCTCTCCAGTTCACTTCCTCCTCAGATTCATCAAGGAAAAGAAAAATATCAACTCCTTAAGATCCGCTGCAGAGAAGATTCATTGACAAAGAAGACACCCACTTTGAATGAGCTGTGCACCAAGGCCCCTGGTGGATCCTTTTCATTTGAAATGGCATTGCTGTCACTGGCCACACAGGATCCTCCTGGAAGAGTCCACAGCACTGGTGAGCTATTTATTATCATTCAGGGGAAGGAAAGCAAGTGATCTTTTATTCTGTACCTTTCTCCTCATTTTCTGAACTTTTGCAAATAGTATATACAACGTAGAAAGGAGAATAAACACAGCTACTTGTGTGCATCTGCAGATGTCTCCTAAATGTTATGAGGCCCCAACATCGCCCATGAGGGTTCCCAGAGCAAGAAAACTCCTCCAGTGCTAGTTTCTATAGTGAACAAGAGGCTACAACATCATCAAATACATAAATACATCAAACTTAAAACATATATCAGTAGACATAGTTCCAAAACAGGCTTACTTACCCTTTCCAGGACTAAGGTTTGGTGTATAAACACTTACTTCTTGGTGGGACACAGTGGCTCATGCTTGTAATCCTATCACTTTGGGAGGCAGGTGGATGGTTTCAGCTCTGAGTTTGAGACCAGCCTGGGTAATATGGCTAAATGCTGTCTCCACCAAAAATACAAAAATTAGCCAGGCAGGGTGGCACATGCCTATGCTCCCAGCTACTCAGGAGGCTGAGACGGGAGGATTGCTTGAGCCCAGGTGAGTGAGGCTGCAGGGAGCCAAGATTGTGCCACTATACTTCACTGGGTGACAGAGCAAAACCTTATCTCAAAACAAATGTTGCCTACTGCATTCAATTAGACAAACCTGCAGAAAATAACATTAATTAACAACATCTTCAAGAATCGTAAAGCAAACGTTTTTTACAAAAATTGTCTTTGTTACAAGATTCTACAAAATAACATCATAAAAAGACAAAAAGGTCACTGTCAGGCAGAGGACTCCAGCAACAACCAGGAGGACACTAGGTCTCTGGAGCAATGCTGAAGCTCTGGTTACTTCTAGTAACCAAAATGCCGCAGCTTTCTAAGAAGCAGTTATGACTTAGAGAAGCAAGGGATGTAGTCAAGGGCAGGGGCATAAAGCCTAACACCTGAAATCAAGAGGTTATGGGCAGATGGCTAAGCCCATTTTTTAAGGCCAGGAAATTAAGACCAATGTGGATAAGGCCATAAAATTAATAAGGGCAAATTGGCTAACTCAGGAGGTAAAGTCCAAGGTGGTAAATCCAGGTGGACATATCCAAGTAGGTAAGACAGAAAAGATCAATCCATGAAGCTGAATCCCTGGAGTTCAGTGTAGTATAAAGTCACAGGTGAAGACCAAGAAATTAAGGACAGATGGATAAAACCATGTTAGGACACATTACTAATGTGAGGCCAGGAGGTTAATGAACCCAATATTGAAGGCCAGATGGCAGAAACCATGAAGATAGTATCTGATGAGTAAGGCCTGGGGATTGACAAGGCAAAAACATTAAGACCTGGTGCTAAAGCCGGAGTTCAATACTGTGTACCCAAGGGAAGCATATTAACATCAGAAGGTTAATGCAGAAAACAAGCCCGGGTACCTAATGCTAGCTATGTGAAGCTAGGTAGCTGACAGTAGGTGTGTGCATCTTGGTGGGGAAGGCTAGGACATCACATCCAGGACATTAAACATAAAGATGGTAAAACCAGTTTTATAAATCCAGGTAAGTAGGGACAGGTGCATAAGGACAGGAGTATAAAAATAAATGAGTAAGGCCAAAGAATCAAGGCCAGGGGGCTAAGGACTAGTAGTAGCTAAGGCCATAAGGCCAAGTGGTAAAAACAATAAGTAAAAAGCCAGTAAACTAAGACCAGAGGTAAATCCAGAGGATAATGATACCAGCTTAGGGCCAGTAGCACTAGAATAGAAAAGACCAGAAAATGAGATGAATTGTGAATAGCAACTGGAAAGTTATGAAGGTAAGATCAGTTGGGTACTACTGGTTGGTTAAGGCATCACCTTTGCAACAGTGGGGTATAGACAAGTGGGTAAGGCAGGTGCATAAGGCCAGGGGATTCATACTGAATGCAACAAGCTAGGAGGTTTATAAGGCAGATAGTTAAATCTAAGTTGGCAAAACCATGAGGTTAAGAATGGGTCAGGAAGCCAAGTGATTGAAAAGGTGGGGTGGCTGAGGCCAGTAAGTTAAGGACTCCCTAAATATATCTAGGTAGATAGCTCCACCTGGGTAATAGTAAGAGGTTAAAGCTAGGTCAGGTAGTTAAGGCCATGTGAGTTAGAACGAAAGCTTAAGGACAGGTGGGAATGCCAGGTTGGTAAGCTATATTGGTCATCTAGGTGAGTAAGGCCATGAGGTTAAGGCCAGGTGGGTAAGTGCAGGTGGCTAATGGGAGGTGTCTAAGTCTAGGGATGGGTGGGATTAAATATGGGGAATAAGGACAAAGGGATAAGTCCACAAAAGTAAACCTAGGGAGGTAAATCCAGTGGTTTAGACCTGGTAGATAAAACCAGAAGTTTACGGACACTTGTATAAACCAAGTGTGGAGGCCATGTGGGTCATGTAAGGTTGGTAAGACTAGGTGGGAACACTAGGTGGCTAATCCAGGTTTTTAGGGCCATGAGGTTAATGTCCATAGGGTTAGGCCAGGTGGCTAAGACTAATAGGGCATGGCCGGGGCTGTAAAATAAGATGGGCAAGGCCAGGGAGTAATGGCAGTGGAGTAAGGCTTCATGGGCTGGGTCTTAACAGAGATCAAGGGCAGCAAATTGAAGCCACATGAGTAAGAACAGGTGGCTAATGGTGAGTGGGGGAAGTTTTGCCCAGGTGGGTAAGGGCAGAACGATTAGGCCATGAAATTAAGACTTGGTGAGTATGACCAGGGGGTTAATAAAGCCAGATAGATAATGCCAGGTTCATAATACCATGAGGATAAGGTGACGTGATGAAGCCAATGAGTTTAGGAAGTTCTGCTGAGTGCAGTCAGGTTGTTAAAACCAGGTGTTCAGGCAGGGCGTGGTGGCGCCTACCTATAATCCCAGCTCTGGGTGCATAAGGCCAGGAGATTAATACTGGATAGTGAGGCCAGGAAGTTCATAAGGCTGGTGGGCAAATCTAAGTTAGCAGATCCATGAGTTTAAGACTAGCCAGGAAGCCAAGCAATTGAAAAGGTTGGGTGGCTAAAGTCAGTAAGTTAAGGCCTCCCTGAATAGAGCTAGGTGGCTAACTCCACCTGGTCAATACTAAGAGGTTAAAGTGAGGCAAATTAGGCTAGGAGGTTAAGGCCATATGAGTAAAAACAAAAGCCGAAGGCAAGGTGGGGATGCTAGATTGTAAGCTATGTTGGTCATCCAGGTTGGTAAGGCCATGAGGTTAAGGCCACATGGGTAATTCAAGGTGTCTGGGATAAGGGCATACAGCTGGGGATAAAGCTAGGGAATAAAAGCAGAGGGATGATAAGACCAGGGTCAAAAACCTAGGGAAGTAAATCCAGTGGTTTAAGTCCTGATAGACAAATCCAAAAGGCTAAGGACAGTTGTGTTAACCAAGTGTGGAGCCCATGTGGTCACGTATGGTTCATAAGACTAGGTGGGAAAACAGGGTGGCTGATCCAAGTTGTTAGGGGCATGAGGTTAAGTCCCATAGGGTTAAGCTAGGTGGGGAGGTTAATGGGGTCTGGCTAGGGATGTAAAATGTGCTGGATAAAGCCAGGAAATAAGTTAGACAGCTGAATAATAGATAATGCCAGATTCATAATACCATGAGGGTAAGATAAGATAAAATAATAAAGCCAATGAGCTTAGTAAATTCTACAGAGTGCAGTCAGGTTGTTAAAACCAGGTGTTTAAATCAAGCAGAACAGAAGGCTATTCCCAGGACAAGAAATCAATGAGGGAAACATCCAGTCAGATTAAAGGCAATTCTCCAAGCCAGCCGAATGATGACCCAAGACATCATTGGGTAATGGGGCTGGGGCTGGCACTGGGGCTAGGGCTGGGCCTGGGCCTGGGACATGGAGTTAGGGGTAAAGCTAGGGCTGTGCCTGGGCCTGGGACATGGAGGTGGGGGTAAGACACTGTGGGAAAGGCAGGGAGGTGAAGGCCAGCTGAATAAATCCAGGTACTCAACACTGGAAGGGTATGAGGCCAACAGATTAAGTCATGCTGGCTGAGGCCAAGCTGGTGAAGAGGACAGGTTAGTATGGCCCTAAGGTTAATGAGGTTGGTAAGGGTGGGCCTTGTGGGTAAGGCCAGGTAAAAAAAGGCATGGCAGAACTCTACCAGGTGAAGGCCAGGACAGAGGATATTTACACCTGCTGAGGTCAGGCAAGTGAATATGGCAAATGAGTATGGCTGTCAGGTTAATAAGGTCAGTTGCAGAGGGCCCACTGGGTGAGGCCAATAGTTGAACAAGGCCAAGTAGGTAAGAGAAAGAAAATACAGCCATGTGGGATGGCCAATAGGTTAAGGCTAGGGAATGGGACAGCAGATAATTACAATAGTATAAGGCCAGTAAGCCTGGAACAGCAAAGTAAGACCAGAAAATTGAGACTAACTGTGAAGGCCAATGGGGTAAGGCTGGTTAGGTAAGACCAGTTAGGTAATTCTGGTGGGTAAGGACATGATGTAAATGCCAGTAAGGTAAGGCCAGGTGGGGTAAGCCACGTGCACAAGGCCAGGGGATTAATACTGAATGAGTAAGGCCAGGAGGTTAATAAGGCAGGTGGGTAAATTTTAAGTTGGCAAAACCATGAGGTTAAGGCCAGGTCAGGAAGACAAGCGATTGAAAAGGCCTGGTGGCTGAGGCCAGTGTAAAGCCTCCCTGTGTAGAGGTAGGTGGCTAACTACAGGTGGATAATGCTAACAGGTTAAAGCTAAACAGATTGGGCCAGGAGGTTAAGGCCATGTGAGTAGTAACAAAAGCTTAAGGCCAGATGGGAAGGTGAAGTGGATTGGCTATGTTGGTCATCAAGGTTGGGAAGGTCATGAGTTTAACACCAGGTGAGTAATGCAAGATGTCCAAATATTGCACTGGGGTTTGGCTGGGGCTGAGACATGGAGTTTAGGATGGAGTTGGGGGTAAAGTTGGGACTGGGGCTGAGATTTGGAGTTGGGGGAAAAGCAAGGGCTGGGACTGGGGCTGGAACTGGGCTGGAACTGGGCTGGGCCTGTGCCTGGGACATGGAGTTGCAGGTAAAGCTGGGGCTGGGGCTGGGCCTGGGTCTTGGCCTCAGCCTTGTCTTTGGACTGGAGTTGGGGGTAAAGCTAGGTCTGGGGCTGGGCCTGAGCCTGCGCCTGGAACATGGAGTTGGGGTTAAAGCTGGGGCTGGGCCTGGGTCTGGGCCTGGGCCTGTGACTGGGCCTGGGACATGGAGTTGGTGATAAAGCTGGGCCTGGTCCTGGGCCTGGGCCTGGGACATGGAATATGTGGTAGAGCTAGGGCTGGGGCTGGAGCTAGGGCTGGGGCTGGGGCTGGGGCTGGGGCTCGGGCTGGACCTGGGGCTGGACCTGGGACAAGGAGTTGGGAGTAAAGCTGGGGCTGGGGCTAGGCCTGGACCTGGGCTTTGCCCTGAGACATGGAGTTTGGGGTAAAGCTGGGGCTGGGCCTGGGCCTGGGCCTTGGCCTGGGCATGAGCCTGGGACATGGAATTGGGGGGTAAAGCTAGGGCTAGGTCTGGGCCTGGGATTGGGACATGGAGTTGGTGGTAAAGCTGAGGCTTCGGCTAGGGCTGAGACTGAGCCTGGGCCTGGGCCTGGGACATGGACTTGGTGGTAAAGCTGGGCCTGGGGATGTGGCTGAGCCTTGGCCTGAGCCTGGGATATGGAGTTGGGGGTAAAGCTAGGGTTAGGCCTGGGCCTAGGACATGGAGTTATGGGTAAAGCTGGGACTGGGGCTGGGGCTGGGCCAGAGCCTCCAACATGGAGTTGGGGGTAAAGTTGGGGCTAGTGCTGGGCCTAGGCCTCCAACATGGAGTGGAGAGTAAAGCTAGGGATGGGCCTGGGCCTGGGCTTGGGACATGGAGTTAGGGGTTACTCTGTGACTGAGGATGTGGCTGAGCCTCTGCCTGGGCCTGGGATATGGAGCTGGGGGTAAAGCTAGGGCTGGTGCTGGGCCTGGGACATGAAGTTTGGGGTAAAGTTAGGGCTGGGCCTGGGCCTGGGCCTGGGCCTGGGACAGGGACATGGAGTTAGGGATAAAGCTGGGGCTCTGGCAGCAGTTGGGCCTGGGCCTCGGACAGGGAGTTGGGGGTAAAGCTGGGAATAGGGCTGGGCCTGGGTCTGGGCCTGGGCATGGGCCTGGGACAGGGAGTTGGGAGTAAAGCTAGGGATAGGGCTTGTGCTGGAGCTGGGGCTGGGGCTGGGCCTGGGCATCGGCATCAGCCTGGGCCATGGACTTGAGAGTAAACCTAGGCCTGTGCCTCAGTTTGGGACTGGGGCTGGGCCATGGAGTTGGGGGTAAAGAAGGGGATGGGCCTGGAGTGGAGCATGGACCTGGGACATGGATGTGGGGGTAAACCTAGGCCTGGGGCTGGGACTGGAACATGGAGTTGGGGATAAAGCTGGGGATAGGGCTGGAGCTGCAATATGGACTTAGGGGTAAATCTAGGTCTGAGGCTGGGGCTGGGCCTGCACCTGGGCCTGGGCCTGGGACATGGATTTGGGGGTAAAGCTATGGGAAAAGGGCAGGGTGGTGATGACACCAGTGGACAAAACCAAGGGAGGTAAACCCAGTGGCTTAAAGCCTGTTAGATAAAACCAGAAGGCTAAGGACAGTTGTGAAAACTAAGTGTGGAGGCCATGTGAGTCATCTATGATCAGTAAGAGGTGGGAAATCTAGGTGGCTAATACAGGTTTTAAGGCCATGAGGTTAAGACCCACAGGGTTATATCAGCTGGGGAAGGCGAATGGGGTCGGGCCAGGGCTGGAAATTGAGGTGGGTAAGTCAACAAGGCAAGGGTAGGGGAGCAGTGGCAGGAGCTGCATAAGGCAGTCGGGTAAATCTTAGTGGGTAACATCAGCTAGTCTGATGGGAGACTGAGGCCACCAAATTGAAACCAGGTGAGTAAGAACACATGTATAATGGCAAGAAGTTATGGCCAGTCCAGTAAGACCAGGAATTTTAGGCAAAGTCATGAAGACTGGGAGAGTAGGGCAAGGAGGTTAATAAGGCCAGATGGATAAGGTAAAGTTTGTCATACCATGAGGATAAAATAAGGTGATGAATGCAAACAGGTTAATAAGGTTGGCTGACTTTGTCCAGGTTGTTAAAACCAGGTGTCAAAATCCAGCTCAATAAAGGACTATTTCAGTAATCCCAGGCTGTGAAATCAACAGGAAAAACACCCAGTAGGATTAAGGGCCTGGGCCAGGGACACAGAATTCGGGATAAAGCTATGGTTGGGCCTGGGCCTGGGCCTGGGGCTGAGCCTGGGGTTAGGGCTGGGGCTGTGGCTGGGCCATGGAGTTGGGGGTAAAGCTGGGGATGGGACTGAGGCTGGGTCTGGGCCTGTGCCTGGGACATGGAGTTGGGGGTAAACCTAGGGATAGGGCTGGTTCTGGGTTGGGACTGGGGTTGAGCCACTGAGTTGAGTGTAAACCTAGGGCTGTGGCTGGACCAGGGCCATGGAGTAGAGGTAAATCTGAGGATGGGGCTGGAGCTGGGATAAAGAGTTGAGGGTAAAGCTGGGGTTGGGGCTGGGCCTGGGCCTGGGACATAGAGTTGGGGATAAAGCTATGGGAAAATGGCAAGGTGGTGATAAGAGGGGACAAAACCAATGGAGGTAAACCCAGAGTTTTATAGCCTGTTAGGTAAAACCAGAAGGCTAAGGACAGTTGTGAAAACTAAGTGTGGAGGCCATGTGGGTAATGTATGATGAGTAAGAGGTGGGAATACTAGGTGCTAATACAGGTTGTTAAGGCCATGAGGTTAAGACCCCCAGGGTTTTATCAGCTGGGGAAGGTGAATAGGGTCGGGCCAGGGCTGTAAAATGAGGTGGGTAAGGTAACAAGGCAAGGGCAAAGGAGCAGCAGCAGGAGCTTCAAAAGGCATGTGGGTAAATCTTAGTGGGAAAAATCAGCTGAGTCTGATGGGAGATTGAGACCAGCAAATTTCAACTAGGTGAGTAAGAACACGTGGACAATGGCAGGAAGTTATGGCCAGTCCGGTAAGGCCAGGAACTTTAGGCAAAATCATGAAGACTGGACGAGTAGGACAAGGAGGTTAATAAAGCCAGATGGATAATGACAAGTTCATAGTGCCATGAGGACAAAATAAGGTGATGAATGCAAACAGGTTAATATAGTTGGTTGAGTTTGGCCAGGTTGTTAAAACCAGGTATTTAAATCTAGCTCAATAAAGGACTATTCCGGTAACCGCAGGCTGTGAAATCAACAAGTAAAACACCAGGTAGGATTAAGGGCCTGGGTCTGGGACATGGAGTTGGGGCTAAAGCCAGGGCCAGGACTGGGACATGGAGTTCAGGGTAAAGCTGGGATTGGCTCATGGATTTGGGGGTAAAGCTCAAACTGGGCCTGGGCCTGGGCCTGGGCCTGGTCCATGGAGTTGTTGGTAAAGCTAGAGCTGGGACTGGGGCTTGGCCTGGGCCTGGGCCATGGAGTTGGGGTTAAACCTAGAGCTGGGGTTGGTATATGGAGTAGGGGTTAAAGTTGGGAATGCTACTGGGGCTGGACCTGGGCCAGGGATGTGGAGTTGCGGATAAAGCTAGGGCTGTGACTGGGGTTGGGTCTGTGCAGTGAGGTTGGAGGTAAACCTAGGGCTGTGGCTGGGACTAAGACATGGAGTTGAGGATAAAGCTGGCAATGGGGCTGGAGTGCGGATACGGAGTTGTGGGTCAAGCTAGGGCTGGTGCTGGGCCTGGGCTTGGGACATGGAGTTGGGAGTACAGCTAGGGCTGGGGCTAGGGCTGGGGCTGCACCTGGGCCTGAACCTGGGCCTGAGACAAGGAGTTGAGGGTAAACCTAGGGCTGGGGCTGGGGCAGGAAAATGGAGTTGGGAATAAAGCTGTGGCTGGGGCTAGGAATGGGACATGGAGTTGGGGGTAAAGCTATGGGAAAAGGGCAGGGTGGTGATGATACCAGGGGACAAAACCAAGGGAAGTAAACACAGGGGCTTAAAGCCTGTTAGATAAAACCAGAAGGCTAAGGACAGTTGTAAAAACTAAGGTTGGACTCCATGTAGGTCAAGTATGATCAGTAAAATGTGGGAAAACTAAGTAACCAATACAGTTTTTTAGGCCATGAGGTTAAGACTCACAGGGTTATATCAGCAGGGGAAGGCAAATGGGGTTGGGCCAGAGTTGTAAAATGAGATAGGTAAGGCAACAAGTAATGGCAGGGGAGCAGTGGCAGGATCTTCATAAGGCAGGTGGGTAAATCTTAGTGGGTAAAATCAGCTGAGTCTGATGGGAGATTGAGACCAGCAAATTTCAACCAGGTGAGTAAGAACACATGGACAATGGCATGAAGTTATGGCCAGTCTGGTAAGTCCAGGAATTTTAGGCAAAGTCATGAAGACTGGGTGAGTAGGGCAAGGAGATTCTTAAGGCCAGATGGATAATGTCAAGTTTGTCATACCATTAAGATGAAATAAGGTGATGTATGCAAACAGGTTAATAAGGTTGGCTGAGTTTGGCCAGGTTGTTAAAACCAGGTATCTAAATCCAGTTCAATAAAGGACTTTCAGTAAACCCAGGCTGTGATCAACAGGGAAAACACCCAGTAGGATTAAGGGTCTGGGTCTGGGACATGGAGTTGGGGGTAAAGCTAAGGCTGGGGCAGGGGCAGGGGCAGGAGGGGCTGGACCTGGACTTGGGCCTGGACTTGGGCCTGGGCCTGGGCCTGGGCCTGGGCCTGGGCATGCAGCTGGGGCTGGGGCTGGGGCTCTGCCATGGTGTTGGTAAATCTAAGGGAAAAGGGCAGGGTGGTGATGATATGAGGGGACAAAACCAAGGGAGGTAAACCCAGTGGCTTAAAGCCTGTTAGATAAAACCAGAAGGCTAAGGACAGTTGTGAAAACTAAGTGTGGAGGCCATGTGGGTAATGTATGATGAGTAAGAGGTGGGAATACTAGGTGCTAATACAGGTTGTTAAGACCATGAGGTTAAGACCCCCAGGGTTTTATCAGCTGGGGAAGGCGAATGGGGTCCAGCCAGGGCTGTAAAATGAGGTTGGTAAGGCAACATGACAAGGACAGAGGAGCAGCAACAGTAGCTTCAAAAGGCACGTGGGTGCCATCTTAGTGAGTAAAATCAGCTGAGTCTGATGGGAGATTGAGACCAGCAAATTTCAACCAGGTGAGTAAGAACATGTGGACAATGGCAGGAAGTTATGGCCAGTCCAGTAAGGCCAGGATTTTTAGGCAAAGTCATGAAGACTGGGCAAATATGGCAAGGAAGTTAATAAGGCCAGATGGATAATGTCAAGTTCCTCATACCATGAGGATAAAATAAGGTGATGAATGCAAACAGGTTAATAACGTTGGCTGAGTTTGGCCAGGTTGTTAAAACCTGGTATCTAAATCCAACTCAATGACAGACTATTTCAGTAAACCCAGGCTGTGAAATCAACAGGGAAAACACCCAGTATGATTAAGTGCCTGGGTCTGGGACATGGAGTTGGAGGTAAAGCTAAGGCTGGGGTTGGGAATAGGCCTGGGCCTGGGCCAGGGCCTGGGGCTGGGGCTGGGGCTGTGCCTGGGCCTGGGCCTGGGCCTGGGCCATGAAGTTGCGGGTAAACCTAGTGCTGGGGCTGGAACTGGTACATGGAGCTGGGGGTAAAGCTCAGGCTCATGCTGGGGCTGGGCCTGGGCCTGGGACATGGAGTTGAGGGTAAAGCTAGGGCTGGAGCTGGGTCTGGGCCATGGCCATGGATTTGAGGGTAAACCTAGGGCTGAGACTGGGGCTAGGACATGGAGTTTGGGGTAAAGATGGGGCTGGTGCTGGGCCTGGGCCTGGGGATTGAGGCCAGCACATTACATCCAGGTGAGTAAGAACATGTAGACAATGGCAGGAACTTATGGCCAATCCGGTGAGGCCAGGATTTTTAGGCAAACTCATGAAGACTGAGCAGGTAGGGCAAGGAGGTTAATAAGGCCAGATGGGGAATGGCAAGTTCATCATACCATGAGGATAAAATAAGGTGATGAATGCAAACAGGTTAATAAGGTTGGCTGAGTTTGGCCAGGTTGTTAAACCAGGTATCTAAATCCAGCTCAATAAAGGACTATATCAGTAACCCCAGACTGTGAAATCAACAGAGAAGCCACCCAGTAGGATTAAGGGCCTGGGCCTTGGACATGGAGATGGGGATAAAGCTAGGGCTGGGGCTGGGGCTGGGGCTGGGCCCGGGCCCGGGCCTGGGCCTGGGCCTGGGGCTGGGGCTGGGACATGGAGTTGGGGGTAAAGCTGTGGCTGGGGCTGGGGCTGGGACATTGAGTTGGATAAAGCTGGGGCAGGGCCTTGACCTGGGCCTGGGCCGTGGTGTCGGGGCTGAAGCTGGGATGAGCATAAAGCTGAGGATAGGGCTACACCTAGGATATGGAGTTGAGGGTAAATCTGGGGCTGGGGGGCTGGGGCTGGGCCTGGGCCTGGGCATGGGCCTGAGGGTGGGACTTTTAGTTGGGGCTAAAACTAGGGCTAGGGCTGGGACCTGGAGTTAAGGGTAAAGCTGGGGCTATTGCCAGGCCTTAGCCTGGACCTGGGTGTGGGCCATTGAGTTGGGGGTAAAACTAGTGATGGGGTGGGGCCGGGCCAAGGCCTCAGACATGAAGTTGGGGGTAAAGCTAGGCCTGAAGTTGGGGGTAAAGCTAGGCCTGAAGCTGGGCCTGAGCTTGGGCCTGGGCCTGGGCCATGGACTTGCAGGTAAAGCCAGGGCTGCAACAGGCTGGGACATGGAGCTGCAGGTAAGGCTGGGGCTGGGGCTGGGGCTGGGACTTGGAGTTTGGGGTAAAGATGGGAATGGGGATGGGGCTTGGCCTGGGCCTGGAGTTTGGGGCCAGTGCATTACATCCAGGTGAGTAAGAACACGTAGACAATGGCAGGAAGTTATGGCCAGTCCAGTGAGGCCAGGATTTTTAGGCAAAGCCATGAAGACTGGGCAAGTAAGGCAAGAAAGTTAGTAAGGCCAGATGGGTAATGGCAAGTGCATCATACCATGAGGATAAAATAAGGTGATGAATGAAAACAGGTTAATAAGGTTGGCTGACTTTGTCCAGGTTGTTAAAACCTGGTATCTATATCCAGCTGAATAAAGAACTATTTCAGTAACCCCAAGCTGGGAAATCAACAGGAAAACTACCCAGTAAGATTAAGGGCCTTGGCATGGGACATGGAGTTGTGTGTAAAGCTAGGGCTGGGCCTGGGCCTGGGCCTGGGCCGGGCTGGGCTGGGCCTAGGGCTGTGGCTGTGGCTAGAGCTAGGACATGGAGTTGGGGCTAAAGCCGGGGCTGGGCTGGGGCTGGGCCTGGGCCATCAAGTTGGGGGGGTAAACCTAGTGCTGGGGCTGGAGCAAGTACATGGAGTTAGGAGTAAAGCTTGGGCTGGGCCTGGGCCTGGGCCTGGGGCTGGGACAGGGACATGGAGTTCGAGATAAAGCTAGGGCCAGGGATGGGGTTGAGACATGGAGTTGGGGGTAAAGCTAGAGCTGGAACTGGGCCTGGACCTGGGCCTGGTCATGGGTAATGGAGTTAGGGGTAAAGCTAGGGCTGGAGCTGGGCCTAGCCCTGGGGCTCAGGCTGGTGCTGGTACATGGAGTTGAAGGTAAATCTCGGGCTGTGGCTGGGCCCGGGCCTTAGCCATGGAGCTGCGGGTAAAGCAAGGCCTGGAGCTGGGCCTGGGCCATGGATTTGGGGGTAAACTTAGGGCTGGGGCTGGGTCTAGGACATGCAGTTTGGCATAAAGATGGGGCTAGGGCTGGGCCTGGTCCTGGACCTGGTCCTGGACCTGGACCTGGACATGGACATGGACATGGACATGGACATGGATCTGGGCCTGGGCCTGCAGATTGAGGCCAGTACTTTACATACAGATGAGTAAGAACATGTAGACAATGGCAGGAAGTTATGGCCACTTGGGTAAGGCCAGGATTTTTAGGAAAAGTCATGAAGACTGAGCAGGTAGGGCAAGGAGGTTAATAAGGCCAGATGGGTAATATGTTAAGTTCATCACACCATGAGAATAAAATAAGGTGATGAATGCAAACAGGTTCTTAAGGTTGGCTGACTTTGGCCAGGTGTTAAAACCGGGTATCTATATCCAGCTCAATAAAGGACTATTTCAGTAACCCCAGGCTGTGAAATCAACAGGGAAACCACCCAGTAAGATTAAGGGCTTGAGCATGGGACATGGAGTTGGCGGTAAAGCTAGGGCTGGGCCTGGGGCTGGGGCTGGGCCTGGGACTGGGACTGGGATGTGGAGTTGGGGGTAAAACCAGGGCTCATGTTGGGGCTGGACCTGGACCATGGAGTTGGTGTTAAACCTAGTGCTGAGGCTAGAGCTGGGACATGGAGTTGGGTGTAAAACTGGGCCTGGGGCTGGGGCTGGGCCTTGGGCTGGGGTTGGGACATGGAGTTGGGGGTAAAGCTTGGGCTTTGGCCGGGCTTGGGCCTGGGGCAGGGCCATGGAGCTTGGGGTAAAACTAGGGGTAGGGCTTGGGATGGGCCATTGTTTTGCAGATAAAGCTGGCTATGAGGCTGGAGCTGGGATATGGAGTTGGGGATAAAGCTATGGCTAGGTCTGGGGCTAGGGTTTGGCTGGCCCAGGGCCATGGAGTTGGGGGTAAAGCTATGGGAAAGGGCACGGTGGTGATTATACCCATTGATAAAACCAAGGGAAGTAACCCCAGGGGCTTAATGCCTGTTACATAAAATCAGAAGTCCAAGGACAGTTGTGAAAACAAAGTGTGGCGGCCATGTGGGTCATGTATGATCAGTAAGAGGTGGGAAAACTACATGGTGAATACAGGTTTTTAAGGCCATGAGGTAAAGGCCCATAGGTTTATATCAGCTGAGGAAGGTGAATGGGGTCAGGCAAGGGCTGTAAAATGACATTGGTAAAGCAGCAAGACAAGAGCAGGGGAGCCATGGCAGGAGCTACATAAGGCAGGTGGGTAAATCTTAGTGGGTAACATCAGCTGAGTCTGAAAGGAGATTGAGGCCAGTGAATTACATCCAGGTGAGTAAGAACACGTGGACAATGGCAGGAAGTTATGGACAGTCTGGTAAGGACAGGATTTTTAGGCAAAGTCATGAAGACTGGGCAAGTACGGCAAGGAGGTTAATAAGGCCAGATGGGTAATGTCAAGGTCATACCATGAGGATAAAATGAGATTATGAATGCCAACAGGTTAATGCAGTTGGCTGACTTTGGCTAGGTTGTTAAAACCAGGTATCTAAATCCAACTCAATACAGGACTATTTCAGTAACCCCAGGCTATGAAATCAACAGAGAAACCATCCAGTAGGATTAAGGGCCTGGGATGTGGAGATGGGGGTAAAGCTATGGTCCTGGGTCTGTGCCTGGGCCTGGTCCTGAGACATGGAGTTGGGGGTAAAGCTGTGGCTGCAGATGGGGCTGGGACTTGGTCAGGGAGTTAGGTCTGGATCTTGGCCTGGGTCTGGGTCTGGGCCTGGGCAATGGAGTTGGGGGTAAAGCTGGGGATGGGGGTAAAGCTGGGGATGCGACAACACTTGGGATATGGAGTTGGGGGTAAATCTGGGGCTGGTGCTGGGGCTTGGCCTGGGCCTGGGCCTGGGTCTTGGCCCGGGCCATGGAGTTAGGGGTAAAGCTGAGGTAGGGTATGGGGCTGGGCCTGGGCCTGGGGATGAGCCTGGGACATGGAGTTTGGGTAAAGCTGGGGCTAGGCCTTGGAGTTTGGGCTAAAGCTAGGGCTGGGCCTGGGCCTGGGCCTGGGACCTGGAGTTGGGGATAAATCTGGGGCTATTGCTTCACCTTGGCCTTGGCCTGGGCCATGGAGTTGGAGGTAAAGCTTGTGATAGGGTGGGGCTGAGCCCAGACCTCTGTCTCGGACATGGAGTTAGGGTAAAGCTAGGCCTGGATCTGGGCCTGGGCCTGGGCCTGAGCCATGGGTTTGCAGGTAAAGCTAGTGCTGTGGCTGGGGCTGGGACATGGAGTTTGGGGTAAAGATGGGGATGGGGATGGGGATGGGGATGGGGCTGGGGCTGCGCCTGGGCCTTGGATTGGGACTTGGAGTTAGGGCTAAACCTAGGGCTGGGGTTGGGACTGGGACCTGGAGTTAGGGGTAAAGCTGGAGCTATTGCTGGGCCTTGGCCTGGGTCTGAGCCTGGGGCTGGGCCATGGAGTTGAGGGTAAAGCTAGGGCAGGAGCTGGGCCTGGGAGATGGAGTTTGGGGTAAAGATAGGGATGGGGCTGGGGCTCAGCCTGGGTCTGGAGATTGAGACCAGTTAATTACATCCAGGTGAGTAAGAACACGTGAACAATGACAGGAAATTATGGCCACTTGGGTAAGACCAGGATTTTTAGGCAAAGTCATGAAGACTGGGCGAGTAGGGCAAGAAGGTTAATAAGGCCAGACTGATAATGGCAAGTTCATGATACCATGAAAATAAAATAAGGTGATGAATGCAAACAGGTTAATAAGGTTTCTGAGCTTGGCCAGGTTGTTAAAACCAGGTATCTAAATCCAGCTGAATAAAGGACTATTTCAGTAACCCCAGCCTGGAAAACAACAGGGAAACCACACAGTAGGATTAACGGCCTAGGCGTCGGATATGGAGTTGGGGGTAAAGCTAGGGCTGGGGCTGGGGCTGGGTCTTGGTCTTGGCCTTGGCCTCAGTCTGGACCTGGGACATGGAGTTGGGTCTAAAGCTGGGGCTGGGCCTTGGCCTGGGACATGGATTTGGGGATAAATCTGGGGCTGCTGCTTGGACTGGGCATTGGCCTGGCCCTGTGCCTGGGCCTGGGACATGGAGTTGCAGGTAAAGCTAGGGCTGGGGCTGGGGCTCGGGCTGGTCCTGGGCCTGGGCCACAGAGTTCGGGGTAAATCTAGGGCTAGGGCTGAGTCTAGGTCTTGGTTTTGGCCTGGGCCTGGGCCTCAGCATGGGCCTGGGTCTGGGTCTGGTTCTGGGACATGCAGATGGTGGTAAAGCTGGGGCTGGGGATGCGGCTGAGCCTTGGCCTGTGCCTGGAATATGGAATTGGGGTAAAGCTAGGGATGGCGCTGGGCCTGGGACATCGAGTTTGTGGTAAAGCTAGGGCTGGACCTGGGCCTGGGCCTGGGACATGGAGTTGTGGGTAAAGCTGGTGCTGGGGCTGGGCTGGGCCTGGGCCTGGGACATGAAGTTGGGGGTAAAGCTGGTCCTGGGGCTGGGCCTTGGCCTGGGCCTGGGACATGGAGTTGGGGGTAAAGTTGGGGCTGGGCCTGGGACAAGAAGGTAGGGGTTAAGCTGGGGCTGGACCTAGGGCTGGGGCTGGGCCTTGGCCTGACCCTGGGCTTGGGCCTGGGCCTGGGACACAGAGTTGGGGTTAAGGCTGAGGCTGGGGCTGGGCCTGGGCCTTGGCCTGACCCTGGGCTTGGGCCTGGGCCTGGGCCTGGGACACAGAGTTGGGGTTGAGGCTGAGGCTGGGGCTGGGTCTGGGCCTGGGCCTGGGCCAGAGCCTGGGCCTGGGTCTGGGACATGGAGTTTGGGGTAAAACTGTGGCTGGGGTTGGGCCTGGCCCTTGGCCTGGACCTGGGACATGGAGTTGGGGTTAAAGCTGGGTCTGGGGCATAGGTCTGGGGCTGGGACATTTTGGGGATAAAGCTAGGGCTGGGGCTGGGCCTGGGCCTGGGCCTGTGCCTAGGACTAGGACATCAAGTTTGGGGTAAAGCTGGGGCTGGGCCTGGGCCTGGGCCTGGGCCTGCACTTCAGCCTGGGCCTGTGACTGGTCCTGGGACATGGAGTTGGTGGTAAAACTAGGGTTGGGGCCTGGGCCTGGGCCATGGAATATGTGGTAAAGCTATGAATGGGCCTGGGACTGGGGCTGGACCTGGGACAAGGAGTTGGGGATAAAGCTTGGGTTGGTGCTGGGGCTGGGCCTGGGCCTGGGCATGGGACATGGAGTTTGAGGTAAAGCTGGGGTGGGGCTGGGCTGGGGCCTGGGCCATAAAGTTGTGGGTAAATCTAGGACTGGGCCTACAACATGGAGTTGGGGGTAAAGCTGGCACTGGGGCTGGAGCTGGGGCTGAACCTGGGCCTGAGACATGGACTTGGGGATAAAGCTAGAGTTGGGGCTGGCTTGGGCCTTGGCCTTGGCCTGGAACATGGAGTTGTGGATAAAGCTGTGGCTGTGGCTGTGGCTGGGCCTGGGGCTGGAACATGGAGTTGGATAAAGCTGGGGCCGGGCATTGGCCTGGGCCTAGGCTGTGTAGTTGGGGGTAAAGCTGGGGTGAGGGTAAAGCTGGGGATAGGGCTACACCTAGGATATACAGTTGGGGGTAAATCTGGGTCTGGGAATGGGGCTGGGGCTGGGCCTGGGCCTGGGGCTGGGGCTTCTAGCTGGGGCTAAAGCTAGGACTGGGGCTGGGACCTGGAGTTAAGCATAAAGCTAGGGGTATTGCTGGACCTTGCCCTGGACCTGGGCATGGGCCATTGAGTTGGGTGTAAAGCTACTGATGGGGTGGGGCTGGGCCCAAGCCTGGGACATGCAGGTAAGGGTAAAGCTAGTCCTGGAGCTGGGCCTGGGCCTGGGCCATGGACTTGCAGGTAAAGCTAGGGCTGCGGCTGGGGCTGGGACATGGAGTTGTGGGTAAAAATGGGGATGTGGCTGGGGCTTGGCCTGGGCCTGGAGATTGAGGCCAGCGCATTACATCCAGGTGAGTAAGAACATGTAGACAATGGCAGGAAGTTATGGCAAGTCCGGTGAGGCCAGGATTTTTAGGCAAAGTCATGAAGACTGGGCGAGTAGAGCAAGGAGGTTAGTAAGGCCAGATTGGTAATGGCAAGTTCATCATACCATGAGGATAAAATAAGGTGATGAATGCAAACAGGTTAATGAGGTTGGCTGACCTTGGCCAGGTTGTTAAAACTAGGTATCTATATCCAGCTCAATAAAGGGCTATTTCAGTAACCCCAGGCTGTGAAATCAACTGGAAAACCACCAAGTAAGATTAAGGGCCTGGGCATGTGACATGTAGTTGGGTGTAAACCTAGGGCTGGGCCTGGGCCTGGGCTGGAGCTAGGACGTGGACTTGGGAGTAAAGCCGGGGCTGGTGCTGAGGCTGGGGATGGGGATGGGGGTGGGCCTGGGCCATGAAATTGGGGGTAAACCTAGTGTTGGGGCTGGAGCTCGTACATGGAGTTGGAGGTAAAGCTGGGGCTGGAGCTGGAGTTTGAGGCCAGTGCATTACATCCAGGTGAGTAAGAACACGTAGACAATGGCAGGAAGTTGTGGCCAGTCCGGTGAGGCCAAGATTTTTAGGCAAAGTCATGAAGACTGGGTGAGTAGGGCAAGGAGGTTAATAAGTCCAGATGGGTAATGAATGGCAAGTTCATCATACCATGAGGATAAAATAAGGTGATGAAAGCAAACAGGTTGTTAAAACCAGGTATCTAAATCTAGCTCAATAAAGTACTATTTCAGTAACCCCAGGCTGTGAAATCAACAGGAAAGCCACCCAGTAAGTTTAAGGGCCTAGGCATGGGACATGGAGTTGGGTGTAAAGCTAGGGCTAGGCCTGGGGCTGGGCCGGGGCCGGGGCTGGGGCTAAGGCTGGGGCTAGGACATGGAGTTGGGGGTAAAGCCGGGGCTGAGGCTGAGCCTGGGCCTGGGCCATGGACTTGGGGGTAAACCTGGTGCTGGGGCTGGAGCTGGAACATGGAGCTGGTACATGGAGCTGGGGGTAAGGCTGGGCCTGGGTCTGGGACTGGGCCTGGGCCAGGGACATGAATTTCGAGCTAAATCTAGGGCCAGTGCTGGGGCTGGGACATGGAGTTGGGGGTAAAACTAGGTCTGGAGCTGGGCCCAGCCCTGGGGCTGGGGCTGGGACATGGAGTTGAAGGTAAAGCTGGATCTGTGGCTGGGGATGGGCCTGGGCCCGGGCCTGAGCCATGGAGTTGCTGGTAAAGCTAGGGCTTGAGTTGGGCCTGGGCCATGGATTTGGGAGTAAACCTAGGGCTGAGGCTGGGGCTAGGACATGGGGTTTGGGGAAAACATGGGGCTGGGGCTGGGCCTCAGCCTGGGCCTGGAGATTTAGGCCAGTGCATTACATCCAGGTGAGTAAGAACATGTAGACAATGGCAGGAAGTTATGGCAAGTCCAGTGAGGCCAGGATTTTTAGGCAAAGTCATGAAGACTGGGCGAGTAGGGCAAGGGGGTTAATAAGGCCAGATGGGTAATGGCAAGTTCATCATACCATGAGGATAAAATAAGGTGATGAATGCAAACAGGTTAATAAGGTTAGCTGAGTTTGGCCAGGTTGTTAAAACCAGGTATCTAAATCTAGCTCAATAAAGGACTATTTCAGTAACCCCAGGCTGGGAAATCAACAGAGAAACCACCCCTTATGATTAAAGGCCTGGGCCTGGGATGTGGAGATGGGAGTAAAGCTAGTGCTGGGACTGGGCCTGGGGCTGGGACATGGAGTTGGGGGTAAAGCTGTGGTTATGGCTGGGCCTGGGGCTGGGATATGGAGTTGGATAAAGCTGGGGCCGGGCCTTGTCCTGGGTCTGGGCCATGGAGTTGGAGGTAAAGCTGGGACTATGGCTGAGCCTGGTCCTTGGCCTCGGCCTTGGCCATGGAGTTGGAGGTAAAACTGAGCATGGGGATGGGGCTGAGCCTGGGCCATGGATTTTGGGGTAAATCTAGGCCTGGATCTGGGCCTGGTCCTAAGCCCTGGAATTGGGGTAAAGCTATTGCTTTGGCTGGGGCTGGGACATGGAGTTTGGGGTAAAGATGAGGCTGGGCCTGGGCCTGGGCCTGGACCTGGAGATTGAGGCCAGTGAATTACATCCAGGTGAATAAGAACACGTGGACAAGGAGAGAAAGTTATGGCCAGTCCAGTAAGGTAAGGATGTTTAGGCAAAGTCATGAAGACTGGGCGAGTAGGGCAAGGAGGTTAAAAAGGCCAGGTGGGTAATGGCAAGTTTGTCATACCACGGGGGTAAAATAAAGTGATGAATGCAAACAGATTAATATGGTTGGCTGACTTTGGTCAGATTGTTAAAACCAGGTATCTAAATCCAGCTTAATAAAGGACTATTCGAGTAACCCCAGGCTTTGAAATCAACAGAGAAACCACCCAGTAGGATTAAGGGCCTGGGTCTGGGACATGGAGAAGTGGGTAAAGCTAGGGCTGGGGCTGGGCCTAGGCCTGGGCCTGGGGCTGGGACATGAAGTTGGGGGTAAAACTGTGGCTGGGGATGGGGATGGGCCTGGGCTCGGGCCTGAGCCATGGAGTTACGGGTAAATCTAGGGCTGGAGCTGGGCCTGGGCCATTTATTTGGGGGTAAACTAGGGATGAGGCTAGGGCTAGGACATGGAGTTTGGGGTAAAGATGGGGCTGGGGTTGGGCCTGGGCCTGGGACATGGAGTTGGGGGTAAAGCTAGTCCTGGAGCTGGACCAGGGCCTGGGCCATGGACTTGCAGGTAAATCTAGGGCTGTGGCTGTGGCTGCGGCTGCTGCGGCTGGGGCTGGGACATGGAGTTGCAGGTAAAGCTCAGGCTGGGGGTGAGGCTGAGACATGGAGTTTGGGGTAAATATGAAGATGTGGCTGGGGTTTGGCTGGGGCCTGGGCCTGGGCTTGGAGATTGAGGCCAGCGCGTTACATCCAGGTGAGTAAGAACACATAGACAACGGTATGAAGTTATGGCCAGTCCAGTGAGACCAGGATTTTTAGGCAAAATCATGAAGACTCAGCGAGTAGGGCAAGGAGGTTAATAAGGCCAAATGGGTAATGGCAAGTTCGTCATACCATGAGGATAAAATAAGGTGATGAATGCAAACAGGTTAATAAGGTTGGCTTACTTTGTCCAGGTTGTTAAAACCAGGTATCTATATCCAGCTCAATAAAGGACTGTTTCAGTAAACTTGGGCTGTGAAATCAACAGGAAAACCACCCAGTAAGATTAAGGGCCTGGGCCTGGGCATGGGTCATGGAAGTGGGTGTAAAGCTAGGGCTGGGCCTAGGTCTGGACTGGGCCTGGGGCTCGGGGTGGGGCTGGGGCTCCAGCTAGGGCTGGGGCTAGGGCTAGAGCTAGGATGTGGAGTTGGGGGTAAAGCCCAGGCCGAGGCTGGGGCTGGAGCTGGGCATGGGCCATCAAGTTGAGGGGTAAACCTAGTGCTGGGGCTGGAGCAGGTATATGGAGTTGCGAGTAAAGCTGGGGCTGTGGCTGGGGCTGGGCCTGGACCCGGATCAGGGACATGGAGTCTGAGATAATGCTAGGGCAGAGGTCAGGGCCAGGGTCAGGACATGGAATTGGGGATAAAGCTAGGACTGGGCCTGAGGCTAGGCCTGGGGCTGGGCTGGGGCTGGGGCTGGGATGTGGAGTTGGGCGTAAAACCACGGCTCGGGTTGGGACTGGACCTGGACCATGGAGTTGGTGTTAAACCTAGTGCTGGGGCTGGAGCTGGGATGTGGAGTTGTGCATAAAGCTGGGGCTGGGGCTGGGGCTGGTGCTCAACTTGTGCTGGGGTTGGGACATGGAGTTGGGGGTAAAGCTGGGATTTGGCTGGGCCTGAGCCTGGGCCACGGAGCTTGGGGTAAACCTAGGGGTGGGGGTGGGGTTGGGTCATAGTTTTGCAGATAAAGCTGGGTATGGGGCTGGAGCTGGGATATGGAGTTAGGGATAAAGCTAGAGCTAGGTCTGGGGCTGGGACTGAGCCTGGGCCTGGGCCATGCAGTTGGGGGTAAAGCTATGGGAAATGGCAGGGTGGTGATTATACCCATTAACAAAACTAAGGGAGGTAAACCCAGGGGCTTAATGCCTGTTACATAAAATCAGAAGTCTAAGGACAGTTGTGAAAACTATGTGTGCAGGCCATGTGGGTCATGTATGATCAGTAAGAGGTGGGAAAACTACGTGGTGAATACAGGTTTTTAAGGCCACTAGGTAAAGCCCCATAGAGTTATATCAGCTAGGGAAGGTGAATGGGGTCGGGGAAGGTGAATGGGGTCATGCAAGGGCTGTAAAATGACTTGGGTAAGGGAACAAGGCAAGGACAGGGGAGCCATGGCAGGAGCTACATAAAGCAGGTGGCTAAATCTTAGTGGGTAACATCAGCTGATTCTGAAGGGAGATTGAGGCCAGTGAATGACATCCAAGTGAGTAAGAACATGTGGACAATGGCAGGAAGTTATGGCTAGTCTGGCAAGGCCAGGATTTTTAGGCAAAGTCATGAAGACTGGGCGAGTAGGGCAAGGAGGTTAATAAGGCCAAATGGGTAGTGTCAAGTTCATCATACCATGAGGATAAAATAAGGTTATGAATGCCAACAGGTTAATAAGGTTGGCTGACTTTGTCTAGGTTGTTAAAACCGGGTATCTAAATCCAGCTGAATAAAGGACTATTTCAGTAACCCCAGGCTGTGAAATCAACAGAGAAACCACCCAATAGGATTAAGGGCCCGGGATGTGGAGATAGGGGTAAAGCTATGGTCCTAGGCCTGGTCCTGAGACATGGAATTGGGGGTAAAGCTGTGGCTGCAGATGGGGCTGGGACTGGGTCAGGGAGTTGAGGGTAAATTGGAGCTGGGCCTTGGCCTGGGTCTGGGCCTGGGCCATGGAGTTGGGGGTAATGCTGGGGATGGGGGTAAAGCTGGGGATGGGGCAACACGTGGGATATGGAGTTGGGGGTAAATCTGGGCCTGGGGCTTGGCCTGGGCCCGGGCCTGGGACATGGAGTTAGGGGTAAAGCTGAGGTAGGGGATTGAGCTGGGCCTGGCCTGGGGATGAGCCTGGGTCATGGAGTTTGGGTATAAAGCTGCGGCTAGGCCTTGGAGTTTGGGCTAAAGCTAGGGCTAGGGCTGGGCCTGGGCCTGGGCCTGGGCCTGGGCCTGGGACCTGGAGTTGGGATAAAGCTAGAGCTATTGCTTGGCCTGGTCCTGGGCCACAGAGTTGGAGGTAAAGCTTGTGATAGGGTGGGGCCAGGCCCAGACCTCTGTCTCAGACATGGAGTTGGGGTAAAGCTAGGCCTGGATCTGGGCCTGGTCCTGGGCCATGGACTTGCGGGTAAGGCTGGGGCTGAGGCTGGGACTGTGACATGGAGTTTGGGGTAAAGATGGTGATGGGGAAGGGGCTCGACCTGAGCCTGGAGATTGAAGCCAGTGCATTACATCCAGATGAGTAAGAACATGTGGACAATGGCAGGAAGTTACGGCCATTCCGGCGAGGCCAGGATTTTTAGGCAAAGTCATGAAGACTGGGCGAGTAGGGTAAGGAGGTTAATAAGGCCAGATGGATAATGTCAAGTTCATCATACCATGAGGATAAAATAAGGTGATGAATACAAACAGGTTAATAAGGTTGGCTGACTTTGTCCAGGTTGTTAAAACCAGGTATTTTAATCCAGTTCAATAAAGGACGATTTCAGTAACCCCAGGCTGAGAAAACAACATAGAAACCATCCAATAGGATTAAAGGCCTGGCCCTGCATGGAGTTGGGAGTAAAGCTGAGGATGAGGATGGGGCTGGGGCTGGGCCTGGGTCTGGGTCTGTGTCTGGGCCTGGGACATGGAGCTGGGGGTAAAGCTGGGGCTGAGCCTGGGACAAGGAGTTAGGGGTTAAGCTCAGGCTGGACCAGGGGCTGGGGCTGGGCATTGGCCTGATCCTGGGACTGGGCCTGGGACTGGGCCTGGGACTGGGCCTGGGACATGGAGTTGGGGTTAAGGCTAGGGCTGGGGCTGGGCCTGGACCTGGGACTTGGAGTTGGGGTTAAAGCTGGGTCTGGGTATAGGTCTGGGGCTGGGGCTTGGGCTAGGCCTGGGCCTGGGGCTGGGACATGGATTTAGGGATAAAGCTAGGGCTGGGGCTGGGCCTTGGCCTTGGCCCGGGCCTGGATCATGGATTAGGGGTAAAGCTGGGATTGGGGCTGGGGCCGGGCCTGGGCCTGGGCCTGGGACATGGATTTGGGGGTAAAGCTGGGGTGGCTGCTTGGACTGGGCATTGGCCTGACCCTGGGCCTGGGCCTGGGACATGGAGTTGGGGGTAAAGCTAGGGCTGGGGCTGGGGCTGTATCTAGGCCTTGGCCTCGGTCTGGGCATGGGTCTGAGACATGGAGTTTGGGGTAAAGCTGGGGCTGGGGATGCAGCTGAGCCTTGGCCTGAGCCTGGGATATGGAGTTGGGGGTAAAGCTAGGAGTAGGCTTTGGCCTGGGACATGGAGTTGTGGGTAAAGCTGGGGCTGGGGCTGGGCCAGGGCCTCCAACATGGAGTTGGGGGTAAAGCTGGGGCTGGTGCTGGGCCTGGGCCTCCAACATAGAGTTGGGGGTAAAGCTGGGGCTGGCGCTGGGCCTGGGACTCCAACATGGAGTTGAGGGTAAAGCTAGGGATGGGCCTGGGCCTGGGCCTAGGACATGGAGTTATGGGTAAAGCTGGGGCTGGGGCTGGGCCAGGGCCTCCAACATGGAGTTGGGGGTAAAGCTGGGGCTGGCGCTGGGCCTGGGCCTCCAACATGGAGTTGAGGGTAAAGCTAGGGATGTGCTTGGGCCTGGGCCTGGGACATGGAGTTAGGGGTAATGCTGGGACTGAGGATGTGGCTGAGCCTCTGTCTGGGCATGGGATATGGGGGTAAAGCTAGGGCTGGTGCTGGGCCTGGGACATGGAGTTTGGGGTAAAGCTAGGGCTGGTCCTGGACCTGGGCCTGGGCATCGGCCTGGGCCATGGAGTTGGGGATACAGCTGGGAATGGGACTGGAGCTGGGATATGGAGTTGGGGGTAAAGCTAGGACTGAAGCTGGGACTGGGCCTAGACCAGGGCCATGGAGTTAGGGGTAAAGCCAGGGTTGGGGCTGGAGCTGGGCATGGACATGGGACATGGAGTTGGGGGTAAACCCAGGGCTGGGGCTGGGGCTAGGACTTGGACATGAAGTTGGGGATAAAGCTGGGGATGGGGATGGGGCTGGGCCTGGGCCAGGGCCATGGAGTTGAGGGTAAACCTAGTGATGGTGCTGGAGCTGGTACGTGGAGCTGGGGGTAAAGCTCAGGCTGAGGCTAGGACTGGGCCTGGGCCTGGGACAGGGACATAGAGTTGGGCATAAAGCTAAAGCTGGAGCTGGGCCTGGTCCTTGGCCTGGGGCTGGGGCTGGGACATGGAGTTGAAGGTAAAGCTAGGGTTGTGGCTGGGGATGGGCCTGGGCCCGAGCCTGAGCCATGGAGTTGCCGGTAAAGCTAGGGCTGGAGCTGGGCCTGGGCCATGGATTTTGGGGTAAACCTAGGCCTGAGGCTGGGGCTAGGACATGGAGTTTGGGGTAAAGATGAGGTTGGGGCTGGGACTGGGACTGGGACTGGGCCTGGGCCAGGACCTGGGCCTGGGGATTGATGCCAGTGCATTACATCCAGGTGAATAAGAACACATAGACAATGGCAGGAAGTTATGGCCAGTCCAGTGAGGCCAGAATTTTTAGGCAAAGTCATGAAGACTGGGCGAGTAGGGCAAAGATGGGTAATGGCAAGTTCGTCATACCATGAGGATAAAATAAGGTGATGAATGCAAACAGGTTAATAAGGTTGGTTGACTTTGTCCCAGTTAAAACCAGGTATCTAAATCCAGCTCGATAAAAGACTATTTCAGCAATTCCAGGCTGTGAAATCAACAGAGAAACCACCCAGTAGGTTTAAGGACCTGGGCCTGGGATGTGGAGATGGGGGTAAAGCTAGGGCTGGTGCTGGACCTGGGGCTGGGACATGGAGTTGGATAAAGCTGGGTCCGGGCCTGGGCCTGGGCCCGGGCCATGGCTATGGCCATGGAATTGGGAGTAAAGCTGAGGATGGAGGTAAAGCTGGGGATAGGGCTACACCTGAGATAGGGAGTTGGGGGTAAATCTGGGGCTGGGGCTGGGGCTGGGCCTGGGCCTTGGCCTTGGCCTGGGTCATGGAGTTGGAGATAAAGCTGAGGATGGGGATGGGGCTGGGCCTGAGCCTGGGGCTGGGCCTGGGGCTAAGCCTGGGACATGGAGTTTGGATAACCCTGGGGCTAGGGCTCGGGCTGGGACTTGGGGAGTCTGGGGCTGGGACTTGGAGTTGTGGCTAAAGCTGGAGCTCGGGCTGGGGATGGGGATGAGGATGGGGATGGGGTTGGGGATGGGACCTGGAGTTAGGGGTAAACCTAGGGCTATTGCTTGACTTGGGCCTGGGCCTAGGCCATGGAGTTTGGGATAATTCTTGTGATGGGATGGGGCCAGGCCCAGGCCTGGACCTGGGTCTGTACCTGGACCATGGACATGGAGTTGGGGTTAAAGCTAGGCCTGAATCTGGGCCTGGGCATGGGCCTGGGTCATGGACTTGCAGGTAAAGCTTGGGCTGGGGCTGGGGCTGGGACATGGAGTTGTGGTTAAAGTTAGGGCTGGGACTGGGGCTGGGACATGGAGTTTGGGGTAAACATGGGGATGGGGCTGGGGCTTGGCCTGGGCCTGGAGATTGAGGCCAGCAAATTACATCCAACTAGGGCAGGAAGTTATGGCCAGTCCAGTAAGGCCAGGATTTTTAGGCAAAGTCATGAAGACTGGGTGAGTAGGGCAAGGAAGTTAATAAGGCCAGATGGGTAATGGCAAGTTTGTCATGCCATGAGGATAAAATAAGGTGATGAATGCAAACAGGCTAATATGGTTGGGTGATTTTGACCAGGTTGTTAAAACTGGGTATCTAAATCCATCCAAATAAAGGACTATTTCAGTAACCCCAGGCTGTGAAATCAACAGAGAAACCACCCAGTAAGATTAAGGCCCTGGGCCTGGGAAGTGGAAATAGGGGTAAAGCTAGGGCTGGGGCTGGGCCTGGGCCTGGGGTTGGAACATAGAGTTGGGGGTAAAGCTTTGGCTGCAGCTGTGGCTGGGGCTGGGCCTGGGGCTGGGACATGCAGTTGGGGGTAAAACTGGGGTAAGGGTAAAGCTGGGGATAGGGCTACACCTGCCATATGGAGTTGGGGGTAAATCTGGGGCTGGGGCTGAGCCTCAGCCATGAAGTTGTGGATAAACCTAGTGCTGGGGCTGCAGCTGGTACATGCAGCTGAGGGTAAAGCTTAGGCTGGGACTGGGGCTGGGCCTGGGCCATGCAGTTCGAGCTAAAGCTAGGGCCGGGGCCGTGGCTGGGGCTGGGGTTGGGGTTGGGTTTAGGTTGGGGCGGGGACATGGATTTGTGGGTAAAGCTAGAGCTGGGCCTGGGCCTGGAGTTTGAGGTAAAGCTAGGGCAGGAGCTGGGTATGGCCCTGGGGCTATGGCTGGGGATGGGCCTGGGCACAGGCCTGAGCCATGGAGTTGCAGGTAAAGCTAGGACTGGAGCTGGGCCTGGGCCATGGATTTGGGAGTAAACCTAGGGCTGAGGCTGGGGCTAGGACATGGAGTTTGGGGTAAAGATGGGGCTGGGGCTGGGGCTGGGCCTGAGCATGGGCCTGGGCCTGGAGATTGAGGCCAGTGCATTACATCCAGGTGAGTAAGAACACAGAGACAATGGCAGGAAGTTATGGCCAGTCCAGTGAGGCCCAGATTTTTAGACAAAGTCATGAAGACTGGGCGAGTAGGGCAAGGAGGTTAGTAAGGCCAGATGGGTAATGGGAAGTTCATCATATCATGAGGATAAAATAAGGTGATGAATGCAAACAGGTTAATAAGGTTGGCTGAGTTTGGCCAGGTTGTTAAAACCAGTATCTATATCTAGCTCAATAAAGGACTACTTCAGTAACCCCAGGCTGTGAAATCAACAGGAAAACCACCCAGTAAGACTAAGGGCCTAGGAATGGGACATGGAGTAGAGTGTAAAGCTTGGGATGGGCCTGGGCCTGGGCTGTGCCTGGGGCTGAGACTGGGACATGGAGTTGGGGGTAAAGCTGGGGCTGCAGCTGGGGCTGGGGCTTGGCCTGGGTCATGGAGTTGAGGGTAAAGCTACGGCTGGGGCTGGGCCTGGGACATGGAGCTCGAGCTAAAGCTAGGACTGGGGCCGGGGCAGGACATGGAGTTGGGGGTAAAGGTGGAGCTGGAGCTGGGCCTGGGCCCAGGCCTGGGACATGGAGTTGGGGTTAAAGCTAGGGCTGGAGCTGGGCCCGACCCTGGGGCTGGGGCTAAGGCTGGGACTGGGACATGGAGTTGAAGGTAAAGCTGTGACTGTGGCTGGGGATGACCCTGGGTCAGGCCTGAGCCATGGAGTTGCAGGTAAAGCCAGGGCTGGAGCTGAGCCTGGTCATGGATTTGTGGGTAAACCTAGGGCTGAGGCTGGGGCTAGGACATTGAGTTTGGGGTAAAGATGGGGCTGGGCCTGGGCCTGGAGATTGAGGCCAGCACATTATATCCAGGTGAGTAAGAACATGTGGACAATGGCAGGAAGTTATGGCCAGTCCGGTGAGGCCAGGATTTTTAGGCAAAGTCATGAAGACTGGGAGAGTAGGGCAAGGAGGTTAATAGGACCAGATCAGTAATGGCAAGTTCCTCATACCATAAGGATAAAATAAGGTGATAAATACGAATAGGTTAATAAGGTTGGCTGAGTTTGGCCAGGTTGTTAAAACCAGGTATCTAAATCTAGCTCAATAAAGGACTATTTCAGTAACCCCAGGCTGAGAAATCAACAGAGAAACCACCCAGTAGGATTAAGGGCCTGGGCCTGGGATGTGGAGATGAGGGTAAATCTAGGGCTGGGGCTGGGGCTGGGGCTGGGGCTGGGGCTGGGGCTGGGGCTGGGCCTTGGACATGGACTTAGGGGTAAAGCTGTGATTGCAGCTGGGGCTGGGGCTGGGACATGGAGTTGGATAAAGCTGGTGCAGGGCCTTGGCCTGGGCCTGGGCCTGGGCCATGGAGTTGGGGGTAAATATTGGGATAGGGCTACACCTGGGATATGGAGTTGGGGGTAAATCTGGGGCTGGGACTGGGGCTGGGCCTGGCCTTTGGCCTTGGCCTTGGTCATGGAGTTGGAGGTAAAGCTGAGGATGGGGTTGTGGCTGAGCCTGGGGCATGGAGTTTAGGTAAACCTGGGTCTGGTGCTGGGACTGGGACTTGGAGTTGCAGTTAAAGCTGGGGCTGGGGCTGGGACTGGGGCTGGGACCTGGAGTTAGGGGTAAAGCTAGGGCTATTGCTTGGCCTGGGCCATGGAGTTTGGGATAAATCTTGTGATGGGGTGGGGCAGGGGCTGGGCCTGGACCTGGGTGTCAGACATGGCATTGGAAGTAAAGCTAGGCCTGGATCTGGGCCTCAGCCTGGGCTGTAGACTTGCAGGTAAAGCTAGGGCTGTGGCTGGGGCTGGGACATGGAGTTTGGGGTAAAGTTGGGGATAGGGCTGGGGCTCGACCTGGGCCTGGAGATTGAGGCCAGCGCATTACATCCAGGTGAGTAAGAACATGTGGACAATGGCAGGAAGTTACGGCCAGTTCAGTAAGGCTAGGATTTTTAGGCAAAGTCATGAAGACTGGGTGAGTTGGGCAAGGAGATTAATAAGGCCAGATGGATAATGTCAAGTTCATCATACCATGAGGATAAAATAAGGTGATGAATACAAACAGGTTAATAAGGTTGGCTGACTGCCCAGGTTGTTAAAACCAGATATCTTAATCCAGCTCAATCAAGGATGATTTCAGTAACCCCAGGCTGAGAAAACAACAGAGAAATCATCCAATAGGATTAAGGGCCTGGCCCTGCATGGAGATGAAATTAAAGCTGAGGATGGGGCTGGGCCTAGGCCTGGGACTGGGTCTGGGCCTGGGCCTGGGACTGGGACTTGGAGTTGGGGCTAAAGCTAGGGCTGGGGCTGGGGCTTGGACCTGGAGTTAGGGGTAAAGCTGGGGCTATTGCTGGGCCTTGGCCTGGGTCTGAGCCTGGGCCTGGGCCATGGAGTTGAGGGTAAAGCTAGGGCAGGGGCTGGGCCTGGGAGATGGAGTTTGGGCTAAAGATAGGGATGGGGCTGGGGCTCAGCCTGGGTCTGGAGATTGAGGCCAGCGCATTACATCCAGGTGAGTAAGAACACATGGACAATGACAGGAAGTTATGGCCACTTGGGTAAGGCTAGGATTTTTAGGTAAAGTCATGAAGACTGGGTGAGTAGGGTAAGGAGGTTAGTAAGGCTAGATGGGTAATGGCAAGTTCGTGATACCATGAGGATAAAATAAGGTGATGAATGCAAACAGGTTAAAAAGGTTGGCTGAGTTTGGCCAGGTTGTTAAAACCAGGTATCTATATCCAGCTCAATAAAGGACGATTTCAGTAACCCCAGGCTGTGAAATCAACAGAGAAACCAACCACCCAGTAGGATTAAGGGTCTGGGTCAGGGACATGGAGATGGGGGTAAACTAGGGCTGGGGCTCAGACTGGCCTTGTTCCTGGGCCTGGGACATGGGAGTTGGGGGTAAAGCTGTGGCTGCAGCTGGAGCTGAAGTAGGGGCTGGGGCTGGGCCTGGGCCTTGGAATTGGGGGTAAAGCTGTGGCTGCAGCTGGAGCTGGAGTAGGGGCTGGGGCTGGGGCTGGGACATGGAGTTGGATAAAGCTGGGGCCGGGCCTTGGCCTGGGCCTGGGCCATGGAGTTGGGGGTAAAGCTGAGGATGGGGATAAAGCTGGGGATAGGGCTACACCTGGGATATGGAGTGGGGGTAAATCTGGGGCTGGGCCTGGGCCTGGGGCTGGGACTTTTAGTTGGGGCTAAAGCTAGGGCTAGGGCTAGGACCTGGAGTTAGGGGTAAAGCTGGGCCTATTGCTGGGCCTTGACCAGGGCCTGGGCATGGGCCACTGAGTTGGGGGTAAAGCTAATGACCAGATGGGGCCAAGCCTGGGCATAGGCCTGGGACATGCAGTTGGGAATAAAGCTAGTCCTGGAGCTGGGCCTGGGCCTGGGCCTGGGCCTGAGCCTGGGCTATTGGACTTGCAGGTAAAGTCAGGGCTGCAGCTGGGGCTGGGACATGGAGTTGCAGGTAAAGCTCAGGCTGGGGCTGGGGCTGAGGCTGGGGCTCAGACATGGAGTTTGAGGTAAAGATAGGGATGGGGATGGGGGATGAGGATGGGGCTCAGCCTGGGCCTGGAGATTGAGGCCAGTGCATTACATCCAGGTGAGTAAGAATACATGGACAATGGCAGGAAGTTATGACCAGTCCAGTGAGGCCAGGATATTTAGGCAAAGTCATGAAGACTCAGCAAATAGGGGAAGGAGGTTAATAAGGCCAGGTGGGTAATGTGTTAAGTTCATCATACCATGAGGATAAAATAAGGTGATAAATGCAAACAGGTTCATAAGGTTGGCTGACTTTGGCCAGATGTTAAAACCAGGTATCTATATCCAGTTCAATAAAGGACTATTTCAGTAACCCCAGGCTGTGATATCAACAGGGAAACCACCCAGTAAGATTAAAAGCCTGGGCATGGGACATGGAGTTGAGGGTAAAGCTAGGGCTGTGCCTTGGGCTGGGGCTGGGACTGGGGCTCGGATGTGGAGTTAGGGGTAAAGCCAGGGCCCGGGTTGGGGCTGGACCTGGACCATGGAGTTGGTGTTAAACCTAGTGCTGGGGCTGGAGCTCAGACATAGAGTTGGGGGTAAAGCTGGGGCTGGGGCTGGGCCATGGAGCTTGGGGTAAACCTAGGGGTGGGGCTGGGGTTGGGCCATAGTTTTACGTATGAAGCTGGGTATGGGGCTGGAGCTGGGATATGGAATTGTGGATAAAGCTAGGTCTAACTCTGGGGCTGGGGTTTTGCTGGGCCTGGGCCTGGGCCTGGGCCACAGAGTTGGGGGTAAAGCTATGGGAAATGGCAGAGTGGTGATAATACCCATTGACAAAACCAAGGGAGGTAACCCCAGAGGCTTAATGCCTATTAGGTAAAACCAGAAGGCTAAGGACAGTTGTGAAAACTAAGTGTGGAGGCCATGTGGATCATGTATGATCAGTGAAGGTGGGAAAACTAGATGCTAATACATGTTGTTAAGGCCATGAGGATAAGACCTATAGGGTTATATCAGCTGGGGAAGGTGTATGGGGTCAGGCCAGGGCTGTAAAATGAAGTGGGTAAGGCAACATGGCAAGGACAGAGGAGCAGCAACAGTAGCTTCAAAAGGCACATGAGTAAATCTTAGTGGGTAAAAATCAGCTGAGTCCCAAGGGAGATTGAGACCAGCAAATTTCAACCAGATGAGTAAGAACACGTGGACAATGGCAAGAAGTTATGGCTAGTCCAGTAAGACCAGGAATCTTAGACAAAGTCATGAAGACTGGGCAAGTAGGGCAAGGAAGTTAGTAAGGCCAGGTGGGTAATGTCAAGTTCCTCATACCATGAGGATAAAATAAGGTGATGAATGCAAACAGGTCAATAAAGTAGGCTGAGTTTGGCCAGGTTGTTAAAACCTGGTATCTAAATCCAGCTGAATAAAGGACTATTTCAGTAACCCCAGGCTGAGAAAACAACAGGGAAAACACCTACGATTAAGGGCCTGGGCCTGGGACATGGAGTTGGGGGTAAACCTAAGGGTGAGGCTGGGCCTGGGCCTGGGCCTGGGCCTGGGGCTGGGGCTGGGGCTGTGTCTGGGCCTGGGCCTGGGACATGGAGTTGGGGATAGAGTTGGGGGTAAATCTGGGGCTGTGGCTGGGGATGGGCCTGGGGTTGGGACATGGAGTTGTAGATAAAGCTAAGGCTGGGGCTGGGGCTGGGGCTGGGGCTGGGACATGGAGTTGCATAAAGCTGGGGCCGGGCCTTGGCCCAGGCCTAGACCATGTAGTTGGAGGTAAAGCTGGGGATAGGACTACACCTGGGATATGGAGTTTTGGGGGTAAATCTGGAGCTGGGGCTGGGACTTTTTGTTGGGGCTAAAGTTAGGGCTGGGGCTGGGACCTTGAGTTAAGTGTAAAGCTGGGACTATTGTTGGGCCTTGACCTGGACCTGGGTGTGGGTCATTGATTTGGGGGTAAAGCTAGTGATGGGGTGGGACCGGGCCCAAGCCTGGGACATGGAGTTGAGGGTAAAGCTAGTCCTGGACCTGGGTCTGGACCTCGGCCTTGGCCATGGACTTGCAGGTAAAGCCAGGGCTGCAGCTGGGGCTAGGACATGGAGTTGTGGGTAAAGCTCGGGCTGGGGCTGGGGCTGGGGCTGGGACATGGAGTTGAGGGTAAAGCTCGGGCTGGGGCTGGGGCTGGGGCATGGAGTTGCAGGTAAAGCTTAGGCTGGGGCTGGGGCTGGGGCTGGGCCTGGAGATTAAGGCCAGCCCATTACATTCAGGTGAGTAAGAACACATGGACAATGGCAGGAAGTTATGGCCAGTCCGGTGAGGCCAGGATTTTTAGGCAAAGTCATGAAGACCGGGCAAGTAGGGCAAGGAGGAGAGTAAGGCAAGATGGGTAATGGCAAGTTTGTCATACCATGAGGATAAAATAAGGTGATGGATGCAAACAGGTTAATAAGGATGGTTGAGTTTGGCCAGGTTGTTAAAACCAGGTATCTATATCCAGCTCAATAAAGGACTATTTCAGTAACCCCAGGTTGTGAAATCAACAGGAAAACCACCAAGTAAGATTAAGGGCCTGTGCATGAGACATGGAGTTGGGTGTAAAGCTAGAGCTGGGCCTGGGCTGGGGCTAGGATGTGGAGTTGAGGTAAAGCCAGGGCTGGAGCTGGGGCTGGGGGTGGGCCTGGGTCATAGGGTTGGGGGTAAACCTAGTGCTGGGGCTGCAGCTGGTACATGGAGTTGGGGGTAAAGCTGGGGCTGGGGCTGGACCTCCACCTGGGCCTGGGCCTGGGACATGGAGTTGGAGCTAAAGCTAGGGCAGGGGCCAGGGCCGGGACATGGAGTTGGGGGTAAAACTAGAGCTGGAGCTAGGCCTGGCCCTGGGGCTGGGGCTGGGACATGGAGTTGAAAGTAAAGCTTGGGCTGGGGCTGTTGCTGAGGATGGGCCTGGGCCCGGGCCTGAGCCATGGAGTTGTGGGTAAAGCTAGGGCTGGGCCTGGGCCTCGGACATGGAGTTGAGGGTAAACCTAGGGCTGAGGATGGGGCTAGGACTTGGAGTTTGGGGTAAAGATGGGGCTGGGGCTGGGGCTTGGGCTGGACCTGGGCCTGGGCCTGGAGTTTGAGGTCAGCGCATTACATCCAGGTGAGTAAAAACAGGTAGACAATGGCAGGAAGTTATGGCCAGTCCGGTGAGGCGAGAATTTTTAGGCAAAGTCATGAAGACTGGGTGAGTAGGGCAAGGAGGTTAATAAGGCCAAATGGGTAATGGCAAGTTCATCATACCATGAGGATAAAATAAGGTGATGAATGCAAACAGGTTAATAAGAGTGGCTGACTTTGGCCAGATTGTTAAAACCAGCTATCTAAATCCAGCTCAATAAAGGACTATTTCAGTAACCCCAGGCTGTGAAATCAACAGAGAAACCACCCAGCAGGATTAAGGGCCTGGGCCTGGGATGTGGAGATGGGGGTAAAGCTAGGGCTAGGGCTGGGGCTGGGCCTGGGCCTGGGCCTGGGGCTGGGACATGGAGTTGTATAAAGCTGGGGCCAGGCCTTGGCCTGGGCCTGGGCCATGGAGCTGGGGGTAAAGCTGGGGATAGATCTATATCTGGGATACGGAGTTGGGGGTACACCTGGGGCTGGGGCTGGGCCTGGTCCTGATCCTGGTCCTTGGCCTTGCCCTTGGTCATGGAGTTGGAGGTAAAGCTAAACATGGGGATGGAGCTGAGCCAGGGGCATGGAGTTTGGGTAAACCTGGAGCTGGGGCTGGGGCTGGTGGTGGGGTTGGGGGTGGGGCTGGGTCCTGGAGTTGGGGGTGGGGCTGGGTCCCGGAGTTAGGGGTAAAGCTAGGGCTATTGCTTGGCCTGGGCCTGGGCCTGGACCTGAACCATGAAGTTTGGGGTAAATCTTGTGATGGGGTGGGGCCAGGCCCAGGCCTGGAGTTGGGGGTAAAGCTAGGCCTGGTCCTGGGCCTGGGCCATGGACTTTCAGGTAAATCTAGGGCTGTGGCTGGGGCTGGGACATGGAGTTTAGGGTAAGATGGGGATGGGGCTGGGACTGGGTTTGGGCCATGGAGTCGGAGGTAAACCTAGTGCTGGGGCTGGAACTGGTACATGGAGCTTGAGCTAAAGCTAGGGCCAGGGTCTGGGTCCGGGGTTGGGTCTGGGGCTTGGACATGGAGTTGAAGGTGAAGCTGGGGCTGTGGTGAGGGATGGGCCTGGGTCTGGGTGTCAGCCATGGATTTGCATGTAAAGCTAGGCCTGGAGCTGGGCCTGGGCCATGGATTTGGGGGTAAACCTAGGGCTGAGGCTGGGGCTAGGACATCGAGTTTGGGGTAAAGATGGGGCTGGGGCTGGGGCCGGGCCTGGGCCTGGGCCATGGAGTTGGGTGTAAAGCTAGTTCTCAAGCTGGGCCTGGGCCTGGGCTTGGAGACTGAGGCCAGCACATTACATCCAGGTGAGTAAGAACATGTAGACAATGGCAGGAAGTTATGGCCAGTCTGGTGAGGCCAGAATTTTTAGGCAAAGTCATGAAGACTCGGCAAGTAGGGCAAGAAGGTTAATAAGACAAGATCGGTAATGGCAAGTTCATCATACCATGAGGATAAAATAAGATGATGAATGCAAACAGGTTAATAAGATTGGCTGACTTTGTCCAGGTTGTTAAAACCAGGTATCTATATCCAGCTCAATAAAGGACAATTTCAGTAACTCCAGGCTGTGAAATCAACAGGAAAGATGAAGGGCCTAAGCATGGGACATGGAGTTCGGTGTAAAGCTAGGGCTGGTCCTGGGCCTGGGCCTGGGCCTGGGGCTAGGACGTAGAGTTGGCTGTGAGGCTGTGGCTGGGGCTGGGCCTGGGCCATGGAGTTGGGGGTAAACCTAGTGCTAGGGCTGGAGCTGCTACATGGAGTTGGGGATAAAGCTGGTGATGGGGCTGGGGCTGGGGCTGGGGCTGGGCTAGGGCCGGGGCCTGGGCCTGGGCATGGGGCATGGGGTTTGAGCTAAAACTAGGACCAGGGCCAGGGCTGAAACATGGAGTTGGGGGTCAAGCTAAAGCTGGAGCTGGGCCTGGGCCTGGGACATGGAGTTGGGGTTAAAGGTAGGGCTGGAAGTGATCCCTGCCCTGGGGCTGGGGCTGCAGCTGTGACATGGAGTTGAAAGTAAAGCTGGGGCTGCGGCTGGCGATAGGCTTGGGCCCCAGCCTGGGCCTGAGCCATAGAGTTGCCAGTAAAGCTAGGGCTGGAGCTGGGCCTGGGCCATGGATTTGGGGGTAAACCTAGGGCTGAGGCTGGGGCTAGGACATGGAGTTTGGAGTAAAGATGGGGATGGGGCTGGGCCTGGGCCTGGAAATTGTGGCCAGCACTTTACATCCAGGTGAGTAAGAACACATAGACAATGGCAGGAAGTTATAGCCAGTCCGGTGAGGCCAGGATTTTTAGGCAAAGTCATGAAGACTCAGGGAGTAGGGCAAGGAGGTTAATAAGGCCAAATGGGTAATGGCAAGTTCATCATACCATGAGGATAAAATAAGGTGATGAATGCAAACAGGTTAATAAGGTTGGCTTACTTTGTCCAGGTTGTTAAAACCAGGTATCTATATCCAGCTCAATAAAGGACTATTTCAGTAACCCCAGGCTGTGAAATCAACAGAGAAACCACCCAGTAGGATAAAGGGCCTCGGTCTGGGACATGGAGTTGGGGTTGAATCTAGGGTTGGGGCTGGGCCTGGGCCTGGGCCTGGGCCTGGGCCTGGGGCTGAGACATGGAGTTGGGGGTAAAGCTGTGGTTGCGGCTGGGCCTGGGGCTGGGACATGGAGTTGGATAAAGCTGGGGCTGGGCCTTGGCCTGGGCCATGGAGTTTGGGATAAAGCTGGGGATAGGGCTACACCTGGGATATGCAGTTGGGGGTAAATCTGGGGTTGGGTTGGGGCTGGGCCTGGGCCTTCTTTGGTCTTGGTCATGCAGTTGGTGGTAAAGCTGAGGATGGGCATGGGGCTGAGCCTGAGGCATGGAGTGTGGGTAAACCCGGGGCTCAGGCTGGGGCTGGGACCTGGAATTAGGGGTAAAGCTAGGGCTATTGCTTGGCCTGGGCCTGGACCATGAATTTTGGGGTAAATCTTTTCATGGGGTGGGGCCAGGCCCGTGCCTGGACTTGGGCCTCAAGACATGGAGTTGGGGGTAAAGCTAGGCCTGGATCTGGGCCTCTGCCTGGGCCTGGGCCTGGGTCATGGACCTGCAGTTAAACTAGGGTTGTGGCTCGGGCTGGGACATGGAGTTTGGGGTAAAGATGGGGATGGGGCTGGGGCTGGGCCTGGGCCTGGAGATTGAGGCCAGTGAATTACATCCAGGTGAGTAAGAACACTTGGATAAGGAGAGAAAGTTATGGCCAGTCTAGTAAAGTCAGGATTTTTAGGCAAAGTCATGAAGACTGGGAGAGTAGGGCAAGGAGGTTAATAAGGCCAGGTGGGTAATGGCAACTTTGTCATACCATGGGGATGAAATAAAGTGATGATTGCAAACAGGTTAATATGGTTGACTCACTTTGGCCAGGTTGTTAAAACCAGGTATCTAAATCCAGTTGAATGAAGAACTATTTCAGTAACCCCAGGCTGTGAAATCAACAGAGAAACCATGCAGTAGGATTAAGGGCCTGGGACATGGAGATGTGGGTAAGGCTAGGGCTGAGGCTGGGGCTGGGGCTAAGGCTGGGCTGGGGCCGGGGCCGGGGCCGGGGCCTGGGCCTGGGCCTGGGCCTGGGGCTGGGACATTGAGTTGGATAAAGCTGGAGCCAAGCCTTGGCCTGGGTCTGGGCCTGGGCCATGGAGTTGGGGGTAAAGCTGGGGATGAGGGTACAGCTGGGGATAGAGCTACACCTGTGATATAGAGTTGGGGGTAAATCTGGGGCTGGGGCTGGGCCTGGGCCTGGGACATGGATTTGGGGGTAAAGCTAGAGCTGGGGCTGGGCCTGGGCCTGGGCCTGGGCCATGGAGTTGGGGATAAACCTAGAGCTGGAGTTGGGCCTGGCCCGTGGGCTGGGGCTGGGGCTGGGGCTGGGGCTGGGGCTGGGGCTGGGACATGGAGTTGAAGGTAAAGCTGAGGCTGTGGCTGGGGATGGGCCTGGGCCTGGGCCCAGACCTGAGCCATGGAGTTGCGGGTAAAGCTCAGGCTGGAGCTGGGCCTGGGCCATTTATTTGGGGGTAAACCTCGGGCTGAGGCTGTAGCTAGGACATAGAGTTTGGGGTAAAGATGGGGCTAGGGCTGGGGCAGGGTCTGGGCTGGGGCAGGGCCTGGGCTGGGGCCTGAGCCTGGGCCTGGGCCTAGGACATGGAGTTGGGGGTAAAGCTAGTCCTGGAGCTGGGCCTGGGCCTGGGCCCTGGGCTGGCAGGTAAAGCTAGGACTGCAGCTGGTGCTGGGACATGGAGTTCAGGGTAAATATGGAGATGGGGCTGCGGCTCAACCTGGGCCTGGAGATTGAGGCCAGCGCATTACATCCAGGTAAGTAAGAACACGTAGACAATGGCAGGAAGTTATGGACAGTCCAGTGAAGCTAGGATATTTAGGCAAAGTTATGAAGACTCGGCGAGTAGGGCAGGGAGGTTAATAAGGCCAGATGGGTAATGTGTTAAGTTCGTCAAACAATGAGGATAAAATAAGGTGGCAAACAGGTTAATAAGGTTGGCTGACTGTCCAGGTTGTTAAAACCAAGTATCTATATCCAGCTCAGTAAAGGACTATTTCAGTAACCCCAGGCTGTGAAATCAACAGGAAAACCGCCCAGTAAGATTAAGGGCCTGGGCATGGGACGTGCAGTTAGGTGTAAAGCTAGGTCTGGGTCGGGTCTGGTCTGATCCTGGAGCTGGGGCTCGGACTAGGGCTCGGGCTAGGCTGTGGAGTTGGGGGTAAAGCCAAGACCGAGGCTGAGACTGGGGCTGGGCCTGGGCCATCAAGTTGGGAGGTAAACCTAGTGCTGGGGCTGGAGCAGGTACATGGAGTTGAAGGTAAAGCTGGGGCTGGGCCTGGGCCTGGGACATGGAGTTTGAGCTAAAGCTAGGGCCGAAGCCAGGGCCGGGGCCAGGGCTGGGGCCGTGGCCGGGGCTGGGGTCAGGACAAGGAGTTGTGGGTAAAGCTAGAGCTGGAGCTGGGCCTGGTCCTGTGACATGGAGTTGGGGCTAAAGCTAGGGCTGGAGTTGGGCCTGGCCCTGCGGCTGTGGCTGGGGCTGGGACATGGAGTTGAAGGTAAAGCTGGGGCTGGGGCTGGGGATGGGCCTGGGCCCAGGCCTGAGCCATAGAGTTGTGAGTAAAGCTAGGGCTGGAGCTGGGCCTGGGCCATGGATTTGGGAATAAACCTAGGTCTGGGGCTGGGTCTAGGACATGGAGTTTGGGGTAAAGATGGGGCTGGGGCTGGGGCTGGGGCTGGGGCCGGGCCTGGGCCTGGGCCTGGAGATTGAGGCCAGTGCATTACATCCAGGTGAGTAAGAACACATGAACAATGGCAGGAAGTTATGGCCCGTTCAGTGAGGCCAGGATTTTTAGGCAAAGTCATGAAGACTCGGCAAGCAGGGCAAGGAGGTTAATAAGGCCAGATGGGTAATGTTTTAAGTTTGTCATAGCATTAGGATAAAATAAGGTGATGAATGCAAACAGGTTAATAAGGTTGGGTGACTTTGGCTAGGCTTTTAAAACCCGGTATCTAAATCCAGCTGAATAAAGGACTATTTCAGTAACCCCAGGCTATGAAATCAACAGAGAAACACCTAGTAGGAATAAGGGTCTGGGATATGGAGATGGGGGTAAAGCTATGGTCCTGGGCCTGTGCCTGGGCTTGGTCCTGAGACATGGAGTTTGGGGTAAAGCTGTGGCTGCAGATGGAGCTGGGGCTGGGTTAGGGAGTTGAGGGTAAATTGGAGCTGGGCCTGGGCCTGGGTCTGGGCCATGCAGCTGGGGGTAAAGCTGGGGGTGGGGCTACACTTGGGATATGGAGTTGGGGGTAAATCTGGGGCTAGGACTTGGCCTGTGCCTGGACCTGGACCTTGGCCTGGGCCATGGAGTTAGGTGTAAAGCTGAGGTAGGGGATGGGGCTGGGCCTGGCCTGGGGATGAGCCTGGGACATGGAGTTTGGGTAAAGCTGGTGCTGGGCCTTGGAATTTGGGCTAAAGCTAAGGCTGGGCCTGGGGCTGGGACCTGGAGTTGGAGATAAAGCTTATGATGGGGTATGGCTGGGCCGGGACCTCTGTCTCGGACATGGAGTTGTGGTAAAGCTAGGCCTGGATCTGGGCCTGGGCCTGGGCCATGGACTTGTGAGTAAAGCTAGGGCTGTGGCTGGAGTTGGGACAGGGAGTTTGGGGTAAAGATGGGGATGGGGCTGGGGCTCAGCCTGGGCCTGCAGATTGAAGCCAGTGCATTATATCCAGGTGAGTAAGAACATGTGGATGGACCATGACAGGAATTTATGGCCAGTCCAGTGAGGCCAGGATTTTTAGGCAAAGTCATGAAGACTGGGCGAGTAGGGCAAGGAGGTTATTAAGACCAGATAGGTAATGGCAAGTTCCTCATACCATGAGGATAAAATAAGGTGATGAATGTAAACAGGTTAATAAGGTTGGCTGACTTTGTCCAGGTTGTTAAAACCAGGTATCTAAATCTAGCTCAATAAAGGACTATTTCAGTAACTCCAGACTGGGAAATCAACAGAGATACCATCCAATAGGATTAAGGGCCTGGCCCTGCATGGAGTTGGGAGTAAAGCTGAGGATGGGGCTGGGGCTGGGCCTGGGCCTGGGACTAGGACTTGGATTTGGGGCTAAAGCTAGGGCTGAGGCTGGGGCTGGGACCTGGATTTAGGGGTAAAGCTGGGGCTATTGCTGGACCTTGACCTGGGTCTGAGCCTGGGCCTGAGCCTGGGCCTGGGCCATGGAGTTGAGGGTAAAGCTAGGGCTGGGGCTGGCTCTGGGAGATGGAGTTTGGTGTAAAGATAGGGATGGGGCTGGGGCTCAGCCTGGGTCTGGAGATTGAGGCCAGTGCATTACATCCAGGTGAGTAAGAATACGTGGACAATTACAGGAAGTTATGGCCACTTCGGTAAGGCCAAGATTTTTAGGCAAAGTCATGAAGACTTTGGCAGGGTGGTGTTTACACCCATTGACAAAACCATGGGAGGTAAACCCAGGGGCTTAATGCCTGTCAAATAAAAATGGAAGTCTAAGGACTGCTGTGAAAACTAAGTATGGAGGCCATGTGGGTCATGTAGAATCAGTAAGAGGTGGGAAAACTAGGTGGTGAATACAGGTTTTCAAAGCCATGACGTTAAGACCATAGGGTTATATCAGCTGGGGAAGGCGAATGTGGTCAGGCAAGGGCTGTAAAATGAGGTTAGTAAGGCAACAAGGCAAGAGCAGGGGAGCGGTGGCAGGAGCTACATAAGGTAGGTGGGTAAATCTTAGTGGGTAACATCAGCTGAGTCTGAAGGGAGATTGAGGCCAGCAAATTATGACCAGGTGAGTAGAACACGTGGACAATGGCAGGAAGTTATGGCCGGTCTGATAAGGTCAAGTTTTTAGGCAAAGTCATAAAGACTGGGCAAGTAGGACAAGGAGGTTAATAAGTTCAGATGGGTAATGTCAAGTTCATCATACCATGAGGATAAAATAAGGTGATGATTGCCAACAGGTTAATAAGGTTGGCTGACTTTGTCCAGGTTGTTAAAACCAGCTGTCTAAATCCAGCTCAATAAAGGACTATTTCAGTAACCCCAGGCTGTGAAATCAACAGGAAAACCACCCAGTAGGGTTAAGGGCCTGGGCCTGGGACATGGAGTTGGGGATAAAGCTGGGGATGGGGATGGGGCTAGGGCTGGGACTGGGATGTGGAGTTGAGGGTAAAGTTGGAGATGGGACTAGGCCTGGGATATGGATTTGGGGGTAATGCTAGGGCTGGGGCTGGGCCTTGGCTTGGGCCTGGGCCTGGGCCATGGAGTTGGAAATAAATCTGGGGCTGTAGCTGGGCCTGGGACATGGAGTTGGGGTTAAAGCTGGGGCTGCGGCTGGGCCTGTGCTTGAGCCTGGACCTGCGCTTGGGCTTGGACATTGGCCTGGGCATGGAGTTGGGTATAAAGCTGTGCCTTGGGCTTGGCCCAGGCCTGGGCCTGGGACATGAATTTGTGGCTAAAGCTGGGGCTGGTCCTGGGCCTGGGACATGGAATTTAGGGTAAAGCTAGGGGCTGGGTCCAGGCCAGGACCTTGGGCTGGACCTGGACGTGGACCTGGGCCTGTGCCTGGGCCTGGGACATGGAATTTGAGGTAAAACTAGGGATAGAAGCTGGGCCTTGGGCTGAGGCTGGGCCTGGGACATGGGGTACACCTGGGGCTGGGTATAGGCCTGGGCCTGGGACATGGAGTTGGCGGTAAACCTAGGTCTGGGGCTGGTCCTGGGCATGGTCCTGGGCCTATGCCTGGGACATGGAGTTGGTGGTAAAGCTGGGGCTGGACCTTGGACTTGGCCTAGACCTGGGCCTGGGCCTGGGCCATGGAGTTGGAGTAAAGCTAGGGCTGGGGATGTGGCTGGGCCTGAGCCTGAGCATGGGGTGGTGGTTAAAGCTGGAACTGTGGCTGGGCCTGGGCCTGGGCCTGGGACATGGAGTTTGGGTAAAGCTAGGGCTGCAGCTGGGCCTTGGCCTGGGCCTGGGCCTGGGCCATGGAGTCGGGGATAAAGCTAGGGCTGGGGCTGGGACATGGACATGGAGTTGGGGGTAGGGCTGGGGCTGGGACATGGACATGGAGTTGAGGGTAAAGCTGGGGCTGGGCCCAGGCCTGGGCCTGGGCCCGGGCCTGGGACATGAAATTGGGGGTAAAGATGGGGCTGGGGCTGGAACCTGGAGTTGGGGTTAAAGCTATGGAAAAAGGGCAGGGTGATGACACCGGGGGACAAATCCTAGGTAGGCAAACCTAGGGGTTTATGGCCTGTTAGCTAAAACCAAAGGTCTCAGGACTGTTGTGAAAACCAAGTGTGGAGGCCATGTGGGTCACATGTGATCAGTAAGACTAGCTGGAAAAACTAGCTGGCTAATGAAGATTATTAAGGCCATGAAGTTAAGACCCATAGGGTCCACCCAGCTGGGGAAGGCTAATGGGCTCTGGCCAGGGCTGGAAAATGAGGTGGATAAGGTGTAGTAAGAACCAGGTGAGTAAGAACAGGTGGACAATTGTGGGAAGGTATGTCCAGTTGGGTAAAGACATGACTTTTAAAGTCATAATAAAGACTGGACGAGTAGGGCCAGGAGTTAAGGCCAGATGCATAATGTCAAGTTCATGGTACCATGAGGATAAAACAATAAAGTGATGAAGTCAATCAGATTAATGAGGTTGGCTGAGTTTGGCCAGGTTGTTAAAACCAGATGTCCAAATCCAGCTCAATAAAGGACTATTTTAGTAACCCCAGGCTGTGAAATCAACTGAGGAAATACCCAGTAGGATTAAGGGCAAGTCACCAAACCAGTCAAATGATGACCTGAGGCAAATATTAGGTGGATAAGACTGGGGAAAAGAGGAGGAAAATACCAGCTGAATAACCCAGGTGGTAAACCCCAGTAGGATAGGAAGCCAGCAGATTAAGTCATGTTGGCTGAGAGGAGGCAGCTGAGGAAACTGGGTGAGTATAGCCTTGAGCTTCATGACACAGTTAACCAAAGGTCATGGACAGCTGTATACACCAAGTGTGAAGGCCATGTTTGGTAAGACTAGGTGGGAAAACTTGGCAGCTAATCCAATTTGTTAACACTGTATGGTTAAAGCCCATAAGGTTAAGCCAGGTGTGTGAGGCTAATGCAGTCTCATTAGAGAGGGGAGTAAAACCAGGGTATAAGGACAGGCAAGTAAGGTCTCATGAGTAAGAGAAGGTGGGTCTTGACAGCAGACTGAGGCCAGCAAATTAAAGCTGGGTGGGTGAGAATAGGTGGATGATGGTGGGAACTTATGGCCAGTTGGGTAAGGTGGGGCCTTGTAGGCCAGGAAGTTCAGCCTGGGTGAGCAAGGCCAGGAGTTTCATAGGGCCACATAGATTAAGCTTGTTTAATGATGCCATGAATATAAAGTGATTAAGGCACTGAGGTTAATAAGGTCTGCTAAGTAAGGAAAGGTTGTTAAAACCAGGTGTGTACATCAACTGACTAAAAGACACCAGGCCAGCCAGTCAAGAGAACACAGCCAAGAGTATTAAAGCCAAGTCAGTACGCCAGCTAAATAATGACAGGAGATGAATACTGGGTGGGTAAGATGGTGAGAGGGAGGCTAGGAGGTGCAGATCAGCTGGATAAAGCTAGGTGATTAAACCCAGATGGGTATGAAGCCAGACAATTAAGCCATGCTGGTTGGGGCCAGGCAGGTGAATATGGCAGGTGAGTAAGCATAGAAGTTTAATTAAGGCCAGGTGGTTAAGTCCTAGTGAGTGAGGCCAGGTGGGTAAGACCACGTGGGAAAGGGCAGTAGGTGATGGCCAGAAGAGCAAAACCAAGGGAATATCCAGTGACTTATGACACCAGCTTAAGGCCAGTGGGGCAGAGGCAGGTGAGCAAGACCAGAGATTGAGAATAATTGTGAAGGTCAACTGGTTAAGCCATTGCATAATCTGCTTGGTAAGGATGTGAGGCTAATGCCATTAGGGTAAGGCCAGGTTACCTGGTATTTAAGCTGGGTGCATAAGGCTTGCAAAGTAATACTGGATGATTACTGCCAGGACATGAATGAAGGAGTTGTGTAAATCTAGGTTGGTAAAACCATGAGGTTAAACCAAGTCAGGAAGCCAAGCAATTTAAAAGGCTAAGGGAATAAGTTAAAGCCTACTGAGTATAAAGCGAGGTGGGTAACTCTTGTTGGGTAATCCTAAGAGGCTACAGCTAGGCAGATTAGGTCAGGAGGTTAAGGCCATGTGAGTTAGAATGAAAGGTTAAGACCAGGTGGGAAGGTCAGGTAGGTAGTGTGAGTTGGTAATCTAGGTTGAAAAGTCCATGAGGTTAAGGTCAAATGGGTGAATCTAGATGGATAATACAAGGTTTATGAGTCTGGGGGAAAGTTGTTGGGGGTGGGAGGGTAAATCCAGAGAATCAGTGTAGGAACATAAGCCTAGGAAAGTAAACCTGTGGGGATAATTTTAGGGGGTAAGGCCAGGAGTGTATGGCCTGGTAGATAAAACCAGAAAGTTAAGGACCAAGTGTGAAGGCTATGTAGGTAACATGGTGGGTAAGACTAATGTTAACTTACAGTCTTTAAGACTAGGTAGGAAAACTAGATTGCTAATACAAGTTGTTAGGACATGAGGTTAAGGCCTTTAGGTTTAGGACAGGTGGGGAAGGCTAATGTGGTCTGGCCAAGGCCCTAAGATGATGACCTGAGTAAGGCCATGTGTAAGGAGCAGGGGAGTAAGTCCCCAAGGGCAAGACTAGAGATGAAAACCAGCAAAATAAAGCCAGGTGGGTAACTACAGGTGGATAATGGCAGGAACTTCTGTCCATGTGCTTAAGGCCAGGACTTTTAGGTCAGGAAATTAAGACAGGGTTAGTAAGGTTGGAGTTTTATAAGGCCAGATAGATAATGCCATGTTCATAATACCATGAGGACAAGATAAGATGATGAAGGCAATGAGCTTGATAAGTTAAAACCAGGTATTTAAATCCAGTGGAAGAAAAGACTATTTGGGTAACCCCAGGCCAGGATATAGATGGGGGAACCACCCAGTAGGATTAAGGGCAAGTTGTGAAACCAGCCAAATGATGACCTAAGGCTATACTAAAGGGAAGGCAAGGAGGTGAAGACCAGCTGAATAAAACCAGGTGGTAAACACCAGAAGGGTATACTGCCAGCAGATTAAGTCATGCTGGCTGGCTGATGCCAGGCAGTTCAATACATCAGTTGAGTTTGGTTATTAGGCTAATGAGGTCAGATGAAGAAGACATAGTGGCTAAGGCCAGGAGGTGAACAAGGCCAAGTGGGTAAGACCAGACCAATAAGGCCATGTGGTAACATCAAAAGTGAATGCTGTGAAAGAGGACAGAAGATAATGACAGTAAGGATGGGAGAGGTGTTTAAGAGTAATTGTGGGTGGGGTCCAGTGGCTTGCACCTGTAATACCATCACTTTGGGAGGTGAGCAGATTACTTGAGGTCAGGATATCAAGACCAGGCTGACCAACATGGTGAAACCCTGTCTCTATTAGACGTACAAAAATTAGCCATAAACAGTGCTACACACCTGTAATCCCAGCTACTTTGGAGGCTGAGACATAAGAATCACTTCAATACAGGAAGGGTAGGTTGCAGTGAGCTGAGATAGTGCCACCACACTCCAGTCTAGAGAACGGAGCAAGACACCATCTCAAAACAATAGACTAACTGTGAAGGTAATAGGGTAAGACTTGGTTAGTAAGATCAGTTGGCAAGGCTATTCTGGTTGGTAAGAACATGAGGAGTAAAGGGCAGGTGTGTACACCAGGTGCATAAGTTCAGGGGATTGCTACTGAATGAGTAAGGCTAGGAGGTTCATAAGGCATTTGGGTGAATCTAAGTTGGTTAAAAACTGAGGTTAAGACCAGGACAGGAAGCCAAGTGATTGAACAGGCTGGGTGGATAATGCTAGTAAGTTAAGGCCTCCTTAACAGAGCTACTAGGTGGCTGCCTTCACTGGACATATTCCCCTGATAAGAGGTTAAAGCTAGGCAGATTAGGTCAGGCTGTTAAGGCCATGTGAGTTAGAAGAAAGGTTAAGGCCAGATGGGAATGCCAGGTTAGTAAGCTATCTTGGTCATCCAGGTTGGTGAGGCCATGAGGTTAAGGCCAGGTGAGTAAGTTCAGGTGGCTCATGCAAGGTGTCTTAAGTCCAAGGGTTGGGGAGCAATGGGAAATCCAGAGAATAGAAGCAGGGGGATATGTCCAGAGAAGTACACCTAGGGAGGTAAATCCAGTGGTTTAAGTCCCGGTAGATGAAACCAGAAGGCCAAGGACAATTGTGTTAACCAAGTGTGAAGGCCACGTGGGTCATGTGTGGTTGGTAAGACTAGGTGACGAATCCAGGTTGTTAAGGCCATGAGGTTAAGGTCCATAACGATTAGGCCAGGTGGGGAAGTTAATAGGGTATGTCCAGGGCCCTAAAATTAGGTGGGTAAGACCATGGATTAACAGCAGTGCAGTAAGACCTCACAGGCAAGATCACGTGGCTCTTGACCAGAGATCGAGGCCAGAAAATTGAAGTCAGGTGGGAAGAACAGGTGGATAATGTGAGTGGGGAGGAATAGCCAGGTGTGTAAGGGAAATAGTTTTAGACCAGGAAATTAAGACTTCTCAGAATGTCCAGGAGGTTAATAAAGCAAGATAGATAAACACCAGATTCCTAGTATCAGGAAGAGGATATACGGTGATGAAGCCAATGAGCTTGCAAAATACTGCTGAGTGCAGTCAGGTTGTTAAAACCAGGTGTTGAGATCCAGCGGAAGAGAAGACTATTCCCAGGCTGGGAAATCAATGAGAAAAACATCCAGTTGGATTAAGCACAATTCTCCAAGCCAGACAAATGATGACCCAAGGCTAACATTAGTTGGGCATGAAGTGTGGGGAAGGCGACAAGGAAGGTGAAGGCCAGCAGAATAAAACTAGGTGATAAACACCAGGTAAGTATGAGGCCAGTAGATTACATCTTGCTGGCTAAGGCCAAGCATGTGAAGAGGGCATGTGTGTATGGCCCTAAGGTTAATGAGGTCAGGTGGGGAAGGTCTACTGGGTAAGGTTAGGCAAATACAGCCACCGGGAATGCTGCCAGGTGAAGACCCCAGGAAAGGAAAGCCAAAGCCTGGGACTGAGCATAATGACACCAGGTTAAGGCCAGTAGGGCTGGGACAGTTGAGGAAGTCTAGAAGCTTGAGAGTAATCGTGAAGGCCAACTGGGTAAGCTGGAGAAGTAAAATCAGCTGGGTGATTCCAGTTGGTAAGGATGGATCATTAATGGCACAAGGGTAAGCGCAGGTGGGTATGCTAGGTGCATGAGGCCAGGAGATTCATAGTGGATGAGTAAGGCCAGGGGGTTCCTAAAACAGGTGGGTAAATCTATGTTGCCAAAACTGTGAGGTTAAGATCACATCAAAAAGCCAAGTGATTGAAAAGTCTGGGTGGCTTAGGCCAGTAAGTTAAGGCCTTCCTGAATAGAGCTAGGTGGCTAACTCCACCCGGGTAATGCCAAGACATTAATACTAGGCAAACTAGGTGAGGAGGTTAAAGCCATATGAGTTGGAATGAAAGGCTGAGGAGAGGTGGCAAGGCCAGGTTGGTAAGCTATGTTGGTCATCCAGATTGGGAAGGTTGTGAGGTTAAGGCCAGGTCAGTAATGCAAGATGTCTAATTATGGGGCTGGGGCTGGAGCTGGGGCTGAAGCTGGGGCATGGAGTTGGGGGTAGAACATGGGGGAAAAAGGGCAGGGAGATGATGAAACCAGGGGAGAAAACCTAGGGAGGTAAATCAGGTCTTTAAGTCTTGTTAGATTAAAAACTAAATAAATGAGTAAGGCATAGGATAATTGCATAAACCGAGATTGGGGGCCATGTGGGTCACATGTGATCAGTAAGACTAGTCAAGAAAACTGGCAGGCTAATCCAGGTTGTTAAGGTCATGAGGTTAAGGCCCATAGTGTTAAGCCAGGTGGGAAAGGCCAATGGGTTCTGGCCAAGGTTGTAACATGAGGTGGACAAGGCCAGGGAGCAATGGCAGATGATCACTGGCAGGAGCTTCATAAGGTGGGTGGGTCAATCTTAGGGGGTAAAACCAGCTGGGTTTTAAAGGGAGATTGAGGCCAGCAAATTACAACCAGGTGAGTAAGAACAGGTAGACATGGCAGAAAGCTATGGCCAGTTGGGTAGGGGCAGGATTTTTAGGCAGAGTCATGAAGACTGGGTGAGAAAGGCCAGGAGGTTAATAAGGCCAGAGGGATAATGTCAATTCTTGGAACACATTTTGGAGGATGAGAGGGGATGGCTGTACCTGTGAAGGGATAAGCTCCTCATCTTCAGCTTTCTCTACTCTCATAGGGATGCTCCCTGTCTCTGAACATTGGTCTGGGTGAGTATCTGTGAAGTTCTTAGTTCAGCACGTGGCCATTTTTTCAAGTTAGTGCCCCTCATCATGGTCTACTGGAGTAACTTACCTGCATGCTGGACAAACAAAATAGTAGCTGTCAAAGGACAGCTGCCTTCTCACTTGCTCAGTGTCAAGGCCATGCCAGACCCCAGGTCCCCTGCAGATCATTGCTCCCCATGACAACCCAATTTCATAACTCTGTAAGAGGATCATTTTGCTACTGACTTCTTTCTTCATCATGACAACTTACAAATGAAGGAACACTTTGTAAACTGCACGGTCAGGGACTGCAGGTAGGAGGCATTCCCTGCCTTGGGTAGGGAATTGGCTTTACTCACTGGTGGAGACAGGTGGAGCCTAGGCTGCTCTTCATCCCTGTGGCAGCAGAACATGTAGAACATTCAGAAGGCACCTTAGAAACCAATCTGTTTACTGCTAGTGCTGAGTCCTGCCTCAATGAAACCCTGGCAAGTTGGGACCCATCACAGACAGACAATGCCTGAAGATGCAGCACACCCACACACAGCCCAGGCAGGAATACAGTGATACCTGCTGCTGTACTCACGTTTGTAAATCCCGTTATGTTGTTGATCACAGCAATCAGTCACAGCCCTGGAAGGAGGTCCTATTACTGCCATCTTTTTTTTAAAAAAAAAATGCACAAGTGACCACAATTCTCATAACTCTGAAGTTGCATTCATTGCCCACACAACAGGTGCAAACTCTTAAGCAAGAAAGAGACTGTGCAGAAAGGAGTTGGTGCCCTGACCACCCCGCCTCCACTGCTCCCCCTCCAGCTTCCCCTCCCAGCCACTCAACACCCTGGCCACATGGCCCTGTGGTGACTGTGCCTGTGTGCTCAGTTCAGGAGACTCTTTCTCTGGGGATCACTGATGAGAAAAGGTGTGAAGACAGTCCATTACTCTGGAAGGTCCCTGTATGAAAGGAAAGGTGGGGTCAGCACACAGGTGGAAGGGCAGCCAGGTTGGGAACAAATCCAGAACACCTCAGTGCAGCCTGTGCAAGCCTCCCAGTTCTGCTCACCACTCCTGGCTTGACTCTTCTCGCATTTTCTAATTTACTGTACATTTTACTTATTCTTTACTGCCAATATCCCCCACTGAAGTATGAGCTCTGTAAGGGCAGGAATTTTGCCCAGTAATAAAAGTGCTGAAGCAAGTGCCCTTCAGTCTAGACTAAACAGGCCTGGGAGTGGCAAGAGAGAGGCAAGCAGAGGGTGGAAAAAACTTCTCTTTTAAAGGGCTGCTTCATAAATAATTCAGGCTTGAGAGTCCTTGGTCCTCATCACAAGTTCTCAGCTAAGCCACTTCGGCAAGAAAGCAGCCAAAGGTAAACAAATCAATGTGGTTGAGTTTTAACATGATAATTTCATATTGGAATGTTAATTTCATATTGGAATGTTAATTACATTCCAATAAAAAACTACAGATAAGAACAGCAGGTGGGGGGATCTGGCCCCCAGGCAGTAGCCTCCTAGCTGAAATGCAGGTGATGCTCCAGCACAGAAGTAAGAAAATATCAAGATGGGGGCCAAATAACATTATGGAAGAGGAGAGGTTTTACTAAGTATAATAATGACACAAAAATCTGAAAAATGAGGCCACAGAACAAGAACATTACAACCAACCTCATTTGTAGATATTTGTTACCAGGCACAATGAAAACACCTACTAATGGTGAACTGGAGACAAAGCCACACATGGACATGATAGAAATCTGCACATATTACTAGCCACACTGCCTCAGCAATGGACTTGATAAGGTTAACACCCACGCTAATGGCAAAGGCAAGTTTTTACCCACTCATACATTTCAGCTCCATAACCAGCACCATGATTAACTAGTCAAAGGACAGAAGCACTGAGACAGGCCGGAATGCGGAAGCCACCTAGTGGCGGTTGCACCAGTTCCACAAGGGAACAGAAAGACAAATTCACCACTCTGCCCCCATGAACATCAATATAAAAAACATATGAATAGCTTTTCTGTACATGACCAATAATGTGGTAGATAAATAAATCATTTTCACAATAGCCATTCAAATGCAAAATACCCAGGAATAATTTTAATACTAAAAAACTTTGCAAAGCCAAGAGGAAAGCTACCTACCTTCACTGAGGGACACATTTAATGACTAGAAGAAAAATATCCCATGTTATAAAGCAGAAAACAATACTTCAAATTAAAATGCATAATACACTTTTAATCAATACATAAGTTTTGAGTGTGATTTTAAGAAGCTGAGTAACAGATTTGAGGCATAAAGCATATGCATTTTAATTTGCAATGCTAATATTGCAAATTAAAATGCATAATTAGCGTTGCAAATTAAAATGCATAATACATGCACTTTTTATCAATACAAGTTTTGGGTGTGATTTTAAGGAGCTGAGAAACAGACTTGGGGCTGGGTGAAGTCGCTTGCACCTGTAATCCCAGCACTTTGGGAGGCTGAGGTGGGCAGATCATTTGAGGTCAGGAGTTTGAGAGCAGCCTGACAAACATAACAAAATGCCATCTCTACTAAAAATATAAAAATTAGCCTGGCGTGGTGCCATATGCCTGTAGTTCCAGCTACTCAGGAGGCTGAGGCAGGAGAATCACTGAAACCAGGGAGATGGAGGTGGCAGTAAGCTGAGATTGTGCCACTGCCCTCCAGCCTGGGCCACAGAGTGAGATTCCATGTCAAACAAAGAAAAAAACAAAACAGATTTTGGAGAGCCCTGGAAAGGAGACCGACCAACCCTACAAATACAACTCCCTCATCAATGGGAACCTGATGCCAGAACCTCAGTTGTTTGTGCCCCACTGGAGCCCCAGGCCCCTTGCCACAGCATTCAGACAGTCTCTGCTTAACCCATTCTTGCAACTCCTATGTAGGCATTTAAGACACTCTCTCAGACTTCAGAATGAATACAGCCCACAGACAAGAAACATCTTTCTTCTATCCGGTCATGGACCCAGGCAGTTCCAACATGGAGCTCTTGGAGGGGAGGTTTGCTCTGGGGCTCAGCTGTGAGAGCCTCAGCCTAGAGTGGCCAGTAGCTCTCTTGGCACCTGAGGAAAGCAGGCCTTAAAGAAATTCCGCTCCCACAGGTAAGGTGTGGAGACCTCCAGGATGGCCCAACTATCCTGCCATCAGAATTCATGGCCTAATCTAAAGCCCTCCCTTTGTGAGAGCTGATCTACTGGTAGGCTGATCTACTGATTTGCTTCTAACTATAGGGTCTGGCAGAAGTGAGATCAGGTCTCAAGAAATAGACCATGACTCCTGTCTTACTGGTGTATGCTCACATCATCTGAGGAAGCCAGCTATCATAATGTGAGCTGCCCTATGGGGGGCACCCATGTGGCAAGGATCTGAGGGAGACTCCAGCCACATGCCCACTACACACTGAATCTTGCCAGGGAACCTGGGGAGCTCAGAGGTGAAGTCCCACATAGACCAAAGGAACAGAATCAAGGGACCAGAAATAAAGCCACACATTTAAAGCCATCTAAGTTTGGAGAAAGGTGGCAAAAGCACACAATGGGGAAAGGACAGTCTGTTCATAAGTGATGTTGGGGAAACGACATCCACATGCAGAATGAAATTAGACCCTTATCACACACCATACATAAAAATGGAATCAAAGTAGATTCAATACTTAAAAGTAAGACCTGTTTGTGACCAGCTTGGCCAACGTGGTGAAACCCCGTCTCTACTAAAAACACAAAAATTAGCTGGGCATGGTGGCACATGCCTGTAGTCCCAGCTACTTGGGAGGCTGAAGCAGGAGAATCACTTGAACCCGGGAGGTAGAGGGTACTGTAAGCCCAGATCACACCATTGCACTCCAGCCTGGGTGACAGAGCAAGACTCTGTCTCAATAAAATAAAATATCCAACAGGCTATGAAAAAATACCCAACCAAGCAGACAGGAAGGAAAAGTCATGACCAAAAAGCACAACCACAGAAACAGACACACAGGGTCACCAGGAGTAACCCTAAAAAATCTATCATTAATACATCCAAGATATTAAAGCTCAAGGTTGAGAATTTCAACAAAGGAACTAAAAACCATAAAAGACATCTAAAGGAAGTTCCAAAGGAAAAAAAAATACATTAACTGTACAGTAAATCCTCACTTAATAGAAACTATGTCTTTAAGCAAGCCTATAAATAACAAAGGAGTCTTAACATAGGCTAATTAATATAAACCAGAGTTAAATTTCTCCAGCGTATTTCTGATCACAAAATGTCAGCAAACTTCTAAAGAAAGATTAAAAACATTTTTTTGAAGAAAAGTGAATGCAGATTAAAAACATTTATAACATACATTGAAATAAATGTGAGCTATATATCCACTGAATATTAATTAAAACAAGGCAATTACCAAAATTTTGATGAATGAGTGCATGATGGCGATTGTAATGGTGATAGGCTGGGCATGGTGGTTCAGGCCTGTAATCCCAGCACTTTGGGAGGCCGCGAAGTGGATGGATCACCTGAGGTCAGGAGTTCAAGACCAGCCTGACCAATATGGTGAAACGCCATCTCTATTAAAAATACAAAAATTAGCCAGGCATGGTGGCACACCTATAGTCCCAGCTACTGGGGAGGCTGAGACAGGAGAATTGCTTGAACACAGGAGACAGAGGCTACAGTGATCCAAGACTGTGCCACTGCACTCCAGCCTGGGTAACAGAGCAAGACTCCATCTCAAAGAATATATACATAAATATGAAATAAATTTTTATAAAGCCACAATTGAAGGGAGCACCTCCTACCACACCATACAGTCACAATCACAAATATGATGACTGGATGCTTTCAAACTACATCGTTTATTGTCATACAATTGTATAATTATGTTTTAGAATTTTTATTTGATGGTAATTTGTTTTTATTCATTTTCCAACCAGCTTATTCCACTTCAGGGTCTCAGGTAGCCAGAGCCTATTCCAGTGGCTCATGGCACAAGGTGCAAACTGATCCTGGCCAACACACCATCTCATAAGCAGGGCTGTCTCACATATGTCCACCCTCACTGAGACTGTGACCATAGACCCACCAATTCACCTCAGAAGTGCAGCGTAGGATGTGGGAGGAAACTTGAGTACCAAAAGAGAACTTGCAGACAAGAGGAGAACATGCAAACAAAACCCAGACAGTGGCTTAACAGCTGATTTTTCTCATCAGTGTTATAACAAAATTAAGTTATTTGAGGACCTGCTGTACATGAGACAAAACTAGAGAAAATATCCAGGTTTCAGGAGTTCAAGATCAGCCTAGGCAACAGAATGAAATGCAGTCTCTGTAAAAACAGTTTTTTAGGCCAGCCACAGTGGCTCATACCTGTAATTCCAGCATTTTGGGAGGCCAAGGTTGGCAGATCACCTGAGGTCTGACGTTCAAGACCAGACTGGCCAACACAGTGTAACCCTGTCTCTACTAAAAAGTACCAAAATTAGCCAGACGTGGTTTTGGGTGCCTGTTATCCCAGCTACTCAAGAGGCTGAGGTAGAAGAATTGCTTGAACCCAGGAGGTGGAGGTTGCAGTGTGCCACTGCATTCCAGCCTGGGTGACAAAGGAAGACTTTGTCTCAAAAAAAAAAAAAAATCTAAGGTGCACAGAATAATGTAAAAAGCCCTAACAAATGTGCAATTTGAATGGAAGAAAAAAAAAGAGACTAATGCAGAAGCAATATTCCAATAGAAATAGGAATATCAATAACCTCTTCATCAAAAGAAACCCTTAAAAATTTTAAAAAAGCAAACCAGAGACAGAGAGGACATACTTGGAATACATAGACATGACCCAGGTCCAAAATAAGACAAGCCCTAAGAATCACCACACAAAGACAAACAGCCCCCCCCCTTTTTAAAGAGATGTGATCTATTGCCCAGGCAATGGAGGCAACATGGGGTCTATGAAGTGTTGACCAGCTGGTCACGAACTCCTGGCCTCATTCTTTTAAGTGAACAAGAGCCTCTAACAGGCATCTGACAACAAAGGTTATTTGAAAACCAACAAGCACAAGAAAAAGTGCTCAACATGCTTAATCACCATGAAAAACAAATCGAAACCCCAATGTAACCAATGCACACCAAACAAAATGGCTGAAAGCTGTTATACAGTGACATGACACCACCTGCAGGTAACAGGAGCAGGAGAAGGGCCCCACATGCTATGTACTCTGGAAAACCACTGGGCATGAGAGGGAGACCCCATGGACTCACCACTTGCCCTACCACCCCACTGTGCCACCCTGTTAAACACTCAATGGGAGCACAAACAGATGTACACCAAAGCCTGTAGCAAGGTGTTCAAAACTAGTTTGTCATCATTGCTATAAATGGAAAATAACCAAACTCAACTTTAACAATAGGAGAACAGGCCGGGCACAGTGGCTCATTCCTGTAATCCAGCTCTTTGGGAGGCAACACTGCACTCCAGCCTGGTGGCAGAGTGAGACTCCATCTCAAACAAACAAACAAAAAACAATAGAACAGATAAAGGAGGCCCCTTCAGTGAGCAAAGTATTGCTGTTGTAAACATAGTTAACTTCTCATAGGCTTGACATTGAGCCTGAGAAGCACAGGGATGGCACTGCCCAGGATGATCTTTTATGGTTTGTAACATCACCTGGGTGGTAGAGACGAGTGTGCAAGATTTTTAAAAATCATTGAGCTCTATGCTTAATAGCTGTGCATTCTGTAGTATGTGATCATTCACATTCAGGTTTTATCAGTCATAAGAATCCTTGAGAAAAATAGACAAATATCCACAAAAGCAATAGTAACCAATGCAAAAATACAATGAGGAAAAACTCACTGATAACAGCACTTAAAATACATATATAATAACCTATAAACTTACATGCAAGGTCAACATTTACAAACTGTTAAAACTTTCCTGAATATCATTATTTTTAGAACAAAAGAAAAACTGTACATGAATAGACAGTCAGACCAGGCTTTGGATAAGAACCATTAAGTCAATTAAAACACAAATGCCGGCCAGGCACGGTGGCTCACGCCTATAATCCCAGCACTTTGGGAGCCCGAGGCGGGTGGATCACGAGGTCAAGAGATCGAGACCATCCTGGTCAACATGGTGAAACCTCGTCTCTACTAAAAATACAAAAAAAAAAAAAAATAGCTGGGCATGGTGGAGTGCGCCTGTAGTCCCAGCTACTCAGGAGGCTGAGGCAGAAGAATTGCTGGAACCCAGGAGGCGGAGGTTGCGATGAGCCGAGATCGCGCCATTGCACTCCAGCCGGGTAACAAAAGCGAAACTCCGACTCAAAAAAAAAAAACACACACAAATGCCGGGGCCGGGCACGGTGACTCATGCCTGTAATCCCAGCACTTTGGGAAGCCGAGGCAGGTGGATCGCGACGTCAAGAGATCGAGACCATCCTGGTCAACATGGTGAAACCCCGTCTCTACTAAAAACACAAAAAATTAGCTGGGCATGGTGGTGTGTGCCTGTAATCCCAGCTACTCAGGAGGCTGAGGCAGGAGAATTGCCTGAACCCAGGAGGCGGAGGTTGCGGTGAGCCGAGATCGCGCCATTGCACTCCAGCCTGGGTAACAAGAGCGAAACGCCGTCTCAAAAAAAAAAAAAAAAACACAAATGCCTCCTAGGATAATACCCATTTTATGAAAGACCCTAAGTTGTGAACACATAAGCCACTGTATTCCATTCCTTTTATACTGAGAGAAATACAAAGGAAAACCTCCACCACTGGACCAGCAGAGATGTGAGCAGAGACAAACCCGGCTCTGGTGCCCGGTTCCTGTCCAACCCCGCCCAACCTTGCCCAACCCTCCCAGTCCTTCCTCCTTCATGACCCTGTAACTCCACCTCCAAGAAGCCAGCAAGAGGGGCTGTGATGTCCCCCAGTTCTCGCACTTTCTCTACTGTCCTGACCAAGAAACACCAGGTGTTTTGACTGTTCTGTGAGCTGGGCAGCTCATTTCTCTTGCAGGCTTGAACCCAAGCTGGGGCCATGAATATTCCCAGGCACTAAACAAAGATATTAGACTTGTTACCCAAAATGCTGAAAGAAACTCGCACTGGCCCTGAGCCAAATTCCTGAATCTTTCCTGTGAACTCCATACCATGACACCCTTGACAGGGACATACCTAAGCACAGCATCCTTTTCTCTCAGTGCCTATCCAAGCATAGGCTACACCACCAGATAAGTTCCCCTAATGAACACTTTGGACCAACCACCCGGGCGCTTGGTGCTTCCTTCTTTGGAGTCCCAACAAGTCCCATTTTCATAGAGACTAAGGCGCTCCCATGTGGGAATTCCTCTGCCAACAATTTTAGGGCAACCTCAGCTGGAGGTTCAGCCTGAGGAAATGAGAGCCAAACCCAGTTCTAGTATATTCATCACAGATATAATTATATAAAGGCAAACAACTTAATGTCTCTTCGGGCTGCTCTACCAAAGCGCCAAAGCCATGGTGACTTACAAACAACATTATTTCTCACCATTCTGGAGAGTAGAAGTCACAGATCACAGCCTGCTTTCTGGCTGCTGAGGCTGGCTCCTCACTGAGTCTTCACAAGGTAGAAAGAGAAGAAACTCACGCTGGGACCTCCTTTAAGACAATGTATCTCTTTGTGGCTGCTCTGACCTCAAGACCTTATCCATCCCTGATAACCTCCCAAAGACCCCACCTCCTAATACCACCCCATTAGAAGGATAGGGTTTCATTATGTAAATTACATTCAGTTCACAGCCCATCAAGAGGATGGATTAAATAAGGGTACATCCAAATAGCATACCCATGCAACCAATGAAAAATAATTTAGAACCTGATACAAACTGCCAATTTTGAGACAATAAGGGGGCTCCAAACACTGCCTATGTGACAATAATAATGAATTATTGTTGTTAACTGTTTGGGGTAATTTTTTTAAGTTCTCCTTGAGGCCCCGGGGCAGTGGCTCAGGCCTGTAATCCCAGCACTTTGGGGGAGGGGGGGGTGGATGACCTAAGGGTAGGAGATTGAGACCAGCCTGGCCAACATGGCAAAACTTCATCTCTACTAAAAATACAAAAAATTAGCTGGATGTGGTGGCCGGTGCCTGAAATCCCAGCTACTTGGAGGCAGGAGAATTACTTAAACCTGGGAGGTGGAAGTTGCAGTGAACTGAGATCTCACCATTGTACTCCAGCCTGGGCAACAGAGCAAGACTCTTGTCTGGAGAAAAAAAAAAATAGTTTTATTTGAAAGATACAAACTAGAATATTTAATGACTATTAGTGAAATGATTAAACTGGTCAGGCACAGTTATCTAAGACAGCAATAGGGATGAAGGGCATCAGCACAATCCCTCTTCTTTTGTGTTCCTCTGAACTGTTTCACAAAAGCTTCTCCACTCACCCCCTCCACTCCCCCAGATGGAGCCTCCCTCTGTCACCCAGGCTGGAGTGCAGTGGAATAATCTCTGCTCACTGCAACCTCTGCCTCCCAGGTTCAAGTGATTCTCCTGCCTCAGCCTCCGAAATAGCTGGGATTACAGGCCCCCACCACCATGCCCAGCTAATTTTTGTATTTTTAGTAGAGATGGAGTTTTGCCATGTTGGCCAGGCTGGTCTCAATCTCCTACCCTTAGGTCATCCACCCACCTCGGCCCCCCAAAGTGCTGGGATTACAGGCCTGAGCCACTGCCCCGGGGCCTCAAAGAGAACTTAAAAAAAATACCCCAAACAGTTAACAACAATAATTCATTATTATTGTCACATAGGCAGTGTTTGGAGCCCCCTTATTGTCTCAAAATTGGCAGTTTGTATCAGGTTCTAAATTATTTTTCATTGGTTGCATGGGTATGCTATTTGGATGTACCCTTATTTAATCCATCCTCTTGATGTGTTGGCTAGGCTGGTCTTGAACTCCTGACCTTGTGATCTGCCCGCCTTGGCCTCCCAAAGTGCTGGGATTACAATCATGAGCCACCGCACCCAGCCTATTTTTTTTTTTTTTTTTTTTTTTTTTTGAGGTGGAGTTTCACTCTTTTTGCCGAGGCTGGAGTGTAATGGCAAGATCACGATTCACTGCAACCTCCTCCTCTTGGATTCAAGCAATACTCCTACCTCAGCCTCCCAAGTAGCTAGTAGCTGGGATTTCAGGCATGTGCCACCACACCCAGCTAATTTTGTATTTTTAGTAGAGATGGGGTTTCTCCATGTTGGTCAGCCTGGTCTCAAACCCCCAACCTCAGGCAATCTGCCTGCCTTGGCCTCCCAAAGTGCTAGCATTACAGGCGTGAACCACCTGCCCAGCCTCTCCCAGAGTTCTGATCAGCCCTGTTCAGAGTTCCTAATTTCTTCAAAGCTTTGTATTTTCCTCTTTGAATCCATCCAAGTTCAGCCAGAGACAGGAACAAGCATCTGCTGTATTATCTCCTTTACCCTTCACTTTCCTGTGAGGATGGTATGCCTAGCACTCTTCTTTTCCTTTTCTTTTTTTATTTGAGTCAGGGTCTGGCTCTGTCACCTAGGCTGGAGTGCAGTGGTGGGATCTCAACTCACTGTAACCTCTGCCTCCTAGCCTCAAGCGATTCTCCCACCTCAGCCTCTGGTGTAACTGAGAATATAGGTGTGTGCCACCATGCCCAGTAATTTTGTAATTTTTGTAGAGATAGAGTTTCCCCATGTTGGCCAGGCTGGTCTCAGTCTCCTGGGTTCAAGTGATCTGCCCACCTTGGCCTCCCACAGTGCTGGGATTACAGGCATGAGCCACTGAACCCAGCCCGTCACCCTCATTTTACAGAATAAACTGAGGCTCAGGAGAAGTATTTGCCTAGGGTCACAGCCTGGACAAGTGGCAGAGCTGAGAATTAAACCAAGTCATGTAGATCCACTCAGAATTCTCTGCCCCATTGAGTCTTCTGCTCTGCTACAAGCCATGTTTGTCCTAATATGCCAATAATTCCTCCAGTGCAAGGGCAAACAGCCTCCATGGGAGGATGGAGGACCTTGGGCCTGGGGGCCTCAGAGGTAAGTTGTCTGCACAGCACTTTGCTGAGAACACCACCAATCCATCCCCTTCAAAGGGAGAGACAGTCTCTGTTTATCTAGTCTATTTATTTCATTAGATAAATTTAATGATAGTAACACACTGTAATAACTTATCTTCTGCATAATTTTTTTCCTCTTACAAAATTTAAATTTCCATTTGAACAAAAACTAAGTCACTTGGCCAGGTGTGTGTCTCACACCTGTAATCTCAGCACTTTGAGAGGCCAAGGTGGGTGGATCACCTGAGGTCAGGGGTTTGAGATCAGCCTGGGCAACATGGTGAAACCTTGTCTCTACTAAAAATACAAAATTAGCTGAGCGTGGTGGATCATGCCTGTAGCCCCAGCAATTTGGGAGTCTGAGGCAGGAGAATCACTTGAACCCGGGAGTGAAAGTTTCAGTGAGCTGAGATCCTACCATTGCACTCCAGCCTGGGCAACAAAAGCAAAACTCCATCTCAAAACAACAACAACAACTAAGTCACTCAAGGATATGCATTTTAACAGATTGACCTGCCATCTTTCCTCCAAATCTGTTCTCCAGGGGCTTCCTGAAGCTCATAGTCCAGAATCAATGCAGGGCAATAATTCTGGCTAAGTGGGTGGTGTCTGACCACAGGACCCAGAGGGGGCAGTTCTGCTACAGTGCGCCATCACCATTTATTCTCCAGTAGGATCCTATGACAATCTACAAAATGTGCCATTTGGCAAGTTTAGGCCTCAATAAAGGAATGCACAATCTCCTCACCATTAGCCTTTCAGACTAACACCCAAGTTAACAAAAACAGGGGCCAAGGGAAGGAGAGCTCAAAAACATGGACAAAGTAGTTTCAAGGATCAAATGTCACTCAAATGATGGCCTATGATTTCTCTTTTATGCTGCACATTATTTCAAACAAGATGTTTCAATTAATAAATGACAAATTTTCAAAGAAAGCTCTAAAATGATGATAACCTCCAAAAATAAATAACTGGATTTTTAAAAAACTTTATTATTTTAAAAGTTACACCAGACTGAAGACAGATATGATTTTATGACTGATCCCCAAACTTTGCCATGAAGACAAATTTAGAGATTGAACACTCACCATAAATATCTCCCTCTTCATCCCTTTTCCTTACAAAATATGATTTAGGTTCCAGCAACACAGGTGGCATAAAATATTTTAATTCAAACCCTGATATTTCTGAAAGGCAAAAGAAACATCTGTCCAAAAAACAGAACCATATAAAATACTCCAAGTCATCGTTACTTTTAATCAGAGAACATAACCTATTATGCAATAGTTGTAAAGATCTGATGTGCTGCAACTATGCTATGCTGTAATCCTTTACCTGAGACATTCCAAGAATATACAAATTACTGTGTTAAACAGGGGTCTCAAAGAATCTTGATGATCATACTAAATAAACATAAACAAATATGTACAAAAATTAACCAAATAAAGAAACATTTAAACTACCCCCAAATTGTCTGTATTAAATGTTAAAATCCAAGATATGTCCTCCATAGGCTTATATTAAAATAAATGACAGTTCCAATGTTGCTCAATGAAAGAAGCAAACATAATGTGAACATTTTGCTGTCAGTGATAATTAATAAAGAGTGGGGCCTGGCATGGTGGCTCTGGCCTGTGATCCCAGCACTTTGAAAAGCCGAGGGGGGTGGATTACCTGAGGTCAGGAGTTTGAGACCAGCATAGCTAACATGCTGAAACCCCATCTCTACTGAAAATACAAATATTAGCCAAATGTTGTGGCACACACCTGTAATCTTAGCAACCTGAGAGACTAAGGAACATGAACCACTTGAATCTAGTAGATGGAGGTTGCAGTGAGCCAAAATTATGCCACTGCACTCCAGCTTGGGTGATAGAGTGAGAATCTATAAAAACTAAAATAAAATAAGAATAAATAAAGAGTGGATGCAAACCAACAGGAAACAGGTAAACACACCTGAACAGAAAAGTGAGCACAGGTTATGTTCATCAGGTCACAAAGAAAGATAATGTTTTAATAGAAAAATAAGCATTTGGATATCAAAAATACTAAAGATGCAATTTAAAATTTCACCTATCAAACTGAGAATATTTTGTAGATTTTTAAATTGTCATCTAATTATTTCTTTTTTGGATTTACTTTTTTTTTTTTTTTGAGACGGAGTTTTGCTCTTGTTGCCCTGATTGGAGGCCAATGGCATGATCTTGGCTCACGGCAACCTCTACCTCCCAGGTTCAAGTGATTCTCCTGCCTCAGCATCCTGAGCAGCTGGGATTACAAGCATGCACCACCATGCCCACCTAAATTTTTTTATATTTTTAGTAGGGATGGGGCTTCACCATATTGGCCAGGCTGGTCACAAACTCCTGACCTCAGATGATCCACCCACCTCTGCCTCCCAAAGTGCTGAGATTACAGGCATGAGCCACTGTGCCTAGTCATTAAAATTTTTTTTTTGAGTTAAGGTCTTGCTCTGTCACCTAGGGTATAATAGAGTGATATAATCATGGCTCACTGCAGCTTCAAACTCCTGAAGTAAAGCAATCCTCTCACCTCAGCCTCCAGAGTAGCTGGGACTACATATAGGTGTGTGCCAGCATGCCTGGCTAATATATTTTTTAAATTATTTTTTCCTTTTTTTTACCATCTAGCCTCCATGCTTATATATTTTTTAAAATTTTTAGAGAGATGGTGGTCTCCCTGTTCTGCCAGCTGGCCTCAAACTCCTGGGCTCAAGGGATCCTACTGCTTCAGCCTCCCAAAGTTTTGGGATTATAGACATGAACCACCATACTTAACCTGTCATCAAATTCAATTTTGAAAAGAGAATATGAAAATGGACACTCTCCTACAATCTGGTGAAACCTGGCACAAACTTTTTGGTTATCTGGCAATATGTCTCAAAGACATAGTACGTGTATGGGCATGTACATCTAAGTACATACATAGCACAATTACACCTCCAGGAATTCATCCTAAGGATCATCATGATCATGCACAGTTGAGAAAACTAAACTGTAAACCACTGGAAATTCCAGCCACAAGAAAAGGAATAATGACTTTGGGCACACCCACACAGTGGACAGGGCAGACACTCTCCTAACTCCACTACCTGATTGGTCACATTTTTTTTTTTTTTTTTTTTTGAGATGGAGTTTCACTCTTGTTACCTAGGCTGGAGTGCAATGGCGCGATCTCGGTTCACCGCAGCCTCTGCCTCCTGGGTTCAGGCAATTCTCCTGCTTCAGCCTCCTGAGTAGCTGGGATTACAGGCACATGCCACTATGCCCAGCTAATTTTTTGAATTTTTAGTAGAGACGAGGTTTCACCATGTTGACCAGGATGGTCTCGATCTCTTGACCTCATGATCCACCCACCTCAGCCTCCCAAAGTGCTGGGATTACAGGCTTGAGCCACCGCGCCCGGCCTAATTGGTCACATTAACTGACATTCTCCACTCTCCTGTAGAACACTGGAGGCAGAAGTTGCAGTGAGCTGAGATCATACCACTGCACTCCAGCCTTGGCAACAGAGCAAGACTCTCTCTCTCTCTCTACATATATATATATACACACACACACACACACACATATATTTAAAGTTTGGAAATTTTTCCTTCTTTAAAAGAAAGATGGGGCCGGGCGCGGTGGCTCACGCCTATAATCCCAGCACTTTGGGAGGCCGAGGCGGGTGGATCACGAGGTCAAGAGATCGAGACCATCCTGGTCAACATGGTGAAACCCTGTCTCTACTAAAAATACAAAAAAATTAGCTGGGCATGGTGGCGCGTGCCTGTAACCCCAGCTACTCAGGAGGCTGAGGCAGGAGAATTACCTGAACCCAGGAGGCGGAGGTTGCGGTTAGCCGAGATCGTGCCATTACACTCCAGCCTGGGTAACAAGAGCGAAACTCTGTCTCAAAAAAAAAAGAAAAAGAAAGATGAGAATCTTATTTTGTCAGACAGGCTGGTGTCCAACTCCTCACCTCAAATGATCCTCCTGTCAGCCTCCCAAAGTGTTGGGATTACAGCTATGATTCACCACACCTGGCCTAGCCTGGAAACATTTGCACCTGATCTAGGAGGTTGTGTTAAGTGTCTTTAAAGTTCTTTTACATTCTGAGCTGGGTGCCGTGGCTCATGCCAGTAATCCCAGCACTTTAGGAAGCTGAGGGAGGCAGAACATCCAAGGTCAAGTGTTTGAGACCAGCCTAGCCAATATGATAAAACCCTTGTCTCTACTAAAAACACAAAAATTAGCCAGGTGTGGTGGTGTGTGTTTGTAATCCCAGCTACTCAAGAGGCTGAGGCAGGAGAATCACTTGAACCCAGGAGGCAGAGGTTGTGCAGTGAGTCTAGATCTCTCTCCATTGCACTCCAGCCTGGGCAACAAGAGTAAAACTCCATCTCAAAAAAAATAAAGAGTCTTTTACGTTCTGCCTTTATTTGTCCATTCTACAGAAATCAAAACTGGATATTACAGGGATGGTTTAGACAAGAAACTGGAATAAGTGGACCCTCTCTCCAAGAATAGGCTTTATGCCTGTAGCCAAAAGATTGCAAAGTGAGACAGGGTGAGGTGGCTCACACCTATTATTCCAGCACTTTTGGAGGCTGAGGAGGGTGGATCACTTGAGTCCAGGAATTTGAGACCAGCCTGGGCAACATGGCAAAACCTCATCTCTATAAAATATGCCAAATATATATATATATACTTGTAGTCCCATCTAGGAAGGAGGCTGACATGGGGGGATTATTCCAGCCCAGGAGATTGAGGATGCATTCACCCAAAACTGCACCACTGCACTTCATGCACTCCAGCCTGAGTGACAAAGTGAGACTCTATCTCAAAAAAAAAAAAAAAAAAAGACAAAAGATTGCAAAGTGAATAAATATACTGTTGTTTAAATTTAAAATAAAGTGTTTATACATATATTTTATTATTTTCCTCATTGACACACTTCTTCAATAACTAAACATCTACTGTTCCCTAGAATATAAAATAAATATATACAGCTTCTAAAAACATGGTGCAAGGCCAGGCACGTTGGCTCACACCTGTAATTCCAACACTTTGGGAGGCCATGGTGGCAGGATTACATGAACCCAAGAATTTGAGAGCAGCCTAGGCAACATAGGGAGAACCTGTCTCTACAAAACAGTTTTAAGTAAATTAGCTGATCATGGCAGCATGCACCTGTGGTCCCAGCTAATTGGGAGGCTGAAGTGGGAGAATCATTTGAACCCAGGAACTTGAGGCTTCAGTGAGTGATGAGGCTGGGCACAGTGGCTCACAGCTGTAATTGCAGCACTCTGGGAGGCCAAGGCAGGCAAATCACCTGAGTTCAGGAGTTCAAGACCAGCCTGGCTAACATGGTGAAACCACATCTCTACTAAAAACACAAAAATTAGGTGGGCGTAAGGGTGGGTGTCTGTAGTCCAGCTACTCCAGAGGCTGAGGTGGAAGAATGGCTTGAACCTGGGAGACAGAGGTTGCTGTGAGCCTAGATTGTGCCCAGTGCCCTGCAGCATGGGCAACAGAGCAAGACTCCATATCAAATGTACCCTAGAACTTAAAGTATAATAATAAAATAAATTAAATTAAAATTAAAGATAAAAAAATTTTAAAAGATGAATAAAAAAAGCACAGTAGAAAAAAAATGACTGAATGCTAAAATACTGATAATACAATTAACTGAAAAGGCAAGTTAGAACAAAATTTGCAGTACATTCACATCTTAGTAAAGTATGCCTTTGTTACATATGACTAGAAATCCTAGAGGAGTCTACTACAAAATCCTAACAATTCCTCCCAGACATGAACTAACAGATAATTTTATTTTCTTCCTTCTGCTTTCTTTGGATTTTCCAAATCTTCTAAAACTAAGATTACTTTTATTTCTTCCTTTAACAAAAAAAAAAAAAAAAAAAACAGAGTCTCACTCACTGTCACACAGGCTGGATTGGAGTTGTGAGATCTCAGCTCACTGCAATCACTTCCTCCCAGGTTCAAGCAATTCTCCTGCCTCAACCTTCCAAGTAGCTGGGATTACAGGCATGCACCGCTACCCACAGCTAATTTCTATAATTTTAGTAGAGATGAAGTTTCACCATGTTGGCCAGGCTGGTCTTGAACTTCTGGCCTGAAGTAATTTGCCAGCCTCAGCTCCCCAAAGTGCTAGGATTACAGGCATTAGCCACTGCATCTGGCCTGATTATTTTTATAATCAGAAGCAATATTATTTAAGTTTTTGTTAGTCTTTTCAACTTTTCATGTGGAAATCCTACTAAATTGATAATCAAAAACATTATTGTGACAGAAAAAGCCTTTGGTGCTACATGAGCACTTGGAGGTCGCTCAGTGAGACAGAAACTCAGTTTCTGTGGAGAATGGACTGCAGTGACACAGAATAAACCTGGGAATGACTGAATTTCCTCTGCAGGAAAAACCACAGGGGATTTCACAGCACCCCTGTCACCCCAGGGTGGAGGGACACCAGGAGGCACCCCAGGGAGGAGGGGGCAGGGCAGAGCTGGGGGAAAGCTCTGGAAAGTCAGAGCCTGGGTTGATCCTGTTCAGATTTTGGACTATTTTCTGCTCATCCTTTATCAGAGCTGCTCACACTGTCTCCTTTTCTCAGACTCTAGGGCTTATGTGACTAGTTGTTATTGAACCAGAGACCAGGGTGCAGAGGACAAGCACCTGTGTTAAAAGGTGCTGTATCATAGAACCACAGGGGACTCACAGTGGTTTCATTATATCACATAAATTCTTTTTGGATGGTGTAAATACAGGATTTGATGGAAAGAGTCCTAAGTTTAAATTTTTTTTTTTTTTTTTTGTGAGTCAGAGTTTCACTCTTGTTACCCAGGCTGGAGTGTGCAATGGCACTATCTCGGCTCACTGCAACCTCTGCCTCCTGGGTTCAAGCAATTCTTCTGCCTCGGTCTCCTGAGTAGCTGGGACTACAGGTGCACGCCACCATGCCCAGCTAATTTTTTTTGTATATTTAGTAGAGACGGGGTTTCACCATGCTGACCAGGATGGTCTCGATCTCTTAACCTCGTGATCCACCCACCTCGGCCTCCCAAAGTGCTGGGATTAAGGTGTGAGCCACTGCACCTGGCCGTCCTAAGTTTAAATTTTGATAGGAAGACAGAGATACAACAGTTTATTTACTTTTTGCCATAGGGTGTCCCTCTGTTGCCCAGACTGGAGTGCACTGGCATAATCAGGACTCACTGCAATGTTGACCTCCCAGGGTGAAGTGATCCTCCCACCTTAGCTTTCTGAGTAGCTGGGAGTATAAGCGCTGTCACCACACCTGGCTAATTTTTTTGTGTGTGTGGAGATGAAGTCTCCCTATGTTGCCCATGTTGGTCTAGAGCTCCAGGACTCAAATGATATTCCTGCTTGGGTCTCCCAAAATGCTGGAATTGCCGGTGTGAGCCACCAAGTCTAGCCTTGAATTCTTAAAATTATCTGTAGCACATGTGAATAGAGTTTGTGAACTGTACACAAACTTTAAAGTCATAATCGGCATGCACCTGAGAACATTGTAACAGAGTTAGACTTTTGTAGGAATCTCAGCCAGCCAGTAAATATTCACTAAACAATGACTCTTTTCAGGGCCCCATGCTGTATACAAAGATATAGATTCCTTAGTAGTTGTCAATATCCCATTAACTATCATCATTTGAAAAGAAGACACCTGGGGGTGAGAGGTCATCAACTCCAGTATCTGATTCAGACAATACCCACCCCCAGGCCATCCGGCACCAACCCCATTTGAACTGTAAGCTATTGTTGCCAATTCCCTATGAGAAAAACTTTAGAAAAATAATCCCTGGTAAAGAACAGCAGAAAGCTACACTACAAGTAAAGCTAAATATCAATTCCAAATGTCAATTGTTTGACAACCAAAAAATACAATTTAAATAATAGCAGGAGTGGGCTGGGCAGGGTGGCTCATGCCTGTAGCCCCAGGACTTTGGGAGGCTGAGATGGGCAGATCACTTGAGATCAGGAGGTTAAGGCCAGCCTGGCTAACATGGTGAAACCTGGTCTCTACTAAAAAAACTACAAAAATTAGCCAAGTGCACCTGTAATCCCAGTTACTCAGGAGGCTGAGGCTATAGGGTCACTTGAACCCAGAAAGTGGAGTTTGCAGTAAGCTGTGATTGTGCCACTGCATTCCAGCCTGGGCCACAGAGTGACACCTTATCTCCAATAAATAAATAAATAAATAATACCAAGAGTGAAGAGCTTTGAAAAACAGATATATGTGAGGGTGGGCCAGGTGGCTTGTGCCTGTAATCCCAGCACTTTGGGAGGCCCAGGTGGGTGGTTAAGCTGATGTCAGGAATTTGAGACCAGCCTGGCCAACATGATGAAACCCCATCTCTACTGAAAACACAAAAATTACCTGGCAGGAGAGATACCATGATCATGAAGGTGGTTTTTCCAGGGTGAGGGTCATCCATTGCACTCTGGATGTGCTGGCCCCTGTGATTTCTCCAAATGTGGGAAACTGGACTGCAAAATTTGTGGTAGAGGGGGACTGCATTTGCACTTTCCCCTGTGATAAAAATTAAAAATAAATAAATAAATAAATTGGCCAGGTGTGGTGGTATATGCCTGTAATTCCAACTACTTGGGAGGCTGAGTGAGGAGACTTGCTTGAACCCAGAGGCAGAAGCTGCAGGCTGGCGTCCAACTCCTCACCTCAAGTGATCCTCCTGTCAGCCTTTCAAAGTGTTGCGATTACAGGTATGAGCCACACACCTGGCCTAGCCTGGAAACATTTACACCTGATCTAGGAGGTTGTATAAATGACTTTAAAGTTCTTTTACATTCCAAGCCAGGTGCTGTGGCTCACACCAGTCATCCCAGTACATTGGAAAGCCGAGGGAGGCAGATAACCTAAGGTGAAGAGTTTGAGACCAGCCTGACCAACATGGTGAAATCGTGTTTCTTTTTTTTTTTTTTTTTTTTTGAGACGGAGTTTCGCTCTTGTTACCCAGGCTGGAGTGCAATGGCGTGATCTCGGCTCACCGCAACCTCCCCCTCCTGGGTTCAGGCAATTCTCCTGCCTCAGCCTCCTGAGTAGCTGGGATTACAGGCACGCACCACCATGCCCAGTTAATTTTTTGTATTTTTAGTAGAGACGGGGTTTCACCATGTTGACCAGGATGGTCTCGATCTCTTCACCTCGTGATTCACCTGCCTCGGCCTCCCAAAGTGCTGGGATTACAGGTGTGAGCCACCGCGCCCCACCAAAACCGTGTTTCTACTAAAAATACAAAAATTAGCCAGTCATGGTGTTGTGCATCTGTAATCCCAGCTAATCAGGAGGCTGAGGCAGGAAAATCCCTTGAACCCAGGAGGCAGATGTTGTGCAGTGAATGGAGATCTCTCACCATTTCACTCTAGCCTGGGCAACAAGAGCAAAACTCCATATCAAAAAAAAAAAAAAAAAAGTTTTTTATGTTCTGTCTTCATTCATCCATTCTATAGAAATCAAAATTGGATATTACAGGGATGGTTTAGACAAAACATTGGAATAAGTGGACTCTCTCTCCAAAAATGGACTTCACACCAGTAGCCAAAAGTGTGCGACCCCGGTGGTGGGACCCCAAAACTCTTCGAGGCAGGCACCCAGTGAACACGAGGCAGGACACGCGGCTGCTGATGGCGGCTTTATTGGGATCTCCGGGCGACTCAAGCGGGCAGGGAGGAATCGCGCGCGCTTTCTTTGTTCAGTCGGCTTTATAGGGACCGAGGGCCCGGGGCGGTGAAAGAGCTGACTTGGCAGGTAGCGATTGGTTAGGGAGAGCTGATCTGGCGGGTAGTAATTGGCTAGGTTGGTTGCTGGGCAGGAAGCCTGCCGGGCGGGAGCTAGTGGGACGGAAGGTTACGGGATAGCTGATGGGGCGGATGGTGATTGGTTTAGTGAGTTGCTGGGCGGGCAGGTTGCTGGTCTTGGGTCGGGCCAGGATAGAGTGAGATAAGGGACCCTCCTCCTGGAAGGGCCTCCCTTATCGGGAATTAGGCCCTTTCCACATGGCTGGGTAACGGGGCCGAAAAGTCCTCAACCAGACAAAAAGATTCCAAAGTGAGATGGCATTGTGGCTCACATCTGTATTCCCATCTAGTAGGGAAGCTTAAGATAGGAGGATCATTCCAGCCCACGAGGTTGATGATGCAGTCACCTGAGACTGCACCACTGCATTTCATGCACTCCAGTCTGAATGACACACTAAGACTCTATCTCAAAAAAAAAAAAAAAAGATTGCAAAATGAATATGCTGTTGTTTAGGGCTGGGCACAGTGACTCACTCCTGTAATCCCAGCACTTTGGGAGGCTGAGGTGGGCAGATCATGAGGTCAAGAGTTTGAGACCAGCATGGTCAATATGATGAAACCCTGTCTCTACTAAAAATGCAAAAATTAGCTGGGTATGGTGGCAGGCACCTGTAGTCCCTGCTACTCAGGAGGCTGAGGGAGGAGAATCACTTGAACCTGTGAGGTGAAAGTTGCAATGAGCTGAGATTGCACCACTGCACTCCAGCCTGGGTGACAGAGTGAAACTCTATCTCAAAAAAAATAATAATTATATATATATATGTGTGTGTGTATATATATATATATGTATATATATATGTGTGTGTATATATATATGTATATATATACACACTGATGTTTAAATTTAAAGTGTTTAGAAATAGATCACATTTTATTATTTTCCACATTAACTCACTTCTTTGATAACTAAACATCTACAATTCCCTAACATATAAAATAAATATATACAGCTTCTAAAAACATGGTACAAGGCCAGACACAGTGGCTCACATCTGTAACCCCAGCACTTTGGGAGGCCACAGTGGAAGAATTATGTGAACCCAAGAGTTTGAGACCTGCCTAGGTGACATAGGGAGCTCCTGCCTCTACAAAACAATTTTAAGTAAATTAGCTGATCATGGCATTATGGACCTGTGGTCCCATCTACTTGGAAGGCTAAAGTGGGAGGATGATTTGAGCCCAGAAGCTCGAGGCTGCAGTTAGCTATGATTATGCCACTGCACTCCAGCCTGGGTGACAGAGTAAGATCCTGTCTCAAAAAATAAGAATAAGAATAGGAATAATATAAAAAACACGGTAGAAAAAAATAACTGATATGCTAAAATACTGTTAATACATTTAGGTGAAAAGGAATAAAATGTTCAGTACATTCACATATTAGTAAAGTATGCCTTGTTACATATGACTACATAGAAATCCAACAGGAGTCTACTACAAAGTCCCAACAATTCCTCCCAGACACGAACTAACAGATAATTTTATTTTCTTCCATCTGCTTTCCTTGGATTTTCCACATCTTCTAAAACTAAGATTACTTTTATTTCTTCTTTTTTGTTTTTGTTTTTGTTTTTGTTTTTTCCTGAAACAGAGTCTCACTCACTCACCAAGGCTGGAGTGCAGTGGGGGCCATCTCAGCTCACTGCAACCTCTGCCACCCAGGTTCCTGCCTCAACCTCCCAAGGAGCTGGAATTACAAATGTGTGTCACCACACCTGGCTAATTTTTGTATTTTTAGTAGAGGAGAGGTTTCACCATGTTGGCTGGATTTGTCGAACTCCTGACTTCAAATGATCCACCTGCCTAGGCCTCCCAAAGCATTGGGATTACAGGCGTGAGCCACCGCATCTGGCCTAAGATATAAGTTTATTTATTTATATTTTGAGACAGAGTCTTGCTCTGTCACAAGGCTGGAGTCCAGCGGCACAATCTCTGCTCACTGCAAACTCCCATGTTCAAGCAATTTCTCTGCCTTAGCCTCCTGAGTAGCTGGGACTATGGGAGAATGCCATCATGCCCAGCTAATTTTTATTTTGTATTTTAGTAGATACTGGGTTTCACCATATTGGCGAGGATTGTCTCAATCTCCTGACCTCATAATCTGCCTGCCTCTGACTCCCAAAGTGCTGAGATTACATGAGTGAGCCAGAGTTCCCAGCCAGATTATTTTCATAATCAGAGGAATCTTTCCAACTCTTCTTGTGGGAATGCTACTAAATGCATAATCAAAAAATGATTGTGACAGAAAAGGTCTTTGGTGCTACATGAGCACATGGAGGTCACTCAGTGAGACAGGAACTCAGTTTCTGTGGAGAATGGACTGCAGTGACACAGAATAAACATTGGAATGACTGAATTTCCTCTGCACAGCACCCCTGTCACCCAGAGGGTAGTGGGGGGCAGCAGGAGACACAACAGGGAGGAGGGGAGCAGGGGAGAGCTGGGGGAAAGCTCTGGAAAGGTCAGAGCCTGGATTAATCCTGTTCACATTTATGACTTCTTTCTGCTCATCCTCTATCAGAGCTGCTCACACTGTCTCCTTTTCTCAGACCCTAGGGCTTAAGTGATGAGTTGTTATTGAACCAGAGACCAGGGTACACAGGACAAACACATGTGTTAAAAGGTGCTGTATCCTAGAACCACAGGGGATTCACAGTGGTTTCATTCCATCAAATAAATTCTTTTTGGATGGTGTAAATACAAGATTTGATGAAAAGAGTCCTGAGTTCAAACATTAGAATTTGGTAGCAACACATAGATACAACAGTTTATTTAGTTTTTGTAATAGAGTCTCCCTCTTTTGCCCAGACGGAGTGCAGTGGCACAATCATCAGGTTCAAGTGATCCGTGCACCTTAGCTTCCTGAGTAGCTGGGACTACAGATACTATCACCACACCTGGCTAATTTTTTATGTGTGTACAGATAGTGTCTCCCTGTGATGCCAAGGCTGGTCTCAAACTCCTGGACTCAAATGATCTTCCTGCTTGGATCTCCCCAAATGCTAGAATTGCTGGTGTGAGCCACCCTGTCCAGCTCTGAATTCTTAAAATTATCTGTAGCACATGTGAATAGTTTGTGAACTCTACAGGAACTTTAAAGTCATCATCTGCATCCACCTGAGAACATCGTAGCAGAGTTAGGTTTTGCAGGAATCTCAGACGGACAGTAAACATTCATTAAACAATGACTCTTTTCAGGGCCCTGGGCTGTATGAAAAGATGCAGACTCCATAGCAGTTGTCCCTATCGCACTAACTAGGGTAATTTGAATAGAAGGTGCCTGGTGATGAGGGGTCATCAGCTCCAACATCTAATTCAGACAATGCCTACCCCCAGCCCATCTGGCACCAATGCCATAGGCACTCTAAGCCAGGGTTGCCAATTGTCTCTGAGCAACACTAGAGAAATCTACCCCCTGATAAAGAACAGCATAAAGCTATACCGCAAACCAAGCTACATATCAATTGCAAATGTAAATTTCCTAGTTGTCTGACAAGAAAAAAATACAATGTATATAATAGCAGGAATGGGCCTGGGGTGGTGGCTTATGCCTATAACCCCAGCACTTTGGTAGGCTGAGGTGGGCTAATCACTTGAGGTCAGGAGGTCAAGACTAGCCTGGCTAACGTGGAGAAATATGGTCTCTACTAAAAAAAATAATAATACAAAAATTAGCTGAGCATGGTGCTATGGGCCAGTAATCCCAGTTACTCCAGAGGCTGAGGCAGGATCATCACTGGAACCCAGGAAGGTGAGATTGCAGTGAGCCAAGACTGGGCCACTGCACTCCAGCCTAGGTGACAGAGTGAGGCCCTGTCTCCAAGAAATAAGCCAATAAATAAATAACACCAAGAGTTAAGAGTTTTATTTATTTATTTATTGCCCACCTGCAACTGTCTTGATCGAGTTATACAGTTAAGAGCTTTTAAAAACATGTATGTGAGGCTGGGCATGGTGGCTTATGCCTGTAATCCCAGAACTTTGGGAGGCTGAGGAGGACAGATCACCTGAGGTCAGCAGTTTGAGATCAGCCTGGTCATCATGGTCGAGCCCCATCTCTACTAAAAATACAAAAATTAGCCAGGCATGGTGGCAGGCACCTGTAATCTCAGCTACTCAGGAGGCTGAGGCAGGAAAATCACTTGAGCCCAGGATTCGGAGATTGCAGTGAGCTTAGATTGTGCCATTGCTCTCCAGCCTGGGCAACAAGAGCAAGACTCCATGTCAAAAACAAAACAAAAAAACTAGGCTGGGCACAATGGTTCATGCCTGTAATCTCAACACTTTGGGAGGCCTAAGTGGGCAGATGGCAAAGTCAGGAGTTTGAGACCAGCCTGACCAACACATTAAGACCCTTTTCTACTAAAAATATAAAAAAATTAGCCTGGTGTGGTGACATGCACCTGGAATCCCAGATACTCAGGAGGCTGAGGCAGGAGAATCACTTGAACCAGAGAGACAGAAGTTGCAGTGAGCCAACATCGTGCCACTGCACTCCAGTCCAGGCAGCAGAGCAAGACTTTGTCTCAAACAAAAACAAAACAAAAAACAAAAAAAACAGATATATGTGGAAAAAGTCACCAAAAGAGTGTTGAATTTAAAATGAAATGTTTAGATATTGATTGTTTTTTCTTATTTCCCACATTACCTCAATTTGCCAGTAACTGTCAGGCTGTGTGATGTCTCATGCCTGTATATGGGAGGCCCAGAGGAAAGAGTGCTTAAGCTCAAGAGTTCGAGACCAGTCTGGGCAACATGGTGAGACTTCATCTCTACAAAAAATATAAAACATAAAAATTAGCCAGGTGTGGTGGCATATACCTGTAGTCCCAGCTACTTGGGAGGTGAGGTAGGACACTTGAGCTGGGAGGTGAAGGCTGCAGTGAGTCCTGAAATTCTGTTTCAAAAAACCAACAAACAAAAACCAACCATCTGCAATTCTCCACCATGTAAAATAAACATATTGGGAACAAGAAACAAAGAGGTGAAAGTCTCACTTCAGAGGGAGCTACTCCTAGTATCTTGCTAGACTTTTAAAAGTACTCAGTAATACACTATAGCTGAAGGGTGAAGTATATTTTGTTTGTTTTCAGATGGAGTCCTGCTCTGTACCCCAGGCTGGAGTGTATTGGCATGATCGCAGCTCACTGCAACCTCCACCTCCTGGGTTGAAGCAATTCTCCTGCCTCAGTCTCCCAAGTAGCTGGGGTTACAGGTACCCACCACCACAACCAGCTAATTTTTATATTTTTAGTAGAGACAAGGTTGCACTATGTTGGCCAGGCTGGTCTTGTACTCCTGATCTCATGATCCACCTGCCTTGGCCTCCCAAAGTGCCAGGTTTACAGACATAAGCCACTGCACCTGGTCTGTTTTTTTTTTTTTTCCAGACAGATTCTCTCTTTGGAGTGCAGGGGTGCTATCATGGCTCACTGCAGCCTTGACCTCCAGGGCTCAAGTGGTCCTTCCCCCATCAGCTTCTGGAGTAGATGGGATTACAGGCACATGGTACTACACCTGGCTACTTTTACATTTTTTTTCTGGCAGGGTGTGGAGTATAAGGGCTGTAATGCCAGTACTTTGGGAGGACAAGGCTGGTGGATCACAAGGTCAGGAGTTTAAACCCCATCTTTATCAAAGGAAAAAAAATGAGACAGGCTTGGTGGCAGGCACCTGTAGTTCCAGCTACTCTGGAGGCTGAGGCAGGAGAGTCACTTGAACCTGGGTGGTGGAGGTTGCAGTGAACAAAGATCCCACTACGACACTCCAGCCTAGGTGACAGACTGAGGCTTTGTCTCAAAAAAAATTATTTTTTCTTAGAGAAAAGATCTCACTATGTTTCTCAGGCTGGTCTTGAACTCCTGGCCTTAAGGCATCCTCCTCTCTTAACCTGCCAAAATGCTGGGAGTGCAGGCATGAGTCCCCATGCCCAGCCAAGAGAAATATTTTTATTTTTTTACTTTATTTTGTTTTTTTTTTGTTGTTGAGATGTTTATTAATGAACATGCCAGATTGATCAGACCTTCATATTTGTTGTTCCACTTTGATTGCTAGTTAATCAAGAGCTAGCTTTTAATACCACCCTCCTCACTTTCTTCCCTATTCTCTTTATGCTCAACCTTAATTTAATTATTATTATTATTTTTTTCTTTATTGCATTTTAGGTTTTGGGGTACATGTGAAAAACATGCAAGATTGTTGCATAGGTAAATATGTGGCAGTGTGATTTGCTGCCTTCCTCCCCTTCACCTATATGTGGCATTTCTCCCCATGCTATCTCTCCCCAATTCCCCACCCTTCGCTGTCCCCCTCAACTACCCCCCAACAGACCCCAGTGTATAGTGCTCCCCTCCCTGTGTTCGTGTGTTCCCATTGTTCAACATCCGTCTATGAGTGAGAACATGCGGTGTTTGATTTTGTGTTCTTGTGTCAGTTTGCTGAGAATGATGGTTTCCAGGTTCATCCATGTCCCTACAAAGGACGTGAACTCATCGTTTTGATGGCTGCATAATATTCCATGGTGTCTATGTGCCACATTTTCCCTGTCTAGTCTATCATCGATGGGCATTTGGGTTGGTTCCAGGTCTTTGCTATTGTAAACTGTGCTGCAATGAACATTCGTGTGCATGTGTCCTTATAGTAGAATGATTTATAATCCTTTGGATATATACCCAGTAATGGGATTGCTGGGTCAAATGGAATTTCTATTTCTTGGTCCTTGAGGAATCGCCACACTGTCTTCCACAATGATTGAACTAATATACACTCCCACCAACAGTGTAAAAGTGTTCCAATTTCTTCACATCATCTCCAGCATCTGTTGTCTCCAGATTTTTTAATGATCGCCGTTCTAACTGGCGTGAAATGGTATCTGAATGTAGTTTTGATTTGCATTTCTCTAATGATCAGTGATGATGAGCATTTTTTCATATGCTTGTTGGCCTCATGTATGTCTTCTTTTGGAAAGTATCTGTTCATATCCTTCACCCACTTTTGAATGGGCTTGTTTGTTTTTTTCTTGTAAATCTGTTTTAGTTCTTTGTAAATTCTGGATATCAGCCCTTTGTCAGATGGGTAAGCTGCAAAAATTTTTTTCCATTCTGTTGGTTGCTGATTCACTCTAATGACTGTTTCTTTTGCCGTGCAGAAGCTGTGGAGTTTGATTAGGTCCCATTACTCTATTTTGGCTTTTGTTGCCAATGCTTTTAGTGTTTTGGTCATGAAGTCCTTGCCTACACCTATGTCCTGAATGGTTTTGCCTAGATTTTCTTCTAGAGTTTTTATGGTTTTAGGCCTTATGTTTAAGTCTTTAATCAATCTGAAGTTAATTTTAGTGTAAGGTGTCAGGAAGGGGTCCAGATTCTGCTTTCTGCATATGGCTAGCCAGTTTTCCCAACACCACTTATCAAACAGGGAATCCTGGGTTGGGTGCGGTGGCTCATGCCTGTAATCCCAGTGCTTTAGGAGGCCAAGGTGGGTGGATCATGAGGTCAAGAGATTGAGACCATCCTGGTCAACATGGTGAAACCCCATCTCTACTAAAAATACAAAAAATTAGCTGGCCATGGTGGCACATGCCTGTAATCCCAGCTACTCAGGAGGTTGAGGCAGGAGAATTGCCTGAACCCAGGAGGCAGAGGTTGCGGTGAGCTGAGATCACGCCATTGCACTCCAACCTGGGTACCAAGAGTGAAACTCCATCTCAAAAACAAACAAAAAAAAAAAAAAAAAAAACAGGGAATCATTCCTTGTTTTTGTCAAGTTTGTCAAAGATCAGATGGTTGTAGATATGTTGTGTTGCCTCCAAAGCCTCTGCTCTGTTCCATTGGTCTATATCTCTGTTTTGGTACCAGTACCATGCTGTTTTGATTACTGTAGCCTTGTAGTATAGTTTGATGTCTAGTAGTGTGATGCCTCCCGCTTTGTTCTTTTTGCTTAGAATTGACTTGGCTATGTGGGCTCTCTTGGTTCCATATGAAGTTTAAGGTGGTTTTTTCCGGTTCTGTGAAGAAGGTCATTGGTAGCTTGATGGGGATAGCATTGAATCTGTAAATTACTTTGGGCAGTATGGCCATTTTCACGATATTGATTCTTCCTAACCATGAACATGGAATGTTTCTCCATCTGTTTGTGTCCTCTCTTATTTCGTTGAGCAGTGGTTTGTAGTTCTCCTTGAAGAGGTCCTTGACGTTCCTTGTTAGTTGTATTCCTAGGTATTTTATTCTCTTTGTAGCAATTGTGAATGGCATTTCATTCTTGACTTGGCTCTCTTTATATCTGTTGTTGGTGTATAGGAATGCTTGTGATTTTTGCACATTGATTTTGTATCCTGAGACTTTGCTGAAGTTGCTTATCAGTTTCAGGAGATTTTGGGCTGAGACAATGAGGGAATTCTAGATATACAATCATGTGGTCTGCAAATAGAGACAATTTGACTTCCTCCTTTCCAAATTGAATACCTTTTATTTCTTTTTCTTGCCAGATTACTCTAGCTAGAACTTCCAGTACTATATTGAATAGGAGTGGTGAGAGAGGGCATCCTTGTCTAGTGCCAGATTTCAAAGGAAATGCTTCCAGATTTTGCCCATTCAGTATGATATTGGCTGTTGGTTTGTCATAAATAGCTTTTATTATTTTGAGATACATTCCATTGATACCTAGTTTATTGAGGGTTTTTAGCATAAAGGGCTGTTGAATTTTGTTGAAGGCCTTCTCTGCATCAATTGAGCTAATCATGTGGTTTTTGTCTTTGGTTCTGTTTCTGTGGTAAATTACATTTATAGACTCGTGTATGTTGAACCAGCCTTGCATCCCCGGGATGAATCCTATTTGATCATGGTGGATAAGCTTTTTGATGTACTGTTGCAATCAGCTTGCCAGTATTTTATTGAAAATTTTTGTATCGGCCGGGCGCGGTGGCTCACGCCTCTAATCCCAGCACTTTGGGAGGCTGAGGCGGGTGGATCACGAGGTCAAAAGATCGAGACCATCCTGGTCAACATGGTGAAAGCCCGTCTCTACTAAAAATACAAAAAATTAGCTGGGCCTGGTGGCACGTGCCTGTAATCCCAGCTACTCAGGAGGCTGAGGCAGGAGAATTGCCTGAACCCAGGAGGCAGAGGCTGCAGTGAGCCGAGATCGCACCATTGCACTCCAGCCTGGGTAACAAGAGCAAAACTCCATCTCAAAAAAAAAAAATTTTTGCATCTATGTTCATCATGGATATTGGCCTGTAGTTTTCTTTTCTTGTTGAGTCTCTGCCGGGTTTTGGTATCAGGATGATGTTGGTCTCATAAAACGATTTGGGAAGGATTTCCTCTTTTTGGGTTATTTGGAATAGTTTCAGAAGGAATGGTACCAGTTCCTCTTTGTATGTCTGGTAGAATTCGGCTGTGAACCCATCTGGACCTGGGCTTTTTTTGGGTGGTAGGCTCTTAATTGCTGCCTCGACTTCAGACCTTGTTATTGGTCTATTCAGGGTTTTTACTTCTTTCTGGTTTAGGCTTGGGAGGAGGCAACTGTCCAGGAATTTATTCATTTCTTCCAGGTTTTCTAGTTTATGTGCATAGAGTTTGTAATAATCTCTGATGATGATGGTTTGAATTTCTTTGGAATCTGTGGTGATATCCCCTTTATCATTTTTTATTGCATCTCTTTCGTTATTCTCTCTTTTCTTTTTTATTAATCTGGCTAGTGGTCAATTTTGTTGATCTTTTCAAAAAACCAGCTCCTGGATTTATTGATTTTTTGAAGGGTATTTCATGTCTCTATCTCCTTCAGTTCTGCTCTGATCTTAGTTATTTCTTGTCTTCTGCTTGGTTTTGAGTTTTTTTGATCTTGCTCCTCTAGCTCTTTCAATTTTGACGATAGGGTGTCAATTTTAGATCTCTCCTTGCTTCTCATGTGGACACTTCTTGCTGTATATTTTCCTCTAGAGACTGCTTTAAATGTGTCCCAGAGATTCTGGCATGTGGTGTCTTCATTCTCATTGGTTTCGAAGAACATCTTTATTTCTGCCTTCATTTCATTATTTATCCAGTCAACATTCAAGAGAAAGTTGTTCAGTTTCCATGAAGCTGTGTGGTTCTGGGTTGGTTTCTGAATTCTGAGTTCTAACTTGATTGCACTGCGGTCTGAGAGACTGTTTGTTATGGTTTCCATTCTTTTGCATTTGCTGAGGAGTGATTTACTTCCAATTATGTGGTCAATTTTAGAGTAAGTGTGATGTGGTGCTGAGAGAATGCATATTCTGTGGATTTGGGGTGGAGAGTTCTCTATATGTCTATTAGGTTTGCTTGGTCCAGGTCTGAGTTCAAGTCCTGGATATCCTTGTTAATTTTCTGTCTCGTTGATCTGTCTAATATTGACAATGGTGTGTTGAAGTCTCCCACTATTAATGTGTGGGAGTCTTAGTCTCTTTGTAAGTCATTAAGAACTTGCCTTATGTATCTGGGTGCTCCTGTATTAGGTGCATATATATTTAGGATCATTAGCTCTTCTTGTTGTATTGATCCTTTTACCATTATGTAATGTCCTTCTTTGTCTCTTTTGATCTTTGTTGCTTTAAAGTCTATTTTATCAGAGATGAGAATTGCAACTCCTGCTTTTTCTTGCTCTCCATTTGCTTGGTAAATCTTCCTCCATCCCTTTATTTTGAGCTTTTTTGTATCCTTGCATGTGAGATGGGTTTCCTAAATACAGCACACTGATGGGTTTTGGCTTTTTATCCAATTTGCCAGTCTATATCTTTTGATTGGAGCATTTAGTCCATTTAAATTTAGGATTAATATTGTTATGTGTGAATTTGATCCTGCCATTTTGATTCCAGCTGACTGTTTTGCCCGTTGGTTGATGCAGATCCTTCATTGTGTTGATGCTCTTTACCATTTGGTATGTTTTTGGAGTGGCTGGTACTGGTTGTTCTTTTCTATGTGTAGTGCCTCTTTCAGGAGCTCTTGTAAAGCAGGTCTGGTGGTGATGAAGTCTCTGAGTACTTGCTTGTTCACAAAGGATTTTATTTTTCCTTCACTTATGAAGTTTAGTTTGGCTGGATATGAAATTCTGGGTTGAAAGTTCTTTACTTTAAGGATGTTGAATATCAGCCCCCACTCTCTTCTGGCTTGTAGGTTTTCTGCTGAGAGATCTGCTGTGAGTCTGATGGGCTTCCCTTTGTGGGTAACCTGACCTTTCTCTATGACTGCCCTTAGCATTTTCTCCTTCATTTCAACCCTGGTGAATCTGACAATTATGTGCCTTGTGGTTGCTCATCTTGAGGAATATCTTTGTGGTGTTCTCTGTATTTCCTGGACTTGAATATTGGCCTGCCTCTCTAGGTTGGGGAAGTTTTCCTGGATAATATCCTGAAGAGTATTTTCCAGCTTGGATTCTTTCTGTTCGTCATATTCAGGTACACCTATCAAACGTAGATTAGGTCTTTTCACATAGTCCTATATTTCTTGTTGACTTTGTTCATTCCTTTTTACCCTTTTTTCTCTAATCTTCCCTTCTCATTTTATTTCACTGAGTTGATCTTCGACCTCTGATATCCTTTCTTCTGCTTGGTCAGTTCAGCTGTTGAAACTTGTGTATGGTTCGTGAAGTTCTCGTGTTGTTTTTTTCAGCTCCATCAATTCACTTATATTCCTCTCTAAGTTGTCCATTCTCATTAGCATTTCATCAAATCTTTTTTCAGTGTTCTTAGTTTCTTTGCATTGGGTTAGAACATGTTCTTTTAGCTCATGGAAGTTTCTTATTATCCACTTTCTGAAGGCTGATTCTGTCATGTCATCACACTCATTCTCCATCCAGTCTTGTTCCCTTACTGGTGAGGAGTTGTGATCCCTTGTAGGAGGAGAGGTGTTCTGGTTTTGGGTGTTTTCATCCTTTATGTACTGGTTTCTTCCCATCTTTGTGGATTTATCCACCTGTCAGCTTTGTAGTTGTTGACTTTCTGATTGGGTCTCTGAGTGGGTGTCCTGTTTGTTGTTGATGAAGTTATTTCTGTTTCTTAGTTTTCCTTTTAGCTATCTGGCCTCTCTGCTGTAGGACTGCTGAGGTCCACTCCAGGCCCTGCTTGCCTGGGGATCACTTGCAGCAGCTCCTGAACAGTAAAGGTTGCTACCAGTTACTTTTTCTGCTTTGTCCCAGAAGGATACCTGCCAAATGTCAGTCTGACCTCTCCTTTATTAGGTGACTCTTTTGATATACGGGGGTCAGGGAGCTGCTTGAGGAAACAGTTTGTCCTTTATATTAGCTCAGGTGCTGAGCTGTGAGCCTCGTTGTTCATTCAGAGCTGCTGGGCCAGTAAATTTAAGTCTGCAGCCGCAGAACTCATAAACCCCTCCTTTTTTTTTTCCCCAGGTGTTCTGTCCCAGGGAGTTAGGGCTTTATGAGTTTCCGCTGTGCTGCTGCCTTTTTTTTTTCTTCAGGGCTGCCCTGCCCACAAGAAGGCAGCCTAGTCACTCTCAGCCTGCAGAGGCTTTGCTGAGCTGCTGTAGGCTCTGCCCAGCTGCTGTGTGAACTTCCCTGCAGTCCTGTTTATATGGGTGTAGTTAGAACTGCCTCTGCAATGTTGGCCCGCCTCTGTAATGATGGACTCTCTCTGTAATGGCGGGTTGCCTCGGCAACGGTGGGTTGCCTCAGGAATGGTGGAAGCCCCTTCCCCACAGAGCTGGACTGTCCCGGGTTCAGCTGTGCTTGCTGTGAAACTTTCCACCCAGAGCATTTCCAATTGCTGTTTTTTTGTTTTTGTTTTTGATTTTGTGGAGGTGGGACCAGCCAGGCCTGATCTCCTGGCTCCCTGCCTCAGAGCCTTTTGTTTTCTAGTTGAGGTCAGCTCTCTCCCAGGTGTCCTGGTTGCCTGTTGAATAGGCACTGGGCTCTGTGTGATTTCCCATGCGGTGACCCACTGTGCCAGCTGAAACCATGGCTCTGAGATTCATGGTGCTTTTTTGCCCAGGAATCTCCTGGCCTGGCTCCGTGTTTCAGCTCCCCTTGCTGGCTAAGTGGGAACACAGTCCCGTTTACTCTGCACTGGGAGCCACTGCTCCAGGGCACAGGCAAAACAGCCACCCTGGTGTCCCGTAAGGCTCCTCCACCTGGGAATCTCCTGGTCTGTGGGCAATAAAAACCCATCTGGAAATGCAGCATCCACTCACTCTCTGCACTTGCACTCAGAGCTGCAATCCTGAGCTGCACCTAACTGGCCGTCTTGGAACTTCCTCCGAGAAACATTTTTAAAATGAAATGTTACTTATTTATGACCAAGGAGTTAGAATTATTTTCATATATGACTGGAAAATATGATGTTTCTTTAAAAAATATTAGTCTTTTGTTTTTTCTAGATATCTTTATTTTATTATTTTATGTTATTTTATGTTATTTGAGATAGAGTCTTGCTCTGTCGCCTGGGCTGGAGTGCAGTGATGTGATCTCAATTCATTGCAGCCACTGCCTCCCAGGTTCAAGTGATTCTTCTGCCTCAGCCTCCCAAGTAGCTGGGACTACAGTCACATGTCACCACACCAGGCTAATTTTTGCATTTTTTAATAGAGATGGGGTTTCACCAGGCTGGTCTTAAAATCCTGACCTCATGATCCACCTGCTTCAGCCTCCCAAAGTGCTGGAATTACAGGCATAAGCCACCTCCCCAGGCCTCTAGATATGTTTTATAAAAATATGCAAAGATCCAGGTGTGGTAGCTGAAGCCTGTAATCCCAGCATTATGGGAGACTGAGGCAGGCAGATCATGAAGTCAGGAGTTGGAGAACAGCCTGAACAACATGGTGAAACCCAGTCTCTTAAAAAAAAATTACAAAGATTTATGTGTGTTTTAGAAACAGAATAGTGGACATAAATTTATAGTTGATGCCAGAGCCCACACATGCCAACTGGCATCCACCTGACTTGCTCTGAAACTGACCCAATAGTCCCATAGGGAGTTTTTTTTAATTAGAAACTTATGGCCAGGTGCAGTGGCTCACATCTGTAATCCCAGCACTTTGAGAGGCTGAGACCGGTGGATCACCTGTGGTCAAGAGATCAAGACCATCTACTTGGGAGGCTGTGGCAGGAGAACCACTTGAACCCAGGAGGTGGAGTTTGCAGTGAGCTGAGATCATGCCACTGCACTCTAACCTGGCAAACAGAGCAAGACTCCATCTTAAAAAAGAATTTGAAACTTACCTTTCTGATCTAAAAGCTGGAAAAGCTATACTTGTTTTATCTGAGCTCCCTCCTCAGCAAAAGACCTCCAGGCCTCTCAAAAAGTATCAAAGACCTGGACTCACTAGCCCATCAGCTCCAGACAATGAGATGCCTGGCCCTCATTCATCATGACTGCTTCCTTATCCTTTCTACATTCCTGTTTTCCCACACATGGTGTTGTGGTAACAGCTGCATGTCTGCATACATGTCTCTGCTGCTCTTCCTCAGACTTCTTGCTGCACTTCACACCTCCCTATTCTGGCATCTCCTAATGCCCTGGCTTGGCCCCCAATGCTGCATAGTGATTTCCCTGAGTGGGTCAGACCATGCCAGTAGTCACCAACTGGCCCTGCCTGGCACATCGGCACCCTGTAAAAGTGAAATAAATTGAAGTGGGAAAGAATGCAGTAAGGCTATCATTGTTTTAGGTGTTTCTAGTTTTTTCACACAGTCAGGAATCTGCTCACAGGCCCATCTCATATTCTAAACCAAAATACATCTACCAGCTTGGTGTGGTGGCTCACACTTGTAATCCCAGCACTTTGGGAGGCCAAGGCAGGTGGATCATCTAAGCTCAGGAGTTGAAGACCAACCTGGCCAATATGGTGAAACTCCATCTCTACTAAAACTACAAAAATTTGCTGGGTGTGGTGGTGCATACCTGCAATCCCAGCTAGTAGGTAGGCTGAGGCAGGAGAATCACTTGAACCTGGGAGGTGAAGGTTGCAGTGATCCAAAATAGCACCATTGCATTCTATCCTGGGCAGCAAGAGGAAAACTCCAACTCAAACACACACACACACACACACACACACACACACACACACACACACAGACAAAATAAAAGACATCTACCACAGGATGTATGGAAAGTTCCAAGTTCTATTAGAAGGCATCTTAGCAAAAAGGATAAATAAAGCACACTAGTGTGGTCCAGAATTTTAAGTAGAACCTTCATACTGCTCAATCCCCTTCTCACTCCCCACCAATCATGCTCACATCCCTACTCACTCCCCGCCATGCTGGTTCATTCTCCCATTTGGTATCCCTTTTGTGTGATATCTCTTTTCCCTCTGTTTGACATGATGGGCTGTAAAGTGTGTTCCTTGGTCTAAAGAAATGCAAGCCTGTGGTTCTACATGGTACACTATATCTTTTTTTTTTTTTTTTTTTTTTTGAGAAACAGGGATAGTTTGACTTCTGTTTTTCTATTTGCATGCCCATTATTTTTTTCTCTTGCCTTATCGCCCTGGCCAGGACTTCCAATACTATGTTGAACAGGAGTGGTGAGAGAAGGCACCTTTGTCTTGTGCCAATTTTCAAAGGGAATCCTTCCAACTTTTGCCAATTCAGTATGATATTGGCTGTGCATTTGTCATATATGGCTATTATTTTGAGGTGTGTTCCTTCAATATCTAGTTTATTAAGAGTTTTAATTATGAAGGGTTGTTGAATTTTATTGAAGGCCTTTTCTGCATCTATTTAGATAATAATGTTGTTTTTGTCTTTAGTTCAGTTTATGTGATAAATCACATTTATTGATTTCCATATGTTGAACTAACCTTGCATCCTGGGGATAAAGTCTACCTGATCATGGTGGATAAACTTTTTGATGTGCTGCTGGATTCAGTTTGCCAGTATTTTGTTAAGGTTGAAGTTTTTGCATTAATGTTCTTCAAAAATATCAGCCTGAAGTTTTCTTCTTTTGTTCTGTCTTTGCCAGGTTTTGGCAGGAGGATGATACTGGCTTCAGAGACTGTTTCAGGGAGCAAGCAGTCCCTTCTCTTCAAGTGTTTAAAAGAGATTCAGCAGGAATGGAACTAGCTGTTATTTGTACATCTGGCAGAATTCATCTGTGAATTTGTGTTGTCCTATGCTGCTTTTTGGTTGGTAAGGTATCAATTAGCTGGGCATGCTGGTGCACACCTGTAATCCCAGCTACTCAGAAGTCTGAGGCAGGAGAACCACTTGAAGCTGGGAGGCAGAGGTTGCAATGAGCCAAGATCATGCCACTGTACTCCAGCCTGGGTGACAGAGTGAGATTTCATCCAAAAAAAAAAAAAAAAAAAAGGAAAAAAGAAAAAAGAATAGAAGTTTATTTGGCTCTGAGGCTGAGGAGTCTAAGATCAAAGGGCCACAACTTGTGAGGGCCTTCTTGCAGTGCCATACCATAGCAGAGGGGCAGACATGCACAGGACACAGAGAGTGGATGGAAGCTGAACTTACCCTTTTATCAGAAGCCCACTCCCTGGATAACCCAATCTACTCTCCAGATACCAACATTAATCCATTCATGAGGGCAGAAGTCTCATGACCTAATCAACTCTTAAGGACCCTACCTTTTATTATTTTCTTTTTTTCTTTTCTTTTCTCTTAGATGGAATTTTGCTCCTGATGCCCAGGCTGGAGTGCAATGGCACAATCTCGGCTAACTGCAAACTCCACCTCCAGGATTCAAGTGATTCTGCTGCCTCAGCCATGCAAGTAGCTGGGATTACAGGTGCCCAAGATAATGCCCGGGTAATTTTTGTGTTTTTAGTAGAGATGGGGTTTCACCATGTTGGCCAGGCTATTCTCGAATTCCTGACCTCAGGAGATCCACCCACTTCAACCTTCCAAAGTGCTGGGATTACAGACAAGAGCCACTGTGCCAGGCCAGGTTTCACATCTTAATGCCATCACAATGGCAAATTTCAATGTGAGTTTTGGAGGCATTCAAACCACAGCACTTACCTTGCCTTGTTCTTCTGAATCTCTTGGGATGTCTTCCCAAATTGTTTCATTTCTTTGTGGAAGAGGTAAAAGAAAATAGTTGTGCTTTATCATCCAACATCAGAATACAGAATGATTTATTTCCTTTTTCTTCTTTTTTTTTTGTCAAGAGGGTTACTGCTTACTGAAACCTGAACTGGTTTCACAGAACTCAGAATAACTCTAAATTAACCCAGGATTTAATTTGTTCAACTCTTCCTTTATCCTCCCTTCCCTTTCATCAATGCTTGACATGCCCACTCTTGAAACAGTTTTTCCTAACCCATTTTTGAGACCCAACAGAGCATAGGAGGAGCCAGAAAGTGTTTACATTTGACCCCAACACATCTGAACACTTGATCTTGGCTCATGGCAACCTCCACCTCCCCAGTTGAAGTGATTCTCCTGTCTCAGTCTCCTGAGTAGCTGGGATTACAGGCACATGCCACCACACCCAGCCCATTTTTGTATTTTTAGTAGATACGTGGTTTTGCCACGTTGGTCAGGCTAGTCTCAAACTCCTGATTTCATGATCCACCCACCTGCACCTCCCAAAGTGTTGGGATTACAGGTGTAAGCCACCTCACCTGGCCCTTTATTAATCTAAACAATTTAAATAAATGAAAGAAAACATTTGTTAGGTATATAGTAACTAACACAAAGTTATCTGAACATAAAACTAAGAAATGCATATTGAATCCAGAAGTATATTAGAAAATACAAAATAAAGCAGCAAAGTGGCCAGGCCCCCCTGGGTGGGGGGACTGGGTCTGGGATGGGTACCCTCCTAATCAACAAGATCTGGAAGGAGTACCCAGACAGGATCATGAACATGTTCAGTGTGGTGCCCTCACCCAAGGTGTCAGACAGAGTGGTGAAGCCCAACAATGCCATCCTCTCCATCTACCAGCTCATTGGAAACACAGACGAGACCTACTGCATCTATAATAAAGCTCTCTATGACATCTGCTTCAGAACCCTAAAGCTGCTACACCCACCTACAGTGACCTGAACCACCTGATGTCTGCCACCATGAGTGGGGTCACTACCTGCCTGTGCTCCTCAGGCCAGCTCAATTCTGACCTGCAGAAGCTGGCCATGAATGTGGTTCCATTCTCCCACTGGCACTTCTTCATACCCAGTTTTGCCCTGCTGACCAGCCAGGGAAGCCAGCAGTCACAAGCCTTGACAGTGCCTGAGCTCACCCAGCAGATGTTGGATGCCAAGAACAGGATGGCAGCCTGTAACCCCCACCATGTCTGCTACCTGACCATGGGTGCCATGTTCAGGGGCTGCATGTCCATGAAGGAGGTAGATGAGCAAATGCTTAATGTCCAAAACAAGACAGCAGCTACTTTGCTGAGTAGATCCCCAACAATGAGAAAATGGCTGTCTGTGACATCCCTCCCCAAGGGCTAAAAATGTCCACCACTTTCATTGGCAACAGCAGAGCCATCCAAGAGGTGTTCTAGTTCATCTCAGAGAAGTTCACAGCCATGTTTCCACACAAGACCTTTCTGCACTGGTACACAGGCGAGGGCCTGGAAAAGATGGAGTTCACCAAGGCCAAGAGCAACATGAATTACCTGGTGTTGAAATACCAACAGTACCAGGATGCCATGGCCAAGGAAGAGAACAAGTTCAAGGAGGAGGTGGCCTAGAGCCTCCAGTCACTGGGGAAGGCAAGGAAGTGGTGAAAACTCTTCATTCACTCCCAGCCTGTCCTCTGGCCTGACTTGCTGTGTGTGCACTTGCTGTTTTCCCTGTCTACATCCCATGCTGTACAGACACCATTATTAAAGCATTTCCATAGTGAAAAAAAATTTTTTGGATTATATCCATGTGATCTTTTTTGCCCAATATACATTTTGTCTTCTATAAAATACCTGTGCACCTACTGAATACTTCCATGTGTGACTGCATATGTGTCTGTATGTCATAAAGAATAATTATCTACGTATCACAGATATAGATCTCAGAGTTTAACTGTGTATGCATTCCCATAATCTCTTCATCTCATAAGAATCTTAATTTTAATCTTGGACACAGAGGCTATTCTTTTTATCTTTTGAAACAGAGATTGGAAATCCCGGGGCCTGAACTGTTACACACTAAGGTTAGTAAACTTCAATGAACATATTTTGCTGATCTTTTGAGTGGGAATATTTTTATTTAACCAGTGGGAGGGATGAGGTTCTCCCTTTTAGCAGCTATTTTGCAAGATGCTTTCCTCATGGGCTTGGTCTCCTTGTCCTCACCATGACCTCATAACCACATCAGTCCCAGCTCATTTCTGAGTAAGCTGTGGCTCTGAGCCCCACTGAGAATTGGCATCTGGGCTCAGGTAGCAGGGACACAGTGAAGGGGGAGGATTTTGCATGCCAAGTTTGGGAGAGGCAAAGCTGGGAGTCTTGGGGGGGAGAGAGATTGCTGGGGATAAGATGATGCCAGAATAGCTCAGGATTAGCCTTGAGTTCCCCTCTAGAGTTGACCTGATTCTGAAGACCAAGGTGTGGCTCCAATAAACCAGACCTATCCTCATTGTTAGTCTCCTGGGGCCATAAAATCAAGGGAAGACAGGGTCCCCTGATGGAACCAAGTTAAATTTCCCAGAGATCTAGGCATTCATTCACCCTGATTCAGAGCCTTCATACACCCAGGGAAAGAATCACCATTCCTGCAGATAATGGACTAAGGCCAGGAGGGCAATGAGGAAGTCCTGGGGGCATAATTCCCTGTGCACATCAAGCCATCTGAACTCTTCCATGGTGGCTCTGTGGGGCCCTCACTCAGCCTCCATGCTCCTGCTCACACTGCTTGCCCAGTCAGGAGCCTTCCAGCTCCACCTGAGTTACACAAATCTCAAGTGAAACCAACCCACTTCAGCCTTCTCTTCCACAGCCTCCTGTTTATTCCTAGGAGATTCAGTCTCCTTCTTTTGCACCCTGGGTCCCTTCACTTGTGCTTCCACTGTGGGTGGTCACAAGCTCTGTGCCCTTTGATGTGGATATCTCTGTTGGAAGACACAGGATGCCCTACAAGTCAGGGATGGGTGCCATCACTCACAGAGACAGCCATGTGGCCCAGGTTCTATACGCACCTGCAAAACTGCTATTTCTGGCTTCTATAAACAACCTCTGGCTGGGCTGGTGGCTCACGCCTGTAATCTCAGTGCTTTGGAAGGCCTAAGTTGGTAGATGGCATGAGTCCAGAAGTTTGAGACCAGACTGGGCAACATGGTGAAATATGGTCTCTACAAAAAGTTAAAGAGAGAGAGAGAGAGAGAGATAGGCACAGTGGCTCACACCTGTATTCTGAGCACTTTGGGAGGCTGAGGTGGGTGGATCACCTGAGGTCAATTTCAGACCACCCTGGCCAAAATGGTGAAACCCTGTCTCTACTAAATATACAAAAGTTAGTCAGGTGTGGTGGTATGCACCTGTAGTCTCAGCTACTCAGGAGGCTGAGACAGAATAATCACTGGAACCTGGGACACGGAGGTTGCAGTGAGCTGAGATCTGAGATTGCACCACTGCACTCCAGCCTGGGTGACAAAGTGAGACTCCATCTCAAAAAAAAAAGAAAGAAAGAAAAAGAAAAAGGTAGGGCACTGTGGCTCATGTGTGTAATCCCAGCACTTTGGGAGGCCAAGGTGGGCAGATCATGAGATCAATAGATAAGACTGTCCTAGCCAACATGCTGAAAACCTGTCCTACTAAAATACAAAAAATTAGTTGGGCATGATGACATGCACTTGTAGTCCCAGCTACTTGGGATGCTGAGGCAGGAGAATGACATTAACCTAAAAGGCAGAGGTTGCAGTGAGCAGAGGTGGTGCCACTGCACTGTTATACCAGAGTGAGTATAGAAAATTAACACCTAGACAAAAGTATGCCAAGTTGCAGGGTCTTTATTGCCAGTGGCCACGGAGAACTCACGTCTCTCCAACCCATGGCCCCAAGCTCAGGGGTAGCAGAGTTTTTAAGCTGAAAAACCACATCCTAGGACCAAGAGGCTGAGGGGATGCAGGGCAAACAACTTTACAGAAGCTATTTCTGGCAGTTTCTGATAAGCAAAGGCAAGCAGCTTTACATAGTGGGCTTCAAGTTAAACATTACAATAGAAATTTTTTTTCCTTTTTCTTCTCAATCAGCATTTTTCAGAGCAAGCTAGCTGTTTTTATTCACAGAAGCCAAAGTCAGCAGTTATTGCAAGGAAAACGGGGCAGCAGTTACAACTTATTTTTGGAAAAACAGCTTTATCTTGTATAAAATGGCATTGCTTAGGTTCTAACTCCAGGCCAGCTATAGCACACACTACAGCCTAGCGACAGAGTGAGGCTCTTTCCCCCAAAAAGAAAAAATAAATAAAAGACAGCCAAATGCCAGGTGCAGTGGCTCATGCCTGTAATCCCAGCACTTTGGGAGGCTGAGGCAGGTGGATCACGAGGTCAACAGATCGAGAGCATCCTGGCCAACATGGTGAAACCTCGCCTCTACTAAAAATACAAAAAAATTGGCTGGGCATGGTGGTGTGCCTGTAGTCCCAGCTACTCAGGAGGCTGAGGCAAGAGAATTGCTTGAACCTGGGAGGTGGAGGTTGCAGTGAGCCAAGATCACACCATTGCACTCCAGCCTGGTGCCTGGCAATGGAGCGAGACTCTGGCTCAAAAAAAAAAAAAAAAAACCAAACATGGTGGTGTGTGACTGTAGTCCCAGCTGCTCCTCTGGAGGCTAAGGTGGGAGGATCACCTGAACCCTCGAGTTGGAGGTTGCACTGAGCCTGGATTGCACCACTGCACTCCAGCCTGGGTGACACAGTGAGACTCTGTCTCCACAAAAAATAAAAAATCTGTCTTTATGTACAAGAGATACCTGCTGCCAAGTACATTAAGAATAAATAATGCAACCAACTGTGTACTCTCAGCAACTTGAGAAATGTGACCAGGATCTCAGCCAGTGTTACCCTTGTACTGAAAAGCCCTGCAGTACCATCTGTGACATTTCTTTCTATTCACTCGATAAAAGAAAAGATGAATTTTTTTTTACAAATTACTTTATACCATTCAAATCAACACATCAAGTGACACATTTAGAGGTGTTGGTCGAGGTCTCAGAGGCCATGTGACTACAGGAGGGGGCTGAAGTCTCAGAGGATACTCAGGAAAAGGTTGAGTGTTGGTTGAGAGAGCAGGTCATCCAAGTGAAGGAGCTGGCTCAAGTACTAGATAAGATCTAGGTGAAGGATCTGGCTGAGGGCTGAGAGGTCATGAGTAGATTATTTAGGTACTAGAGGAGATTCATTTGAAGGTGATAGCTAAGGGAGGCCACCAAGGTAGAGAAGGTGGCTGAGGTTCCAGAGGCCATTAACTGGAGAAGTAGGCTGAGGTCCCAGAGGCTGCACTGCTGGAGGAAGAAGATGAGGTCCCCCAGGAGAGACAGCTCGATGAGGTGAATGGGATGCCCCAGGACAGACAGGTAGATGAGGTGGACAGGGTCCCCCAGGACAGATAGCAGGATGAGGTGGTTGCAGTAACTCAAGACAGACAACTGAATGAGGTGGATAAAGTCCCATAAGAGATGCAGCTGGAGGAGGCGGTGGGGGTCCTACAAAGCAAACAGCTGGAAGACATAAAGGAGGTCCCAGAGGACACTCGATTGCTGGAGGTTTCTGCAGTTTCAGAAGATCACCAGCTGGATAAGATGGTGGAGGTACCAGAGAGCACTTGACTGGAGGAGGTGACTGTGGTCTCAGAGAATCTTCACTTGGAGAAGATGGTTGAGGTGGCACAGGACCCTTGAGTGAAGTAGGTAGCTGAAGTCCCAGAGGACACGTGAGTGAAATAGGAGGTTGAGGTGCCAGAAAACACTCCAGTGGTGGAGTTGCCTGTGGTCTCAGAAAATCATTAGCTGAAGAAGATGGTACAGGTAACAGATCTAACTTGGATGGAGGTGAGTGTGGTCTCAGAAAATCTTCAGCTGGAGGTGCTGGTAAAGATATCAGAGAACACTCAAGTGGAGTTGTGTGAGGTCTTAGAACATCTTCAGCTGGAGACGGTGGTAGAGATACCAGAGGACACTCAGGTTGAAGTGTGTTGGGTCCTAGAAAATCTTCAGCTGAAGACGATGGTAGAGGTAGTAGTGTATACTCAGGTGAAGGTGTCTGTGATCTCAGAAAATAATCAAGAAGGTGAAGAGATACCAGAAGGCAGTCTATTGAAATAGGTAGTTGAGGTGCCAAGGGACACTCAAAAGGTGGAGCTACCTGTAATGTCAAAAAATTATCAGTTGGAGAAAGTGGTTGAGATCCCAGAGGACACTGGATAGAAGGTGTGTGTGGTCTCAGAAAATCATCAGCTGGAGATGATGGCATTAGTACCAGAAGACACTGTGGTCTCCAAAGATTATCATATGGAGAAGGTGGTAGAGGTGCCAGAAGACACTCGAGTGGTGTTGTGTATGGGCTCAGAAAATCATTGGCTAAAGGTGGCAGAGGTAACAGAAGACACTCATGTGTAGGTGTCTGTGGTCTCAAAAACTCATCATCTGGAGAAGGTGGCAGAAGTACCAGAAGACACTTGAGTGGTGTTGTGTATGGGCTTAGAAAACCATTGGCTGAGGAAGGTGGTAGAGGTGCCAGAAGACATTCATGTGTAGGTGTCTGTAGTCTCCCAAAATTATCATCTGAAGAAGGTGGCTGAGGTCCTAGTGGACACTGGAGTCGAGGAGTTGTCAGAGATCCCAGAATACCTCTAGCTGATAGGAATGGTTGAGCTCCCAGATGACACCCTGATAGAGGAGGTGACCAGCAACCCAACAGTGGTCTTGAAGGGTCAGCCATGATGTAGGGTGAGTAGAGCAATCCTGAGCAATGATGATGCTGTGCTGCAGCCATATTAACCTGCAGGAAGAAGGAGGAAGTGTTTTGAAATATGTTAATTTGATGGACAGAAACACCACCAACAACACAGGCTACACTTTATGTTGCTGCTGATAGTTTTTTGCACCTTTCCATCCTCCAGGTTTCAAAATAGCAGCATCAGTGTCATGAAGTCACCCTTCCACTAAGTACCGCTGACAGCTGGGGAGTGAAGAATAGTCACTGGGACAAACTGTTTTCTCCACATGCCACTGTGTCTGTCTGCAAATGTAGGCAGGCTGGGGGCCTGCCTCAGGGAAGACAGAGTCATAACACAGTAAGGAAGAAGCAGGTTTCAGACACAGGAGTGTCTATGTCTATCCTCATTCCTCCCTTACCACCAACACCAGAGCATGTTCCTTGCATCAGATAAACAGCGAGTAAGAGAGGCATGAAAAACCGATTGTCCACACGTGTTACAGCTTCTTTTTGGAGAACGTTCTCCAGGACTTTTATGTTCTATCTCTGATTCTCAGAACTCTGCAAGTCAGTGTGACCACCCTGCTCCAAATCTAAGAAAACAGAGGCTCCCTGAGGAAGGAGAGCATGTGCCCAGGGTCACACAGCTTGCAGGAGGCAGAGTGGGAATTGATTCCAGCTCTGCCTGCAGGACCCTCTCATTTCCCCTCTGCTCCCCTTCTTGACAAAGGATCTTCTTCACTCTGGGGGTGCCCCCTGTGAAAACAAATGGCTCTGGAGAAGTGTGGATTCCTTAAGACATGCAGGGGAACTTAGAGAGGGTTTTCTGACAGAACAATCTGACATACTGAAGTCAGTTAGGCATGGCTGGAATATTTCTTTTAAGTCCCAGGTAATACAAATTTTAAGTGCATTTTGACATAAATAATACTATTGTCCATGGAACAATGATGTGGGAATTCTGAAAAAAATGCAAGTTTCAGAAAAGTGTTTGATTTCAAGTGTACAATTCCCATCACATGTAATCATTGGACTTGACAGCTGTTGAAAGTACAGAGGCCACATGAGAACAAGCATAGCTGAGCATCATTTCAGACCTTCATCGGGAATCATCGCTGTGGGTAATAGGTTACATTCACTTTCACTAACTCACAGTCAAGGCATATTTTCTATTACAAATATGGAAACTCTGACACTTAGAATATTAGATCAAGGGCACAACCAAAGTGGGGGGAGGTGTTTTTGTACAACACAGTTATCAACAGGAATGGGACTGTGATGAACTATGGAATTGAACTTGTCAAGGAGCATTTAAAATTGCACAAAGCACATATTAATGTTGGATTAATGAGTTTTCACTTTTATCACTTCTGGGAATATAGCAGATACTTCAACTGTTAATCACCTACTTTATAGAAGAAAACAAAATCACAGCAAAATAAAAGAAACCCCCACATATTTCAGAAACAGACCCCACAACATCTTGAGTAAAAGATATCAGTCTGGGTACACTGGGCCATGAGACCTACAGCAGTGGAGGTCAGTCCACTCAAGATAACTAGCTGGGAATAGAGAAGCCAGAAAGCTTGTGGGGAAGATTTTGCTTCTGAAAAAGTCAAGACAGAAAAGGTATCACAGTACCCACAGAGCAGATGCCAGGCCAGAGGAAGGTGATGGAGGAAAAGATTACAGTGTCCTGATACAGGCAGAGTGAAAATTATTCCAGCATTTACCTCTGTCTTCTCTGTGTTTCCAGTTGGGACACAGCTGCTGTTCCTCACGGGAACTGAATGAGGTCCTGAATCTGCTGGGCCAGAGAAGGGAATGGGGCTAAATCTGGCTTGCATGTTCTGTTCAGGATAAGAAACCCTCCATGCCCTCCACTGCCATCTCACTCTCTTTTCCACACTCAGGTCCCTTACCAGAGTCACAGGGTTTATTGACCAGATGTCTCAGAGGAGCCTGGAGCCCTCTGGGCCTCAGCCTTGAGGAAGACACAGCAGAGCCCTGGCACAGGGGTTTTCTTAACTCTCAACAGTCTGTGGACAGGTAGGGCACTAACCAGTTGGAAAGGAACTTTAAATCAAGGGTTCCCCATACATATCAAAAGAATTCACCCATCATGGGAGCACAGACTCAAAATTAAAATTGAAACAGCCATGGATGGGAAGAACATCTATAGGCCCAGGACAGGAGCAGCACTGCTCCTTTTCTTCAAGCTATAGGGTCATTTAAAATTCTGTGGATTTGACTGGGTGCAGTGGCTCACACCTGTAATCCAGCACTTTGGGAGGCCAAGATGGGTGGATCACCTGAGGTTGGGAGTTTGAGACCAGCATGACCAACATGGAGAAACCCCATCTCTAAAAAAAAAAAATCTGTGGATCACAATGAATCTAACCTCCATATATCACCAGGCATTGTCAATATTTATGAACAGAAAATAACATACTGATACCAACAGTCATGAGAAAAGCTAAGAGCTACAGAAACTAAATGGAGGCCAGTTCTGGTGGCTCACACTTTTAATCTCAGCACTTTGGAAGGCTGAAGCAGGCAGATCACTTGAGGTCAAGAGTTAGAGACAAGCCTGGCCAGCATGGTGAAATTCTGTCTCTACTACAAATACAAAAAGAAAAAATTTGCCAAGTATGGTGGCAGGCACATGTACTCCCAGCTACTTGGGAGGCTGAGACAAGAGAATTGCTTGAACTCAAGAGGCAGAGGTTGCAGTGAGCAAAAATCATGCCACTGCACTTCAGCTTGGGTGACAGAGCAAGGTTTTCAAAAAGAAAAGAAAGAAGAAAGAAAAGAAAAGAAAAAAGAAAAATCAATTGGAAAGTTTTAGGGTCACACTTCAAATGTTAAAGAGTAACATTACATAGAAATTTAGCTTACTAAAGGAGTTACATAGTTCACAATAAACAATTTAAGCAAGCAAAAAGAATAAAGGAAGTTCCAAAGAGTGTAAATAAATGCTTCTTTTCTTAAAGCAGATCTCATGGTACTGTTTTATTGATCCATGAAGACATTGCCCAAAAATCTCTGCTCTCATCAGCACTTACAGCTCCCATTCTAAAATGCTATTGTTGTTACTTTTATCAAATGAAAGAAAAATAAAGCCTTCACACTGACTCAAGGTGGGAAGGGGAGCTGGCCCATTTGCCTTGCAGGCTCATCTTAGCAGTTAAAAGTAACCAAGACTTCAGGGTGGGGCAATGTCCACAGTCAGTGGAGGGGCCTGAGCTCCACCATTCACAGGGAACCAGCCAAGAGGCATTCAGCTAGGGCACCTGAGAAAAATGAGGTCCTGCCACCCAAAGGGACAACTGTTCTCTTCATAAGTGCTTGGAACTTTTTCCAGGAAACATGACAATTACCCCACCCGAGCCCTCACCACCCAAAGGAGAAGCAGGGTGTGTGGATTGTGCAGTAGAAATTAAGTGGCTGCCCTGATGGGAGCTCCTACCTCACCAGAAAGGGTTGTCTAGGCCCAGGTGTTTCTTGGCCAGCTCCTTACTCATGTGTCTCTCTGACACTCTTCTTTTTCCTCATTTGCCATCTAGAAGACAGAGAAAGAATTGACTTGAAGAAGAATTAAAACACCAAGTTCTTTACTAGACACTCAAAGCTTCATCTTAAAAAAAAAAAAATCCTTAAAAATGACCATCACAACTGTGTGAGGTGGCTCACACCTGCAATCCCAGCACTTTGGGAGGCTGAGGTGGGTGGATCATTTCATTTCAGGAGTTTGAGAGTGGCCTGACCAACATGGAGAAACTGTCTCTACTAAAAATACAAAATTAGTCAGGCATAGTGGTACATGATTTTAATTCCATCTACTCAGGAGCCTGAGGCAAAGAATTGCTTCAACCCAGGAGGTGGAGGTTGCAGTGAGCTAAGATTGCACCACTGCACTCCTTTTGAGTGACAGAGCCAGACTCTGGCTCAAAAAAAAAAAAAAAAAAAATCTATCACAATGACCTATCTGTGCTGCTTGTAGGCAGCCTTCCTCTCTGCCATCTCCCTATCCAAGACTTGAGCACAGAGCTGTAGGGACAAAAATACATCCATGTCCTGAACTCACTGACTGTGCCCAAAAGCAAGGAAAACAAACAAACAAAACTTACTCAGTTGTCAAGAGCCTTTCTTGCAGAAGGGGCCATTTGAAAAAGCCAACACGCCCAGCCTGAAAGAACATCTTTTAAATTCTTTGTAGAACTTGATTCTTCTGATTTGAACTCCCAGGTAATACAAATTACCTTGGAGTTAAATTCAGAAGTAGTACATTTAAAAACATCCCATCCCCATGCACGGTGGCTCATACTTGTAACCCCAGCACTTTGAGAGGCTGAGGCAGGTGGATCACTTGAGATTGGGAGTTTGAGACCAGTCTGGCAAACATGGTGAAACCCCATCTCTACTAAAAATACAAAAAATGGCTGGGTATAGTGGCAACTGCCTATTGTTTCAGCTGCTGAGGGTGGGGGCTGAGGCAGGAGAATCACTTAATCCCAGGAGGTAGAGGTTGTAGTGAGCCAAGATCATACCATTATACTCCAGTCTGGGTGACAGAGCAAGACTCTGTCAAAAAAAAAAAAACACTTCCCACAATTTATATTAATAATTCTCTTTTCAGGACTAAGTAGGGTAGGGACTGTTAAATAAAGTAGGGCATGGTGGCTCCCACCTGTAATCCCAGCATATTGGGAGGCTGAGGTGGTGGATCACCTGAGTTCAGAGTTCAAGACCAGCCTGACAAAAATGCTGAAATCCCATCTCTACCAAAAATACAAAAATTAGCCAGGCAAGGTATTGCACACCTGTAATTCCAGCTACTTGGGAGGCTGGGGCAGGAGACTCACTGGAACCTGGGAGGCAGAGGTTTCAGTGAGCTGAGATTGTGCCACTGCACTCCAGCCTGGGCCAGAGACTGAAATTTGGTTTCAAAAAAAAAAGAAGAGACACTGTTAAATGTGCCTAGATTTCTTCATAATTCATCTATTTTCTGTTTTCTACATATCTTGAAAGGCAGTCTTGAATGGAGGGTAATTATGTAGGTTGTAAAAATAAAACATACTTCCTCTTCCCTTGAATATAAAACAGCATTGTGGGATTAGTGCTTTTTTCTTGAATCATTGTTCAGAAGGAGGGTCAGCCCCCAACCACATTTTTACTGTCATGAATGGCAAGAGAAAATGTACAGCTCAATTTAACCAATGGACAAAATGGTTCAAATGATGGCACAACTTAGCAGCAAAATTCCTATCAAGTACAGACTTTGGACATACTGATCCCTCTCCACTTGCAACCGGAAACATGCACTTTGAGTGATGTCATTCAAAATTACCCTGCGCAGACACACTCTCCATTGATTCTCTGAAGGGTAATTCCAACAGATTTTCTGGGACTTTCTCTGCATCATGAGAGGCAGTGCAGCTCTGTCCTTCACTTTCCTGCAGTTTGTTACATCTTCTTTATGATCTCAGAGGAAGTTTGTCTCAGGCCAACTGTTTGGTCCTTGGGCTCTTTCATTTCCCCTAAAAATCACTTACTACCCTTATAAGTTGCCTCCATCTCCATCTATCTCCCTCTCTCCTAAAAAGAGAGTGGTCCTTAAGCATGAACCATCTGAACCTTCTTGCAGTCTCATTTTTTGGCTGGCTCCCATGTTTATGCCTGTTCTATGTTTTTCTTCTGCTAAACTGTCTGTTGTTAGTTCATTTCTGCACTGAACTTTCAGAGGGGGAGAGTAAAAGCCTTCCTTCCAACCGTACAATAGAATTATGAAGAAGAAAAGTTTAGACAGAATTTCCTATTTAAGTGAAAAAACTTCATACTCCATTTCTGATAAAGAGCACAAAGGTTAAAAAAAAAAAAAAATACTGGCCAAGTGCAGTGGCTCACATCTGTAATCCCAGCACTCTGGGAGGCTGAGGAGGGCAGATCAAAAGGTAAAGAGATCGAGACCATCCTGGCCAACATGGTGAAACCCCATCGCTACTAAAAAATACAAAAATTAGCTTGGCACGGTGGTGCACACCTGTAGTCCCAGCTACTCTGGAGACTGAGGCAGGATAATTGCTTGAACTGGGGAGGTGGAGGTTACAGTGAGCCGAGATCGCAAGCAAGACTCCACCAAAAAAAAAAAAACAAAAAACACTTTTGACCCAAAACTCTATTGACATTCTATTAAACAAACACCAACCTATTTAATTTTCATAATGTAAATGGCAGATATTTTCATAATTCTTATGCTAAGAAATCATTTCCCTGATGTTTTTGGTAAAACCCAATATTATAATAAAGTCCAGAATCATGAATTGTTTTAAATAATTTCTTCTTATTTGTGATTACACGTATACCTCTACAGGAAGTTAGTATACTCTCACACAAGCTAATTTTTTGGAGGAAAAGGCCAACTGTTGAAACTCCTGGAAACACATAGTGATAGGCATCCTCAGAATGCCAAGAAAGTCATGCCCAGGATACAAATAATCAGGTGGAAAAAGATCACCTGGAATAATAATAATTGAAATAATGAAAAGGTAAATGACATTTATAATATTTCATTTAAAAATTGTAATTTTTAGAAACTATCAACCTTCTCAAAGTGGTAATCACATCCCTCAAATATTACCAGGGGATTTCACTGCTTCAAAAAAGATTGGAATTAACAGTTTTATGTTTTTTGCATGTCTGGTAGTGTTTTTAGGCATTCCAAATGTAGAGTGGCTTTTTTTTTTTTTTTAATTGATGAAAAGCAAGCATATCCAATTTTTTGGCTTCCCTGGGCAATATTGAAAGAAGGAAACTTGTCTTAGGCCACACATAAAATACATTAACACTAACAATAGCTGATGATCTAAAAAAAATCACAAAAAGGCCAGGTGTGGTGGCTCATGCCTGTAATCCCAGCACTTTGGGAGGCTGAGGTTAGTGGATCACTTGAGGTCAGGAGAGCCAGACCAGCCTGGCCAACATAGTGAAACCTCATCTCTACCAAAAATACAAAAATTAGTCAGGTGTGGTGGCAGGCACCTGGAATCCCAGCTACTCAGGAGGCTGAGGCAGAAGAATCACTTGAACCAAAGAGGTGGAGGTTGCAGTGAGCCAAGTTCACGCCATTGCACTCCAGCCTGGAAGACAAGAGGGACAGATTGTCTCAAAAAAAAAAAATCACAGCCGGGCGTGGTGGCTCACGCCTGTAATCCCAGCACTTTGGGAGGCCAAGGTGGGTGGATCATGACGTCAAGAGATCAAGACCATCCTGGTCAACATGGTGAAACCCCGTCTCTACTAAAAATACAAAAAATTAGCTGGGCATGGTGGCTCGTGCCTGTAATCCCAGCTACTCAAGAGGCTGAGGCAGGAGAATTGCCTGAACCCAGGAGGCGGAGGTTGCGGTGAGCCGAGATCATGCCATTGCACTCCAGCCTGGGTAACAAGAGTGAAACTCCGTCTCTAAAAAAAAAAAAAAAAAAAAATCACAAAAGAATTCATTTTTTTTTTTTTTGAGACAGTGTCCCACTTAGTCACCCAGTCTAGAGTGCAATGTCACAATCTTGACTCACTGCAACCTCCACCACCTGGGTTCAAGCCATTCTCCTGCCTCAGCCTCCTAAGTAGATGGTATTACTGGTGCCTGCCACCATGCCTGTCTAATTTTTATATTTTTAGTAGAGACAGGGTTTCACCATGTTGGTCAGACTGGTCTGGATCTCCTGACCTCAACTCATCTGCCGGCCTCAGTCTCCCAATTACAAGTGTGAGCCACCACACCTGGCCTAACATTTCTTTATATTTGAATAACATAAGGACTTTAAGACCCTTTCTCCTTTGGGTCAATCAATGATCTGCACCATACACATTTTACAAAACAAAGGACAATACAGTCCTCATTCACATCCTGGTCATGTCACTCCTAGCAACTCCCATATTGCAAACTTCCCAGCAGGTGCAGCCCTTTCCTCTCCATCTGATGGGCTTCTCAGCTCCCATCACACTGACTGGACACAGACTTCCTGGAGGTAGCCCCCAAGAGCAGAAGACACAGATGACTCAGAGTTTCTAAAAAGTCATCAAACCAGATGACACAAAACTCAAATGACATTTCACTTTGTTTTTGTTCATTTTGTTTGAGACAAGAGAGCAGTGGGAGTCCAACTAATCTTTTTTGGAATCTTTTGTAGAGGTGTGGTTTGTCTCTGATGTACAGGCTAGTCTTAAACTCCTGGACTTAAGTGATCTGCCCACCTTAATCCCCCAAAGCACTGAAATTACAGGACTGCACTGTGTAATTTGCCACATGACACAGCCCAATAACAAGGAAGAAACCCCACAAGTCCAGTGTCTACTCACACATGTGGATTGATGGCTGGGAAACCCCAGCAGGAGGAGCCAAAAGAGCAGCCACCGCACCTGCATGTCCTGGTCCTGTCAGGGCACTCTGAGGAGGCCAGGACAGAGGTGAGGGTGGTTTAGGGCTGGGGGAGGGAAGGGGATGGGGATGGGGGGGTGAGATCTGAGTTGGGGAGGGGGATGAGATGGAGGGGAAGTGGGGATGTTGGGTACCTGGAGGAGGGAGTCTAGGAAAGGATCTGGTTAAAACTAAGTCTTCAAGGATGAGTGGGAGGTTCAGCTACAAGTCAGGGAGAAAGTCTATCAGAGAAGCAACAGGGCATGTGGGGCAAGAAAGCAGGAGGCTCAGGAGGAATTAGAGAGCAGGGCTCTGGTTTCCACCAAACCTTCTCCTGTCTGGGCACTGCCTAAGCAACCCTTGGACTTTATACTCCCTCTCCACCAATCCCCAGCCCCAGAACGTGCTACCTTACAGTGGACATTCCACAGAGCACCTCCAATGCCCCTTCCCCATCTCAGCCCCCCATGCATCCCCCAAGGCTCTCTGCAACCTTCACAGACCTGACTTCTGGTCTTCTCCACCAGCTCCCTGTCCCTGCTTCTAGGAAGCTTCTTCTTTCCTGAGCTCCCAGGATTTCTCATGGTCAGTCTTGGCTGCAAAACATAAGAAACAAATGATGGCAGGATGGAAGGAAGAACCTGACACACAAGCACAGTGGGAGGCTCCACAGCCCCTCTCAGCCATTCATATTCTAAGCAACAAAACATCAGAAGGATGTGGAAAGTCCCAAGAGTAAACCATCTCCATCACATCCATGGAGCCATCCATCCATCATCCTGTATCTCGGGAACAAGTGTTGGAGCTACACTGATTTTAAGCATGCATGGTACATTTACAAAAATTAACCTGATTTATTTTGTTCATCAAGCAAATCTCAATATATTTCAGATAAATCCAATCACACAGAAGGTTTCTAATCACAGAATTGTGCTAGAAGTCAATGATTAAAAGCTAACCAAAAATTATTATATGCTTGGAAACTCAAAGTGCCCTTATAAGATAGCAACAGAAGAAAGAATCCAAAATGAAACAAGATTGCCTTTACACTCAGTGAGAAGATCATAACATGGCAATCAAATGTCTCCATCTGGCCTGGGAATTCCACTGCCTGGCACAAGGTTTTGTGGTCTCAAATCACCCCTAACCCACCTAGACATGCTAACATCTGAAACAGGGTAATGATGTCACTTATCTATATTATCTTACTGCCTGTGAAGGTGGACTTTTAATTCTGAACCCTAATGAGGGGGAGAAAACTAAGTTGATTCTCATGGTTGAGCTCCCAGGGATGTCCAAGGACTCTGTGCATTTCAAGAGACAAAGTTCATCAGCCTCTCTCCTGGGGGATTTGGCCACAATAACCAGAGGGTTTGGCAGCATCATGAGTGATTTCTAGGGAGTGCCAAGCTGGTGGGCAGGACCCAGGGGTCTAGTGACCAGGTATGATCCCCACCATCAATTATCTTTCCTAGACTCACCCTCAGCTAAGCTTCTCAAAGGCCTGCTTCTGCCTAATCAAACAGAGTGTGCTCAAACTTACTCAGGCCTCTTGCAACTGAAAACCACTGCTTTAATTCTTCTTACAGTTTACTGTGACATAAAGTTATTGTAAACTGCAAATATTCTATTCATGCTACAAATGGAAAGCCAATGCCCTTACCATAAATAGAAAAACAACCCTGAGACACAAGGAAAACAAAAACAAAACAGGGATAACACAACTATGGCATTCAATTCTATTCATATGCTGTCACCTGCATAAAGAGCCCCAGATTTGAGTTATCTGGGTTGTAAAAGGAGAGACCAAGTAAGTGGGTGTTGAAGTCATATTAGCCTAAAAATGAATGGTAGAGAGTCCCTGAAGGGTTGCTGGGGTCACCTTGGTTATAGCCCAAGCAGAGACAGGGCAAGGAAGGAGATGTGGGCAGAGTTTGGGGCCTCCAACCAGAGAGGTGATTTATGCAGCCCAGGAAAGCCTCCTCAAAGCCAGGGTCAACCTCCTTTGCAGGCAGGTCCCTCATGGAGACAGGGCCAGGCACCTTAGATTTGAGAGCAGCTGTGCTGCTGACCAGCTGTGTGACCCTGGGCTGCTTTCCTTCCACACATGTGAGTGTCAATTGTGTCAATGACTGTCTGAGGATAGGAGGAAGCAACCTGTTGAGCACCTGTGTTTTGAATGTCATCACCTCCCAAGGACATTTTTCCTTCCAGAGCTGGCACCTTGGAAGGTCCTTGGCCACTAAAGACAATAATGATGATAACAGCAGTAAATCGTCATTTATGGCTGTTGAGGGAGGGCCAGGGGGTAGGGCACCTAAATCCTTGATAAGAATGAGGGTCTGGGGACTCCTGGGGACAGCTGAGTGAGTCCTGTAGGTCTCCTGGGTCCCCAGGGGCCAGGCCTGTCTTCAGTGGCATTAGGCCTAGGCTGGGATGCTGAGGCAGCACTGGAATGTCAGCAGGACAAACAGGCACAGAGGCAGTGGATCCATCAGAGGTGGCAGGTGTAGGATCATCTGTCCACTAAGTAGAGTCACCAAGCCTGGCTGACCACTGCCCCCCACAGACAATGCCCTGTCCCTTGCCTCACACTTTGACAGGGTAGTGGTTCGTACCTGGGGCCCCATGGAGCATCACTCTAAGACTTCTGTGTCCTGGTGATTGAATGGGCAGTTGAGTCACCAAAGGCCATTGGAACAAGGAGGAAGAATCAGGTCCCATGATGTTTTGGGACAGTGTTTATCACAGGAAAATGCAAAGAATGCATGCACGATGCAGGGGAACTGTTGGTGTGGGAACCAATATTTTATGACCTCCACCTATAATCTGAGCACTCTCACCTGTGCAATCTGAAAGAAACAGGAGACTTGCAGGAAAGATAGTGCCTGGATTTAACTTAAAGGAACTAAAACATTGAATGTTCACACTCCTGATATCCTTCCAAATCAACTCTCTCAATGCTCCCATCTTCACCACTGTCATATGGGGTAACTGAGGCAGTCAGAGACTTACTGACTCAATGTCACTCAGTTGACTTCTGAGTTCACTGCTGATCACATCTGAACAAACTGCTTTTTCTGAAGTTTACCCTGTTTGATCATGATGCTGATGATTTTGTGCAGCTCTGGGACAAACTCTACCTGGTAGAGGATAAAGCAAATGCAGTGACTCAGTCCTGCTGTCATTTCCCATCAGTTCCCCACTCTCCTCCTCTGTCCCTCCACAGTCTCCCACACAGGCTGACACTGTATGGTGGACTTATTGGAGTCCACTGAGTATTTCAGGTTCTCCTTTGGGCCCCTAGAAGGTGGAGGTAGTTGTGGGATTTGCTTGGATGCAGGAGATGTGAGTGGAAGTGAAGTGTGTCACCTCGAGGCAAAAGATTTGGGAGCCATTTGGACTGGCCTCCCTTTTCCTCATCTCTTAGAGCTGCTGATGGGTCCCATATCAAGGCTGCTCCTTTATTCTCATGGCAGATGAGGGGATATGGGGCACAGGGCACAGGAGAGCCATGGAGGATGTGCAGCATGAGCAGACAAAGAGCCTTCAGTGTTGTAAATTTCCATTATTTTGGGCTGTTACCCACAGTGATACCTAGTCCATCCTAGCAGGCACGCGCCATCTACTCCATGCTCTGTGAAGCAGACTAGCCTACTATCAGAACGTGAACTGGCTGTCAGGCACATGTAGGCTTCAGTTCCAGCGCTGCCTCTTATTAACTGCAACCTCAGGCATTTAACTTTCAGTCTCAGAGTCTCAGTTTCAACTCTGTAAAATGGGTTGGCTATATTATCTCAGGTTGTGGAGATAATTAAATGATATAAAAATGCATGTAGAGCATTGAGCCCAGGGCCTGGCATACACAGTGAGCACTCAGTGTTAGCCATGTAGCTTCAGAATGTGAATTGATTGTCAATACCCAGACAATGCAGCAAAGTATTACAAAAAGAGAAATGTAATCTTATTTGCATGTGTATTTATTGATTTTTTTTTTTTTTTTGAAATGGAGTTTCGCTCTTGTTACCCAGGCTGGAGTGCAATGGCGTGATCTTGGCTCACCACAACCTCTGCCTCCTGGGTTCAGGCAATTCTCCTGCCTCAGCCTCCTGAGTAGCTGGGATTACAGGTACACACCACCATGCCCAGCTAATTTTTTATATTTTTAGTAGAGACGGGGTTTCACCATGTTGACCAGGATGGTCTTGATCTCTTGATCTCTTGATCCACCCGCCTCGGCCTCCCAAAGTGCTGGGATTACAGGCATGAGCCACTGCACCTGGCCCGTATTTATTGATTTTTAATCAGATAAGATAAAACTATGGGCCAGGCACAGTGGCTCATGCCTGCAATCCCAGCACTTTTTGAGGCCATGGTGGGCAGATCACAAGATTAGGAGTTCAAGATCAGTCTAGCCAATATGGTGAAATACTGTCTCTATTAAAAAATACAGAAGCTGGCCAGGCATGGTGGTGTACACCTGTAATTCCAGCTATTCAGGAGGCTGATGCAGGAGAATTGCTTGAACCCAGGGAAGCAAAGGTGGCAGTGAGCTGACATCACAACACTACACTTCAGCCTGAGCGACAGAGTGAGACTCTGTCTTAAAAAATAATAAACAATGTACATTCTTTCATAGCCAGTGTGTTTCTCTTAAATAGTATATCATTAAAATATTTTTAGCTCAAAATCAAAAGATCATTTTTGAGATTATCATTTTAAATGACAAGATCATGCTCAATTTAATGAGTAATTTAATTATTACTATTGGACTTTTTGTAGATTGCAAAGAGCATTCAAAACAAATGAAGTAGAACAAAATACATGTATTACATGTTGCAAATATGACTTTGTTAAGTCTTTTATTCAGAAATATAGAACACACATACGTAATACAGAATTTATTTATTATGAGTCATGTTAAAAATAGCTTAAAAACTGTTGATTAGTTTCCTTTTCAAATTTACAGGATAATTTTTTTTTTTTTTTGACAGAGTCTCATTCTATGCCCAAGTTGGAGTGCAGTGGCACAATCTCAGCTCATTGCAACCTCCACCTCCTGGGTCCAAGCAATTCTCCTATCTCTGCATGCTGACTAGCTGGGACTACAGGCATGCACCACCATGCCTGGCTAATTTTTGTATTTTTAGTAGAGACGAGGTTTCGCCATGCTGGTCAGGCTGGTCTTGAACTGCTAACTTCAGGTGATTCATCCACCTCTGCCTCCCAATGTGCTGGGATTACAGGCATGAACCACCACACCCAGCCTAAATTTTGCAGGATAATAAGTGACCTTTAGGCCAACCACAGTGGCTCACCCCTGTAATCCCAGACCTTTGGGAGGATGAAGCAGGAGGATTGCCTGAGGTCAAGAGTTCAACATCAGCTTGGCTAACATGGTGAAACCCCATCTCTACTAAAAAAAAAAAAAAAAGCCAGTTGTAGTGGCACATGCTTATAGTTTCAGCTACTTGGGAGGCTGAGACATGAGAATTGCTTGGACTCAGGGGCCAGAGGTTGCAGTGAGCCAAGATCATACCATTTTACTCTAGCCTGGGCAAGAAAGCAAGGCTCTGTTTCAAATAAATAAGTAAATAACATTTTTAAGTATCATTTGGCACTTGTCTGGTTGTTTTTCTTTAGGTTAACATGGTGGCAGTGATTCCTTTTGAGTTTCTGACACAAGATGGCAGTTTTTATCCAAATAAGTCAACTCCTCTGCCCCATCCCTAAGACACTTGTATGGAAGGAAAAAGGAGGAAAAAGCCAGTACTGCAACTGCCTATGCTTCTTCCAGTGTGGCCCACTGTGAGACATGTGGCAGCTGAGACCAGGAACTGTTCAGGGCACCAGGCCCCAACTGTCTGCACTCACTCACCTTCCTCAGGTACTCACATGGGGGATGGCACTGACTTTACGTGCTGCTGCAGCTCCTTGGTGAGCTGGCCCTGGTCATGGGACAGAAACTGCATGGTCAGGACAATAGAGGATTCACCACCTGCAGAATGGGAACAGAAGCTCATTATGAGTGCCAAGCTATTAGACAATTTAAAAAAAAAAATGTTTGTTGAATTAGTGGAAAAACAAGGTGATGCTTGAGTCAATAGGGGTCAAGAGCATGGTGGCCTCAGAAAGGGTCAGAACCAAGTTCAGATTCCTGTACTTTGAATTTCTACTTCATGCCATGCCAAATTACTTTACCCTTCTTCACCTCAGTTTCCTTCTGTGTGAAATGGGAACAATAAATTTCATTCCTCATTCAGTTTCTGTCAAGGATTCATGAGATAATACCTCTAAATCATCCAACTCATTTAAATGTATCATCATTTCTGTCATAACTAGTGGGATCAATTTCACTATTATTGCATATACAGTTCTGTGCCTGAAACCTACCAAAAAAAAAGAAAATCTTACCTCTAAAAATTGTCAGTGATTTGTCATTTTTATATTATTAATCATAACCATATTTAATCACACAAAGCCTTGTACATGGCAGGTGCTCCATAAACACTTGTGGAATCAATGCATATGGGCTCCACAGCCACACTGTTTAGATTCTATGTGGCCTCCACCACTTATGAGCTGAGTGATCTGGGCAAGGTAATTCACCTCTTCATTAGCTGTGATGATCTCCTTCCAAATCTTTCTTTTCAGAGCCACAGATGAGGCCACAGTGCCGCCTGGTGACCCTAGAGTGTAAGTACACATGATCGCCAATACGCTGTCTCTCCACCACAGGTCCCAGACTGGCTAGTTACTGCCTGGAGGTTTCTACTGCATCTGCCTTCTCAGGGCTCAGGTAAAGACTTTTGTACTTTCCTCCTCTCATTCTTGGAGATGGGGTTCAGGTTGCCCAACACAGCTGGGTGATCCACAGAGCAGTGATCGCCTATGCCAGCCCTGTGAGGTAACTGGAGAATTTTTTTGCTTTGGAGGGTCACATTTTCTGTTGGTAAGGAAGGCAAAGGTCACAGGAAGCCAGAGACCCGGGATTTCTCTGTGCCATGGGCCCAAACAATAAAGACCTGAACAGTCTATGCTAAAAGCCCAAGGCTCGGGCACTCCCCATGGCTTCTTGCCTCTTGGCCTCTGCTGAGGGAGGATGAATAGTATGTCCTCTCAGAGCTTTGAGAGTTTGTAGCAAGCAGTCTCCCCAGCACAAAATCCCTTGGAAACCTCAAACTGTGTCTAAAACATTCGTGCACATTTTGCATCCTATTTCCCATATGTCAGCATGTTTTTAAAAAAATAAACCTCAATTTCCTAAATATGCAAGAGAAATGGGTATTGTAGGACAATGTGGCTTTTTAAAACATGTTGTTATTTAGGCCAGGGATTGTGCCTCATGCCTGTAATCCCAGCACTTTGGGAGGGTGAGGTGGGTGCATCACCTGAGGTCAGGAGTTCGAGACCAGCCTGACCAACAAGGAGAAATCCCATGTCTACTACAAATACAAAATTAGTCAAATGTGGTGGAGCATCCCTGTAATCCCAGCTACTTGGGAGGCTGAGGCAGGAGAATCACTTAAATCACTCTGGAAGGCAGAGGTGTGGTGAGCCAAGATTGCACCACTGAACTCCAACCTGGAATCAAGAGCAAAACTCTGTCTCAAAATATATATATATATATATTAGATATATCATATGTATATTATAATATATATAAAGTATATATAATATATATTATATATAGTTATATATTACATATATAGTTAAAATACATATATTATATATATATTATATATATAGTTATTTAAAAATCTTCCCCACCCCCTTTCTGAACTCCAAGAATGCCAAATATTTGTTCAACAAATATTATTAAATGCCTACTATGGGCCAGGTGCAGTGGTTCACATTTGTAATCCCAACACTTTTGGAGGCCAAGGCGGGTGAATCACTTAAGGCAAGAGTTTAAGACCAGTCTGGTCAACATGGTGAAACTCCATCACCACTAAAAGTACAAATATTAGCTGGGTGTGGTAGTGCATGCCTGTAATCTCAGCTACTAGGGAGGATGAGGCCGGAGCCACTGCACTCCAGCCTGGGTGACAGAGTGAGACTCCATCTGTAACTTAATTAATTAAAATAAATACATACATAAATAAATAAATGCCTACTGTATTCCAGCCATGATTCATGGTCTTGGGCTATAGCAGATAACAAACTGACAGGGCTCCTCTCTCTTGTAACTTACATTCTTATATGATAATGATAAGGGTTAACATTAATTAAGCTGTTACTACATGTTAGTTATGGGGCAAAGTCATTCCCACACATTATTACACTTAAACCTGCTAGAAAGCTTACAAAGGACATAGTTATTTTTTCCTGAAAAACTGAATCTTAGACAGGCATGATGGCTCACACTTGTAATCCCAGCAGTTTGGGGAGCTGAGGCAGGTGGATCACCTGAGTTTGGGGAGCCAAGGCAGGTGGATCACTCCTGAGGTCAGGAGTTCAAGACCAGCCTGGCCAATATGGTAGAACCCCATCTCTACTAAAATTACAAAAATTAGTTGGGCATAGTAATGGGTGCCTGTAATCTCAGGACTCCAGTGGTTGAGGTAGGAGAATAACTTGAACCCAGGAGGAGGAGTTTGCAGTGAGCCAAGATCATGCCATTGCACTTCAGCCTGGTGACAAGAGCGAAACTCTTCTCAAAACAAACAACAAAAAACGAAGTCTCAGAATGATGAAGCACTTTGTCCAATGTGACACAGCTAGTAAGTGTTGAGACCTCGCAGCCAATCAAAGCCTATCTCATTCTAAAGGCCATGCTATGTGTTCTCTAGCCCAAGGAGAATAATTTTTACATAATCGCTGACATTTCTACACAACAGTGTTCTTGTCTCAAGTCCCAGAGTGCCTTCTATACCACTATAATACTGGCTTTCTGGTCAGTAAAGATGCCATTCTAATGAGTAATCAGGTGGCCTATGGAGATATGACCAAAGTCATGATGTGTGTATGTACACCCATAACCCTGTACACACTCATCCTGTGTTTGATTAAATTCAAGTATTCTTTTTTATTACTGAGCAAAACTGAGATTTAAAAGGGTTAAAGGTTTTTTTGTTTGGTTTTGAGACTGAGTCTCTCTCTGTTGCCCAGGTTGGAGTGCAGTGGTATGATCTTGGCTCACTGCAACCTCCGCCTCCCAGATTCAAGCAATCCTCATGCCTCAGCCTTCCTAGTAGCTGGGATTACAGGCATGCACCACCATGCCCGGCTAATTTTTGTATTTTTAGTAGAGATGGGGTTTCACCATGTTGGCCAGGCTTGTCTTGAACTCCTGACCTCAAGTGATCCATCCACCTTGGCCTCCCAAACTGCTGGGATTGCAGGTGTGAGCCACTGCACCTGACCTAAAAGTTTAAGATTTTTATATCCACGTAACTTTCTGTATTGCTTTTGAAGTCTCTGGTTAAATGAATATTCTTTATTTATTTTTGAGACTTAGTCTCACTCTATTGCCCAGGCTGGAATGCAGTGGCACAATCTTGGCTCATTAAAACCTTCACCTCCTGGGTTCAAGTGATTCTTCTGCCTCAGCCTCCTGAGTAGCTGGGACTACAGGCATGTGTCACCATGCCCGGCTAATTTTTTGTATTTTTAGTAGAGACAGGGTTTCACCATGTTAGCCAAAATGGTCTCAATCTTCTGACCTCATAATCCACCCACCTTGTTCTCCTAAAGTGCTGGGATTACAGACGTCAGCCACCATGCCCTGTCTGAATATTGTTTTAAAAGTGACCTGTGATTGTCTTCTGATCAAGTGTTTTCAAACTTGATATCTTTGATTAGTTTCACCAGCATCAAAACCTAAATCAAGTATTTTTGGTTTAAAATTAACTTTGGGATTTTTCAGCTGGGTCCCTCGGGTATTCTAAAGAATGTATCTCTGATCTTGTAGAGATATTAAATGATTCAATTTATTTGGCAGGTTGTATGAGCGGGCATTGTCAAATGTGATGATACTGCATGGGAGGGCATTGTCAGACCAGGTGACAGTAGATCTCATCTCAGTTATATTTATGGGTATATTGTTGATATACATGTTCCAGAAATTATATACATTTATACAATTTTAATATGTTATGATTCGTAATTTTGATTGTTATGCTAAATATTTGCTAAAGTCATATGTGTATAAACATGTTATTAATGGCTTAGCTTGGTCGCTTATGCCTATTATCCCAGCACTTTGGGAGACGAGGCAAGTGGATTAACTGAGGTCAAGGAATTTGAGACCCACCTGACCAATATGGTGAAAATACGTCTCTACTACAAATACAAAAATTAGCCAGGCATGCTGACACATGCCTGTATTCCCAGCTACTTGGAAGGCTGAGGCAGGATAACTGCTTGAATCAGGGAGGCAGAGGTTGCAGTGAGTGGAGATGGCACCACTGCACTCCAGCCTGGGTGACAGAGTGAGACTCCATCTCAAAAAAAAAAAAAAAAAAAAAAAAAAAAATATATATATATATATATATATATATATAGAGAGAGAGAGAGAGAGAGAGAGAGAGAAAATACTGCAAGAAGTCTGACTGGCCAAGACACTCCACCTGCTACACACTCGGGCCCACCACAGGCTTCATGCTGATGCATGTTCTTCCCAGGCTGTGCCAGTCAATGACTCTGCATGTCAGGGATTCTAGATTCAGGCCATTCCTGCCTTACAAACAGCTCTTACGTGGACAGTCCTCTGCAGAGCTCTCAAACGGTTGTCAGACCTGCATTGTGGTCAGTACGCTTTCCATGAATATTTGTTTTATTTAGTTTATTTTTATTTTTATTTTAGATAGGATTTGGAGTGCAGTGGCTGAATCATGGCTCATTGTAGCCTCCACCTCCTGGGCTCAAGCAAGCCCCCCACCTTAGCCTCCCCAGTAGCTAGGACTCCAGATGCATACCACTATGCCCAGCTAATAATTTTTTTTTTGTAGACACAGGGTCTCGTCATATTGCCCAGGCTGGTCTTGAACTCCTGGCTTCAAGTGATCCTCCTGCTTTGGCTTCTCAAAGTGCTGGGATTATAGGCAGGAGCCACTGTGTCCATTCATGCCTTTAAAAATTTTTTTTTTAATTTTTATCATTATTTTGAGATGGAGCCTTGCTCATTCTGTCACCCAGACTAGAATGCAGTGGTGTGATCTCAGGTCACTGCAACCTCCCACTCCTGAGTTCAAGCTATTCTCCTGCCTCAGCCTCCCAAGTAGCTGAGATTACAGGTGCTCACCATCATGCCAGGCTAATTTTTGTATTTTTAATAGAGATGGGGTTTCATCATGTTGTCCAGGCTGGTCTCAAAGTCTGGACCTCAGGTGATCTGCCTGCCTTGGCCTCCCAAAGTGCTGGGATTACAGGCATGAGCCACCTCACCCATCCCATCCATGCTTATTCTTGCTCCCCCTTTCCTTTATTCTTTACAGGCTTTTTTTTTTTTCTCCTGTCAGTCTCTTGCACATCAAATTCCACCTTGTCATCTGCTTCTTGTGTTATTGAACCAAACTGGGATCAGCTCACCTGGTTCCTCCTTTGTTCATTGTACTCTCATGGCACAATGGCTACCGGGAATACCCTTCCTGCAGTCCAGGAAGTAAAACTTGTGTTGCTGAAAGATCAGTTGTCTCAGTGCTAATTTTTCTTTGTGGCACCGAGCATCTATTTCCAACATCTATTTCCAACACTACCTGAGCCCAGGAATTTGAGACCAGCCTGGGCAATGTAGCAAGACCCCATCTGTACAAAATTAAAGAAAATTAGTCAAGCATGGCGGCACACACCTGCAGATGGGATTACAGGCATGCACTACCATGCCCAGCTAATTAGTAGAGACAGGGTTTCACCATGTTGGTCAGGCTGGTCTCAACCTCCTGACCTCAAGTGATCCACCTGCCTTGGCCTCCCAAAGTGCTGGAATTACAGATGCAAGCCACTGTATCTGGCCCCAAACTTTTCTTATTAAAACAGGGTCTCCCTCTATCACCTAGGCTGGAGTGCAGTGGCACAATCATAGCTCACTGCACCCTTGAACTCCTGGGATCAAGCAGTCCTCCCACTTAACCTCCTGTGGAGCTGGGACCACAGAAACTTTTCTACTTCCCACAATTCACTCCTCTTTTACTCTATAGTTTTTCTTTTTAAACCTTTTTAAACATGTTTTGGCTTAGCTGTTCTGAGTTTTTAAAGAAAAAGCTTCTCTCTCTTTTCTCTTTACACTATTTCTCTTTAGTTTTACTTCCCATCCCTCTCTCACACCCACAAACATTCTCTTACTATTTTCTGACATATGTGAACCCTTTTTTAACATTTTGCTGGCCGGAGCCAGACTTGCCTTGGGCCGATGCTTGTGCTGCTGGCTATAATTACCTTCTTGCTTATCACGTTGTTCAACGACTTTTCAGGGTTAAGTGCCTGGAATTTTTCTTGAAGAAATTCAATATTTTTTTTTAATGTTCATGCTTGTGTGGGCCTGCAGGCTACTGCACCTTCTCACTTGGAGCACCTGAATTGACAGAGGCAGTATTTATCCATGCAATCAATACTATCTCACTCATCAATTCCACTCCTGATGTATTCCTAATAGAAATGAGGGCTTATGCTGACTAGGCAGGGTGGCTCATGCCTGTAATCCCAGCATTTTGGGAGACTCAGGCAGGAGAATTGCTTGAACCCAGGAAGCAGAGGTTGCAGTGAGTCATGATTTCCCCATTGCACTCCAGCCTGGGCAACAAGAGCAAAACTCTCTCTTCAATTTAAAAAAAAAAAGAAAGTAATGAGGGCTTATGTCCACCAAATTCATTTATAGAATGTTCATAGCAACTTAATTAGTGATAGCTAAAAATAAGCCAGATGTCCAACAGCAGTAGAATGGATAAATAAAATTTTGGATATGCAAAATATAATGTATTATTACACAGTAATGAAAAGTAACAGTCACTATCTGCAATAAAATGGGTAAACCTCCCAGACATAAAAGAAGCCACGTGATCAAGATATCTCATTAACTGAGTAAAGGAATCTATAAGAAGGGAAGCTGGAGGAGTCCACTTAGATTTATGAAAATCATTAGGGATGCAGAGTGAGGATTTTTTTTTGAATCATGGTCTCACTCTGTCATCCAGGTAGGAGTGTAGTGAGGCAATGTCCACTCATTGCAGCCTCAACCCACACCCCCATCCCAAGACCCCTGGGCTCAATCAGTCCTCCCCCCTCAGCCTCCCAAGTAGCTGGAACAACAGGCATGCACCACCACACCCGGCTAATTTTGTATATTTTTTTCAGAGACCAGAGCTCCCTATGTTGCTCAGGCTGGTCTCGAACAGCTGGCCTCAAGAAATCCTCCTGCCTCAGCCTGTGAAAATGTTGTGAGCCACCCCACCTGGGCAGAGTTAGGATGTTTTTGAGGACTGTGGTAAACAGCCTCCTCATATTTATGTCCTGTATAATCCTCTCCCTTTGAGCATGGGCTGGACCTAAGGACTATTGAGATTCTTTTTCATTTTCTTTTTTTTTTTTTTTTTTTTTTTTTTGAGATGGAGTTTTGCCTTCTAGGTCAGGGTGAAGTGCAATGGTGTGATTTTGGCTCACTTCAACCTCCACCTCCCGAGTTTAAGTGATTGCCCTGTCTCAGCTTCCCAAGTAGCTGGGATTACAGGCATGTTCCACTATGTCTAGCTAATTTTTATATTTTTAGTCGAGACAATGTTTCACCATATTGGTCAGGCTGGTCTTTAACTCCTGACCTCAGGTGATCCACCCGCTTCGGCCTCCTAAAATTATGGGATTACAGGTGTGAGCCATCATGCCTTGCTGGACTAGGTGCTATTTTCTAAGTAGCAACAGAATACATAAAAGTGATGGGATGTCACTTCTAGGATTAGGTTTCAAAAAAGGACTATGATCTCTCTCTCATTTTCATTTTCTCCTCCTCTTTCTCCTCCCTAGCCCTGGGGCAAGCCAGCTGCTTCTTATGAAGAGGTTCAAGTGGACAGGAACTGAGGCCTCCAGCCAACCGACAGAGAGGACCTGAGGCCTTCCAGCAGCGGTGGAAGTGAGTTTGAAAGAGGATTGTGAAGCCTTGCGAGAGCTGCAGCCCTGGCTGACAGCTTGATTATATCCTCATGAGAGCCTGAGCCAGAGGACACAGCTAACCTCACCCAGATTCCTAGTCCATTGAAACTGTGAGGAAAAATAAAAGTGTATTGTTTATTAAGCTGCTAAATTTGGGGCGATTTTTACCCAACAATAGGTAATGAATATAAGGATATTGCTTATTACTCAAAATTACTATAAAAAGCCCCTGAAAAATGGAAAGCTGCAACAAGGGAAACACTGAGAGTCTCCAATAATACTGTGTTTCTTCTTAGACACAGTGAGAAAAGCACATACATGTGTTTTCCTTTTAGTTTTGGCCACCAGGAAGCTCAGAGCCAAATGTATGACCCAATTTTCATAACTGTGTAAGCCCCTATGACTGGCTTATCTGTGTTCTTATTCCTGGCCTTCCATTTTATTCTGACTTTTTTTCTCTCTTTTTTTTTTGAAACAAGACGGAGTTTCAGTCTTGTTGCCCAGACTGAAGTGCAGTGGTGCAGCTCACCGCAAACTCCACCTCCCAGGTTCAAGGGATTCTCCTGCCTCAGCCTCTCGAGTAGTAGCTGGGATCACAGTCATGCGCCACCATGCCAGGCTAATTTTGTATTTTTAGTAGAGACAGGGTTTCTCCATGTTGGTCAGACTGGTTTTGAACTCTCGACCTCAGGTGATCTGCCTGCCTCAGCTTCCCAACTTGCTGGGATTACAGGTGTGAGCCACCACGTCTGGGCCTGACTTTTCCTTTTCTTCGAACTGATTTTATTAGCTCATCTGTATTTTTCTGTATGATATGAATTATGGTAAGGCACCTCAAATTCAGCTTACAGAGAAAGCTTACAGGGAAGCAAGGCATTAGTAAATTTGTTTTTTTTTTTTTTTTAGTTTTTTTTGACTCTCACTCTATGGCCCAGGATGGAGTGCAGTGGCGCCATCTCGGCTCACTGCAACCTCCGCCTCCCGGGTTCAAGTGATCCTCGTGCCTCAGCCTCCTAAGTAGCTGGGATTATAGGCGCACACCACCATGCCTGGCTAATTTTTTATTTTATTTTATTTTATTTAGTAGAGGCGGGGGTTTCATCATGTAGGCCAGGCTAGTCTCCAACTCCTGACCTCAAGTGATTCACCTGCCTCAGCCTCCCAAAGTGTTGGGATTGCAGGCGTAAGCCACTGAGCCCGGCCCATAAATCATTTTTAAAAAATAGTTTTTTAATTTAAAACATAGTTTTGCACATTAAAAAAAAAGTTTTGCACTGGCTGAACACAAAGTGCCTGGAGGTGGTGGTGGGAAGATCAGGTCATAGGAGGGTGGCTCAGAAGCCCCAAGCATTGGCCAGGGGTGATTTGAATTGTGTCAGAAATATCAAGCGATAATGACGAAAAAGGGAGAAAGGATGGCAACCAGTTGCCATCCCAGAGGGAGGGGCTAAGGGTTCACCCAGCTACCCACAGCGAATCCTTGCTAAGTGTTCCCGGCAACGGCTCTCCTAAGTCCCTCCCACCCAGCCCCACCCCTTACACCGGGCCCCGCCCTTCACGCGCGCCGCGACACACACACACAGCCTCACTCTCCGTCAGCCAATTCGGCCTCCTGGGCGGTTGCGGGCTCAGCCCCCTCCCTCCCTGCCCCGGCATAGCTTGCTCGCTAGCTCTGCCCGCCTCGTTTTGGGGCGGTTGGGCTGCGCCTGTGGGGGTAGGGTCCGGAGCAAGCGACGGAGCCAATGAGGCGCGGCCGCTGCATCAGGCGGAAGGAGGCGGTGGCGGCGAAGGATTAACTAACATGGCGGCGCCCGTCCTCCTGAGAGTGTCGGTGCTGTGGTGGGAGTGGGTGGCCCAGTATGCCGTGTGCGCAGCCGGGATTCTGCTCTCCATCTGTGCCTGCCACTTGGAGTGGGAGTAGGAGAGGGACCCCGAGCACCAGGCCCTCTGCGACCTGGGGCCCTGCGTGAGGTGCTTTGCTGCCCCTGCCTCCAGGTAGCCTTTGGGGAGTGGGCCGGAGCGGCCGCGCGGGGCGATAGTGGAGGCTGGGGGTGGGGAGCTCGAGGCGGGGGCTCAGGCCTGGGCGGCCAGGGACCTGGCCGCCGGGAACGGACGGGGTCGGGCGGGGGGCGGCAGCTGGGCGCTCCTGCCCGAAGGGCGGCCCAAGCCCAGGCCGCGCAGCGGTGGTGATGGGGCTGCGAGGCCACTAGAGAGGGATGAGGTGACAGAGTGCAGCCGCGAGGCCGGGCCGGTCGAGGTGCGGTCGGGCGGGGGCGTCGCTGGGCTAAAGGCGAGAGTCTGAGGAGGGTGGGTCCCGGCCAGCCTGACAGGTTTCCTGGTTGTCGGGAGGCGGGCAGGGGTGTGGGACCCTGTCCGCCGCACCCGCCAGGCCAGTGGCCACTTCTTGTCCCCCTATCACTGCAGCTGAAGCTTTGGGGCCGGCGCGGACTTAGCGGGGTTGCGTTTCCCGGTGTCTTCCTGGTCAGGCCTCTTTGTACTCCAGCGCTAGTGAGAATTTGCAGACTTACTGGGACGGTGACATTTATGGGCAAACACGAGTTTGACCCTACCCTGAAAGAAGATACGGCACTTATTATATCTGATTTCTTGGATTTCCCCTTGTATATTTCAGTGTGGCAGGAGGGGGAAATGGTCTGAGTTTGGGTCTGAATTTAAGCTTCATTGGAGTAAAGGACAAGCATGTTGTGTGTATGGTGGTGTTTTAGGCATTGGGATGACGTAAAATTGCTGCTTATTAGTGTAATAGGATACCCACAACAGACTAAAAACACGCTTTGCTAAACTTGAGTGATTGGTTTGTGTTACTGATCATTTTAGTATACAGATTTTTTAATGTTGTAATTGGTTTGTTTGTTACATTTTATTTTAACGCATTAAATTTTCCTAGGCAAGTTACTTTGAAAAAGGGAGGAATTTACATTTTAAAGGTTGCTGCTGCTTTTTTTAATGGGGAGGGGGTATTACAAACATAACAGAATTTGAAGGAATGATTTCAGAATTGATAGGTTATGATTTTAATAGAGACTATGTCTAATATTTAGATGTTTGTTATCATGTTTGTTAACAGTCACATTTGAGCAATTTCTTCCCCTCCTGTTGATTGGTAAATTGGTATGTAGACAGAAATGTATAGCTCACTAGTTTATTTTGACTCACATATTGTTGATTACATGAACAAGGTAGCATTGGAGTTTGTCTTGTTATTGGTTACAAACTTCAGGGTGCAGATCTTTCCACTTAGCCTTCTTATGGACCAGATACTCTATCTCATTTGCTCTTAAACCAAAATCCTGTAGCTTTTTACAGGGGAAATAATTATCACATGGCCAAATGAAACATTTTGAAAATGCATTTAAAATGTAGGTATTAGTTTACAGGGGAAAATACATAGATGTGACAAAAAGCTCACATTTGTTGTTGGTGGTTATTCCAAACCAAGGTAATAGGCTGATTAGAACCTCAGATACCCTTGAGAAACATTGAGTGTCTTTTATGCAAAATTTTTATGTTATTTCCACTTTGGGAAAGGACTTTTAAACTCATAAGTACCTTCCACATGAAGTTAGTTGATTGAATAAATATGTAAGGAAAACATTATGCAGCAGCACATTTCAAGTATTAAGAAACAAGAAGTAAAAATAACATTTGATCCTAGGTTAATATGGAATTTAAGCAGAATTATTACCAATTTTAGATTTTTTTTTGAAACAAGTAGACTAAAATTAATAGACCTTTTAACATAGGGGCATGGAAGGAGTACTTTACTGTATGTTTAAGTTCTTAAAATTGACTTTTTTAAAAAAAGAGTTTTGAACCATTTAATAAGCATACACTCTAAATATTCTCATAGTTAGATGTCCTGTAAGAGCTGTGTGTGCATCATAAAACATCAAGAAGTATACTAAAAGTATATTGAAGTACATGTAAGACTAAAGGTAACTGGATCTCTATATAGTTTAAATTTGAAATTAATATGTTGTGACTGAAAGTGTTGTTTCAGTGTGTAGCTGTGGACATAAAACAGTTTAACTTAGATACTTGTTAAGGACAGGTAAAAATAAGATATGCTATAAGAGTAAATAACTTACTTGCTATCTATACAGTGAAATTATTTTAAGAAATTTATTCAGTTTGATCAGCCTGTTTATAAACTACTTGCAAAAATCAAGTAGTTTATAAACTACTCATTTAATAAATGAATTTACAGGTCAGCTTATTTTGGAAATAGTTTATAAACAGCCTGATCAAAATCACATATGTATATATACATATATAATCACATATATGTACATATATAGACTAATTTTTTTTTGGATGTAGGTAGACCAAATGTTGAAAGTTTTAATTTTGTCAAGCTGAAAGAGACTTTAAATGAAAACTGATTATTGGACACCTCAAGTTAGTTTCTTTTGAGTAGTGATTGCCATGTAGCAGTACTACTCAAAGATGTGACTCCTTAGGAAAAGAAAGTTTGAGCCCAGGCTGGGTTTGGTGGTTCACACCTGTAATATCACCGCTTTGGGAGGCCGAGGCAGGTGGATCACCTGAGGTTGGGAGTTCGAGACCACCTTGACCAACATGGAGAAACCCTGTCTCTACTAAAAATACAAAATTAGGTGGATGGGCATGGTGGTGCACACCTCTAATCCCAGCTACTTGGGAGGCTGAGGCAGGAGAATTGCTTGAACCCAGGAGATGGAGGTTGCAGTGAGCCAACAACAAGAGTGAAATTCCATCTCAAATAAATAAATAAATAAGTAAGTTTGAAGCCACCTGGCTCACGCCTGTAATCCCAGCACTTTGGGAAGCCGAGGTGGGTGGATCATCTGAGGTCAGGAGTTCAAGACCAGCCGGACCAACATGGAGAAACCTTGTCTCTACTAAAAATACAAAATTAACTGGGTGTGGTGGTGCATACCTGTAATAGCTTCTCAGGAAGCTGAGGCAGGAGAATCACTTGAACCTGGGAGGCAGAGGTTGTGGTGAGCCAAGATCGCACCACTGCACTCCAGCCTGGGCCAGAAGAGAGAAACTCTGTCTCAAAACAAATGAAAAAATGTTTGAGCCCAGAGAAAAGTTAACAGATGAAAAAGATTCTGAAGAAAGTCCTCTTTCAGGATCCAGTGTCAGCACATGGTTTTGGATTGCTTATACTTAACTTTATTTTCATTTCACAATCCCAAATGTCCTAATCCAAAGAGAACAAGGTAGAGATTAAAGAGAGAATCTTGAGGGGCATGTGTTATCTGTGTGTAAAGTCCCCTATTATTTTGGGACCATAATGATGTAAAGGGCCAGACTTTTAGATTTCTAAAGAAATATTTCCCTCAAAATTAGAAGGCTACAATAGAAATGCTGATTTTTTTTTTGTTTTTTGAGACAGAGTCTCACTGTGTTGCCAGGCTGATGTGCAGTCTCGTGTTCTCAGCTCACTGCAGGCTCTGCATCCTGGGTTCAAGTGATTGTCCTGCGTCAGCTTCCTGAGTAGCTGGGATTACAGGTACATGCCACCACACCCAGCTAATTTTTGTATTTTTAGTAGAGACAGGGTTTCACCATGTTGGCCAGGATGGTCTCGATCTCTTGACCTCGTGAGCCACTATGCCTGGCCTGATTTTTTATTTCTACCAGGTACAGCCAATAAAAGCAAATATCACACTACTATCTCCTGTCACCATTATTTCATTTAACAAAAGGATATTTTCACTCAATTCGAAAGAACAGAATCTCTCACAATAAATTTTATTTTTTACTTTTTGAGACAGAGTCTTGCCCTGTCACCAGGCTGGATTGTGGTAGCATGATCTTGGCTCACTGCAACCTCTGCCTCCTTGGTTCAAGTGATCCTCCTGCCTCAGCCTCCTGAGTAGCTGGGACTACAGGCATTTGCCACCATGCCCAGCTAATTTTTGTATATATTTAGTAGAGACAGGGTTTCACCATGTTGGCCAGGATGGTCTTGATCTCTTGATATCATCTGCCGTCTCAGCCTCCCAAAGTGCTGGGATTACAGGCATGAGCCACTGCACCCAGCCAGAATAAAAGATCTTTAAATGGAATAATTTAGTTATATTAAAAAGTTTACTTTCAGACAAGCCTGGCTAACATGGTGAAACCTTGTCTCTACTAAAAATATATAATTAGCGGGGTGTGGTGGCATGCACCTGTAATCCCAGCTACTCTGAAGGCTGAGGCAGGAGAATCACTTGAACCTGGGAGGCAAAGGTTGTAGTAAGCAGAGATGGTGCCATTGCACTCCAGCTGGGCTACTAGAGTAAAACTCCGTCTCAAAAAAAGAAAAAAAAAGTTTACTTTTGTGTCCTTACTTTTCCCCATTTTCCCATAAATCAATGAAAATTCTGCTGCAAACTTACACCAGCCTGCCAGCTAACATTAAGTTAGCTCTCCCTGCCCCCTTGGTTTGGTATACTGAGCTCAAATCTAAGGGATCTGGGGGGCTTCCAGCTCTCCCAGTTCTTAGACTTGTGGCCTTATCTTCATGGTGCCTCAATTTCTTACGTGAAATAGGGATTTTTACACCTACTTAGTGCCTGGCTCACACCTGTAGTGCCAGCACTTTGGGAGGCTGGCACCTGGCAGATCTCTTGAGCTCAGGAGTTTCAGACCAGCCTGGGAAAAGGGCAAAACCCTATCTCTAAAAAAAATACAAAAATTAACCAGGCATCCAGGAAAACTTCCCCAACCTAGCAAGGCAGGCCAATATATAAAGAAAAAAAAAAAAAATTAGCCAGGCATGTTGATGCATGCCTTTAGTTCCGGCTTCTTGGGAGGCCAAGGTGTGAGGATCACTTGAGCCCGGGAGGCTGAAGTCACTGTGGAGTGAGCCATGATGGTGCCATTGCACTCCAGCCTGGGTGGTAGAGAGAGATCCTGTCTCATTTCTGAAATAAAGTCTGTCCTCAGTTATAGCTGTTACCATTGATTAGAGATGTTACTTTTTTTTTCAGTGTTTGATAATAAATGCCTTTAAGTATAATAAGTTTCTTGTATATAGTCATTTATATGTTTAAACATTAATTGTTTTAATTATTTTATTGCTGACTTCATGACATAGCATAAAGATGTGTTCATTTAAAACACTTTTGAAGTTGTGCAAGAGAAACTAATATGGAGAATTTTTTTTTTTTGAGATGGAGTCTTGCTCTGTCACCCAGGCTGGAGTGCAGTGGTGTGATCTTGGCTCACTGGAACCTCTGCCACCCAGGTTCAAGTGATTCTCTTGCCTCAGCCTCCCAAGTAGCTGGGATTACAGGCACCCACCACCATGCCCAGCTAATTTGTGTATTTTTAGTAGAGACGGGGTCTCACCATGTTGGCCAGGCTGGTCTTGAACTCCTGACTTCAGGTGATCTGCCCACCTCAGCCTTTCAAAGTGCTGAGATTACTGGCATCAGCCACTGTGCCCAGCCCTAATATGCATAATATTGTACGCAGGTATTTTCTGTATATCAGACACCCTCTAAGAAGGGTTACTATGTAAGAATAGTACAAATGATCTGGAAAGGTTAATAGGTGTGACAAATTTATGCTTGTTAACATTGTAAAAGTAGTCCAGTTGTTCCTATGGTATATGCATAGAACATATACTATAGGGTTTTGGCTCCAGGACCCCTATTTCAACCAAAATCCTGTCATACTCAAGTCCCCATTGTGGGCCCTGCAGATCCTGGATGTGTGAAAAGTTGGGCCTCCGTATATGCAGGTCTGCATTTGGTTGAAAAGATCCACATATAAATGGGCCCATGCAGCTAAAACCCGTGTTGTTAAAGGGTCCACTGTATTTGAAAATCGAGTCCACAAAAAACGTTGCCCTGTTTTACAAAATGTTGGATTACTACCTCTCCCATATCTTAAATAAAAAGTACCATCTATTTACTACCCCATTGAGATAATAAAATTTAATAGAACCTAGGGCTAGGTGTGGTCATTCAAATCTGTAATCCCAGCACTTTAGGAAGCTGAGGTGGACAGATCACCTGAGGCAGTAGTTTGAGACCAGCCTGGCCAACATAGTGAAACCCCGTCTCTACTAAAAATATAAAACATTACCCAGGTGTGGTGGTTTGCACCTGTAATCCCAGCTACTCCTGAGGCTGAGGCAGGAGAATCGCTTGAACCCTGGAAGCGGAGGTTGCATTGAGCTGAGCTCATGCCACTGCACTCCAGCCTGGGCAATGAGTGAAACTCCATCTTGGAAAAAAAAAAAAAAAGACCTTAGAAGTATTTATTGTATTTATTGCTCCTTGCTTTGTCTGAGACTCAGAGGTTAAGTGACTTGCCCAAGATAACACAGGTCATAGCAAATTGAGACTTGACAGCTGGCTTCCAGAGTACTTACTTAGAGTCACCTCTGCACCCCTATTTTAAAAATTAAATCTTGTCTAGGTAATGCATTTTCTGCTTCATATTTGAAAGATAACAAGGCATGTACAGTGAAAAGTCTTCTTATCCCTTCCCACAAACAGACAGTTCTCCCTGTCAGTAGACTGCTGTGAAACTTTTCAGAGCCATTTGACGCATAGACAAACATCCATATGACCACATTATTCCTCCCTTTGTTTCTTTTTTTTTTTTTTTTAACAGGGGAGTGTCATGTATATGTTCTGGGATAGATAGCCTGCTTTTGGCTTGGCGTTTGTTTCATTACTCCCATACTTTAAATGCTGGTATTTATATTTAGTGAAATGTTAATAACTGCTAGGACATAGAAGAGAATTTGTTCTAATAGTTTTGACTAACCAAGATGAATTTAGGAAATAAAATTCTTAACATTGTCATTGTTTCTTGGTATGGAAATTTTAGAAGCAAGTTGAATTACAAAGAGTCCAAAAGGAATAGAGAAATATCACAAAGAAGTGAATCTGGACTGTAGTAGAGATAAATGTTAATACAGATAATACTATGTGCTAGCCAGTGGTCTAAATGCTTTACATATGTTATTGAAGTCTCACAACAGTTCCATGAGGCAGGTAGCTTTTATTGCCATTTTACGGATGAGTAACTTGAGCCACACAAACTAACACTTGATCCAGATAGTACAGTGGCAGAGGCCTGATTCTAATCCAAGTGGTCTGGCTCAAGAGTTCAAGCTCTTTACCACTATTTCTTTCTGTCTTCCTGTCTTTCCTTCTTTATTTCTTCCTTTCTCTCTCTCTCTCTCTCTCTCCATCCTTCCCTCTCCTTCCCTCCTGTCCTCTCCTCTCCTTTTTCCTACCTTCCTTTCTTTCCCTTTCTTTCCTTCCTTTCCTTTTTTCTTTTCTTTCCTTTCTTTATTTTTTGAGACATTGTCTCACTCTCTCTTACCAGGCTGAGTACAGTGGTGCAATCATGGCTCACTGCAGCCTCAACCTCCCCACATTCAGTAATCCCCCCACCTCGGCTTCCCACATAGCTGGCTCTACAGGTGCATACCCCACCACACCTGGCTCATTTTTTCTATTTTTCATAGTAACAAGGTCTTACTTTGTTGCCTGGGCTGGTCTCAAACTCCTGGCCTCAAGCGATCCTCCCACCTTGGCCTCCCAAAGTGCTGGGATTACAAATGTGAGCCACCACAACAAGCCTTTTACCACTACTTCAAATTCCATTTACATCTAATATTATTAGAGCGATAACCATATCAACTAGATTTTTAGAATTGCAAAAAAAAGAAAAAAGCTGCCATTTTTGGTATTTGTATGACAAAAATATATAGAGTTTGTGTTACAGCTTTTACCTCTTTAGAGCACTCTTTGGAAAGGCAGGGAAATTACTGTGAGGGTATTGGTATTAGATAAGTAAGTTCTTGGAGTGTTTGCATTCTAAACCTGAAGGTGTGAGGAGTTGGTTTGTCACACCCAGTTAGCTAACAGATAGGCAGTGGGGGTGAGCTATCCAGAAGACTTAGCAGGTTAGCCTAGGGAGGAAGGAGATAGGGGATCTAGGCACCTGGAGGGAGGGAGAGGGAGAAGAGTTTGTTTTAATCTGTCCTAGGTTGGGGTAGCTCTTTCTAAGTGATGCCTTGTCATGTGGACCTGCTGCACATACAGATGGGATAATTGGACCTGAGTTGTGGTACTAGCTAAAGTATCACACAGATCTGGAAATTTAAGAGGAGTTCATTTCCTCGATCATTAGGAAGAACTTGAAAGGGTAGCAAGTAGTCATATTTGAATGTAACATACTCAACTGGGTTGGGAAAGAACTGGAATCTAGAGCTTGGCCATAAAAAGTGCAAAATCAGGCATTCTTGTAAACACTGATAAGACACAGCACTGATCCTGGGTCTTTCTTCTATAAAGTGCTTGTACAGGCTGAGGATCCCTAATCCGAAAATTCAAACTCTGAAATACCCCCGTGAGCATTTTCTTTGAGTGTCATATTGGAACTCACAGTTTTAGGATTTTGGAACATTTCAGATTTCACAGTTTCAGATTTGGGATGCTCAACCGTTGTATAATGCACATATTCCCAAATCTGAAAAAATTCCAAATCCAAAGTGTTTCTACTCCAAAGCATTCAGATAAGGAATACTCAACCTGTAATGGATTATAATAGACTTGTATTAGATTACCAGTTTTCAAAATTTGTATCTCAGAATCCTTGTTCTGTGTCAGTGTACCAGGGATTTCATATGCCTTTGATTCACATTTTAATGTTTAAAATATTATAATTGTTTATAAACACTCAAGTGCATATCATGCTAAATTTTAATATATTAGGACAACTGATTTGTACTGCCAGGTGATCTCAAGAGAGTTATACTGAGTGAAGGCCAACCGTGGTGGCTCACACCTGTAATCCCAGCATTTTGTGAAGCCAAGGTGAGTGGATAACCTGAGGTCAGGAGTTCAAGACCAGCCTGACCAACATGGCAAAACAATGTCTCTACAGAAAATACAAAAAGTAGCCAGGCATGGTGGCGCACACCTGTAATCCCAGCTACTAGAGAGGCTGAAGTGGGAGAATCACTTGAATCCGGGAGGTGGAGATTGCAGTGAGCTGAGATTGCACCACTGCACACCAGCCTGGGTGACAGAGCAAGAGTCTGTCTCAGGAAAAAAAAAAAAAAAAGAGAGTTAAAGGTTACATACTGTATGATTGCATCTATGTAACATTATTGAAATAACAAAACTGCAAAGATGGAGAACATTTAGTGTTTGCTAGGAGTTAGGAATGGGAGGTGAGGGGTGGTGTGGTTTTAAGTTGTAGCATGAGGAAGCTTTGTAGGGATGGAACAGTTCTGTATCTCAGGTGTGATTATACAAAGCTGCAAATGTGATAAAATTTCATACAACCACAAACACGCATACGGCATACAAATCCTAGCATTCTCAAGTCCCATTTTCCATACAAAACTGGTGAAACCTGAATAAACTTGGGATTGTACCAAGGTCAGTTTCCTGATGGTGACAGTATACTAGAGTCACATAAATAAGTTACAACGTTGGAGGAATTTGGGCCAGCATACTTTGGACCGCCCTGTATACTTTTTTTTTTTTTTTTGCAAATTCCTGTGGTTTGTAATTATAGTACTTTTAAAATAAAAAGGTGGCCAGGTGTGGTGGCTCACACCTGTAATCCCAGCACTTTGGGAGGCTGAGGCAGGTGGATCACCTGAGGTCAGGAGTTCGAGACCAGCCTGGCCAACATATTGAAACCCCGTCTCTACTAAAAATGCAAAAATTAGCCGGGCTGGTGGGGTGTGCACCTGCAGTCTCAGCCACCTGGGAGGCTGAGGCATGAAAATTATTTTGAACCTGGGATACAGAGGTTGCAGTGAGCTGAAATCACACAACTGCAATCCAGCCTGGGCAACAGAGCAAAACTCTGTCTCAAAATAAAGTAAAAAGGAAAACAAAAAAAATAAATAAAATATTAGCAATACATTTGAATATTTGAGAGAAAATAAGCAAAAGGAAGAAAATGTAAATTGTCTATAATGCTCATACCCAGGACAACAATCCTTGGAATAGAGTTTCTCACTTTGTATATAGACTTGAAACATTTTAAATGAAATTTTATTTTTTAGGCTGGGCATGGTGGTTCATGCCTGTAATCCCAGCAGTTTGGGAGTCCAAGCTGGGTGGATCTTGAGATCAAGAGATTGAGACTGTCCTGGCCAACATGGTGAAACCCCGTCTCTACTAAAAATACAAAAAAATTAGCTGAGCATGGTGGCGCATGCCTGTAATCCCAGCTACTCAGGAGGCTGAGGCAGGAGAATTACCTGAACCCAGGAGGCAGAGGTTGCAGTGAGCTGAGATCGTGCCATTGCACTCCAGCCTGTGTAACAAGAGTGAAACTCTGTCTCAAAAAAAAAAAAACAAAAATTATCTGCGCATGGTAGCACTTAACCTGTAGTCCCAGCTACTACTAGGGAGGCTGAGGCAGGAGAATCACTTGAACCCGAGAGACAGAGGTTGCAGGGAGCTGAGATCACACCACTGCACTCCAGCCTGGGCAACAGAGTGAGACTGTGTCTCAGGGGAAAAAAAAAAAAAAGCCATTTTATTTTTTAATTAAAAATTTTTTTTTCCTTTTCCTCAGAAAGGATAAAAATGTTATTTATTAGTAAGACTGTAGTTTTATGTTGATATTTTGAAATTTTAGGGTGGTGTTTTTTTTGCTCCTGTACCATTATATAAGCACATTCAGTACTATCAGAACTAATTGCATTATGCAATAACGTGACTGCCTTATGCATATATCAGCATTAGTACATATTGTAAAGTTATTTTTTACCAAAAAGTTTACAACTACCAAGTATTCACATTCTTTAACATTATTACAGAATCAATTTAGAAATGTTCTACTTTTAAAACTTCTGGACAGGTGTAATTAAATCCTTGCATAAATATACTATTTTAAAAACACACAGAAAACAATCTTTATCATTTGCAAAACATACTTTATCATCTACTCATCCTTATGAATCAGGTTTTTCTTGATACCATGCAATCAAAACAAAACAAATTTGACATAAGACTGCCTAATCATCCATAATTTAAAGTTTGTGTTCATCAGAAGAATTTTATTGTTCTCATTATACATGTTCTACATTAGAGTTTTTTTTCCTTTTGAGATGGAGTCTCACTCTGTCACCCAGGCTGGAAATGCAGTGGTGCAATCTCAGCTCACTGTAATCTCCTCCCAGCTTCAAGTGATTCTCCTGCCTCAGCCTCCTGAGTAGGTGGGACTACAGACATGTGCCACCATGCCCAGCTAATTTTGTGTGTGTGTGTGTATTTTTAGTAGAGACATGATTTCACCATGTTGTTCAGGCTGGTCTCAAACTCCTGACCTCAAATGATTCACCCACCTCAGCCTCCCAAAATGCTGTGATTACAGGCATGAGCCACCATACTCGGCCACATTTGAGCTTTAAAATATGCTGATAGAATAAAATACTGCTTTAATCTGTTTCTTATATTATAGATTCACATAAAATTCATTTAGAAAAATTTCTTGTACTAAAATATTTAAAGCTATTGGATTATTATTTATAAGTTTTATTTTGTAGTTAGCATCTCTAGGGGAATTTCAGGGACACTTGCTGTCTTGTGATTATTGATCCTTTTAAAAATCATTGTGTTTGAGAAGTAAAGTAGAAAATCTATGACAAAATAGGGAATTAAAGTAGACAGTATACTCAACTCCACTGTGTTTGAAGAGTTAGATTAATTTCTGTACATTGTGCTGGTGATTAAGATCTGGGACTCCAGAGTCAACCTGAGTTGAAGTCTTGGCTCCATGACTTGATCTCTTGTCTCAGTTTCTTCCTCTATAAAATGAGGGCAATGATAGTGTTAACTCATAGGATTATTGTGACTATGAAGTGCATTAGTACATATAAACAGTCCTGGTCCCTGTCATAAAGGTACTCAAAAAACATAGTTTATTATTTTAGAATGTGATTGAGATCTTACTGTATGTTTAATATGTCTTTTCCTCACTTAACATATTGTGGCAGGGCGTGGTGGCCATAATCCCAGCTCTTTGGGTGGCTGAAGTGGGTGAATCATCTGATGTCAGGAGTTTGAGACCACCCTGGCCAACACAGTGAAACCCCATCTCTACTAAAAATACAAAAATTAATCCCAGCTCCTTGGGAGACTGAGGCAGGAGAATTGCTTGAACCAGGGAGACGGAGTTTGCAGTGAGCCAAGATTGTGCCATTGGTACTCCAGCATGGGTGACAGAAGGAGACTCTGTCTCAAAAAATAAAAATAAAAATAAAAAACAAAAACATATCACAACTATTTTCCCATGTTAAAAATTCTACCAGTAATGTAAGGGAATATTGGGTGCCCTGTACCCTTGCCAATATTGGGCATTCTCACTTTTTATATGTTTGCCAATATAATATATGTAAACTATCATGTCATTGTTTTGATTTGCATTTTCCCCAAGCATCAGCAAGGTTTAATGGTTTTCACATTTAATAAAAGTATTTTTTAATTTATAATCACCTTGTTTGATAATGAGGTTTTCATGTTTTTATCAACTATGTTTCTTCCCCTGCCTAGATAAATCTTAGAATTTTTCACATTGATTTAGACAGATGCTAGTACAGAGGTCTTTTTAAGTCTTTGAAAATTTTAATGATTTTTCTTGGTAATTTTTGTCTATAGATTCAAGTTTAGAAAGGCGTTTCCCATTCTGATATCATGTAAATATATATAATTTGTTAGTTTTAAAAAATATGACTTCTTTAATCACCTAGATTGTAGTTTACTAGATGTTACATTAGTCTTCTGGATATTGTCTGTTCATACCTTTGCCCATTTTTCCCCCTTCTGTGTTGTTTATCTTTTCTTCTTATTGCTTTATAGGAATTCTTCAGATATCACAATGGTGAATCTTTTGTTATATGTGTTACACATATTTTCTCCTCATTTGTTACTTGTCTTTTAATTTTCTTTATGGTGTCTTTATATAGAAGTTTCAACTTATGTGGTCAGATATTTCACTTAAAAAATTCTTAATTATTGAACTTGAAAATCTTTCACTTCTTTATAGCTTTTGGGTTGTGTGTGTGTGTGTGTGTGTGTGTGTGTTTCTTGTTCAGCAAAATATCTACCATCCCAAGATTGTCTTTAAAAATTTTTCACATATTTTATGTGAAAAAAATTTTTTCAGCCTGAGCTCATTTTGTTTGAAATGGAATTTCCTTTTGTGTCAAGTGTGAGGGTAGGAATCTAACTTTTTCCCAGGTGGATAGGCTTTTGTGTCTCTCAGTTCACTGACTTGTTCATATTTCAGATGCCACAGGTTTTCCTGCATACATAAGGCCTCTTTCTGGAGTCTCAGTTCTGTTCCAGTGACAGGTCTGTCTGTATTTATTCCATTACCATCCCTCCCCTGTGGTTTTTTATAGAAGTTTGATATCTGATGGGGCAAATATGCTCATTTTCAATTTTTTCTTAGCTATTCTCATGAATTTACTGTTTCCAGTGAATTTTAGAATTATTTTGATGAGTTTTAAGACAAATCACATTGAGATTATGATTAGAATTGTGCTAAATTTATAGATGAATATGGGAGGGAGTCAGTTCTCACTAGCAGGTCTTTCCATCAAGGAGCATACTGTATTTGTTTATTATGGAGTTGCCTCTCTGATAACAGTTTTAACCTAGATGCTCATTGTAGCACTGTTTTGTTCTAAACACGTGTATTACAAAGATAATATTAGAGTAAATGAGTTGAGGGAAAAGCCTCATCTCATCTCTCCCTGTTTGCATTTCTCTTTTCATCTTTAATTTTTGGTCTAAAGAGACTTTATCATGATACATGGCATATGTGTACTCAAGCTCTTTTACCAATTGGCAGTATAGTATCTCTTTTTCTTATTGTCATTAATGTAATGATTAAGGACTAATCAAGTTGGTAAGTGTATTTAACTCTTATGTTAGATATGAAGGATGTTTCCAGTTTCTGAGAGTACACATTAAGATAGTGCTTTTACTCTTATTTTATTTGAAAAATGTTTCAGGAGGGGTTTTTTAGTTTTTTTTTTTTTTTGAAAAAACTCTTTGAGGTAATATGTAATTATTGTGAAAATTTCACACAATATTGCAGCTTAAAAAGAAGAAACTGCCTTTTGAGAAGGTGAAGAGTTTTGTTCTTCAAACTTTCAGTCACTGAAGTGTCTCCTTGTTACTTTTGCCATATTTGTATCATCAGTACTGTTAATTTTTAACAGTTTTCTTAAAATTTACTAAAGAAATCCAAAAATCCTTAGTGATAAGAGCTGCGAACTCATACATTGATGTATATTAGATAAATACATAATGTTGATTTATGTACATTGCTGTATATTAAGAAATATGTAACATTGATGCATATTAAATAATTCAAAAGTGTATATACTTTATGACACACTGGCACAGTGAGTGGAAGTATAGATTCTGAAATCAAAGTTTCATGGTTTTACATTCTGATTCTGCTATGTCCTCCATCAGTGATACTAGATAATAAACTTAAGCCTCTGCTTCCATTTTATTTGTTAAATGAGGTTAGTATGCCACCTGCCTTGTAAAGTTATTATAAAATTAAACAGCAGGTGTACAGTCAATCAGCACAGCCCTAGTACACAGGTGTTCCACAAATACTAGCTATCATTCAATAGAATATAAATAATTTGTGTCTCCTTCAAAGTTAGTTCTCACACAAGCATCTCATTTTTAAAGTGTTTACATAGTATTCATTGTAAGAATGTACTATCATTTATGAAACTTAGCATTTGGTCATTATTTTTTGTCATTTTTAAAAAGCAACAAATAACAGGATTGGTTTCTAATGTGTATCACCAGATTTCCCTTCCACAGGACCATATTAATTTGCTGTTCAGTCAGTTTAGACTCTGTGATTTAAATATTTTGTGGGGGGCAATAGTGGGTTTAAAAATAAAACTTGTTTTTGTTTTAGTTAACATTAATCACCAGCCATTAAGGAACACATTAATTAATATTTATTCTTGTTGAATCTGTGCAATTTTCTGAGAGGTAGGTAAGCCTGCCTCTGTCTGTGTGTGTGTGTGTGTGTGTGTGTATGTGTGTGTGTGTGTGATGCAGTTTATGTGTGTAGTGCTAGACATTGAGAAATTATGGTAATTTCATATTATTCTGGTCAGGGATCCCTGGATTATCAGAGTCATCTCCAATCTATAGCCACTGTTTTCAAGTCTATAGCATCCCTGGGAGAAAGATTTTTATTACATATTTGCAATGACAAATGGAAAACAAAAGGACTGTGCATTTTATTCTTAACTAGGACTTGGGCAGCAAACTCCTGGGTAGAAGACGAATAAGCCCAGCTGGTTCATGTGGAAATGATGTTTTTTTTTTTTGGAATCTAGTTAAGCTTAAATTGTTTCAAACTAAAGCAGGCCATGAGATGAACCCTTTTCATCTCCCCAGTTCTCAGACACATGAAGACCTTCCCCACATTTCACTCCTTTCTGTCTGTTGCCCCAGGTCATGTAACCAGAGCAAGCCCATTTGCCCTGGCTGACTGCTGATCTGGCCTTGGACACCTGCCCTAGGCTCTTCTGCCCAAGCAGTAGGTTTGGCCCTGGCTGTTCCTGACAGTTGGGGGTATGGGGCGGGGTGACAACCTTCTCAGCAACTTCAGTCACATGGAAGGAGGAGAAAAGTGAGCTCACATCTGTGTGCTGATGTTTTAACAGTGATGCTGCTCAGTGACACACAGACCTAGTCAGTTTTCTCACATCTGCTTTCCTCCTTCCTGAGAATCAGGAGAAAGAAGAGCTCAGACTTGATTTCTCACCTCAAAAAACAGCACATAAAAACTTGCAGCCATCCTCAGAAGCATTGGTTTTCTGTTGGGTTGTTGCTTGTGTCAAGTCAGCTAGAAAAAGGTAGAGTAAAAACTGACTTGCTGAGAATTACACATAATCCATGTCACCCCCCAGCTAGGCATCAGCCTGCAGAGTGCCATCTTACTCTTGAGACACTCTTTCCTCTTGCTTAATGGTTCATGACATGTTCTTCATTTTCCTCCTACCACTTTCAATTTGTTTTTTGTGTTTTTTTTTTCTGGCTTATTCTCCTGTATTTGGCCACTAAATGTTGATGTTCCACCAATCAGCCCTAGGCCCTTCTGTCATTCTTCTTTCCCTAAGCAGTCACAGCCATGTCCATGGCCTCACTCATGGGCGAATCCAACATTTTCATCTCTACCCCAACCTCTGCTGTTGAGAACTCCATCTGCTAATACCTAATTGCCTAGTGGACATCTCTACATGGATGTCTCCAAAGTATTCTAAATTCATCATGTACAAGATTTATTTCATATTTTTCTTCTGAAAATGCTGTTTGCTATCTTAATGAAAAGCATCACTGGCTGGGCACAGTGGCTCAGGCCTGTAATCCCAGCACTTTGGGAGGCTAACACAGTTGGATTGCCTGAGGTCAGGAGTTCGAGACTAGCCTGGCCAACATGGTGAAACTGTCTCTACTGAAAAAAAAAAGCACAAAATATTAGCTGGGCTTGGTGGTGGGTTCCTATAATCCCAGCTACTTGGGAGGTTGAGGCAGGAAAATCACTTGAATCCAGGAGGCAGAGGTTGCCGTGAGCAGAGATTGTGCCATTGCACTCTAACCTGGGTGACATAGCAAGACTCCGTCTCCAAACAAAAAGAAAAGAAAGGCATCACCACCCAAGCAATTGTGCAAGTCAGAAACCTGGGACTTGTCCATGAATCTTTCTCTCTCCTCCTGTCCCCCACCAAATTCAATCAATCACCAGGTCCCATTGATTGTTTTTAACTTCTTCTATTGTGAACTATAACATACACACAGGGCCGGGTGCAGTGGCTCACGCCTGTGATCCCAGCACTTCAGGAGGCCAAGGTGGGTGGATTATGTGGTCAGGAATTGAAGACCAGCCTGACCAATATGTTGAAACCTGATATCTACTAAAAATACAAAAATTAGCCGGGCAAGGTGGTCCACACCTGTAGTCTCAACTACTCAGGAGGCTGAGGCAGGAGAATCACTGGAATCCAGGAGGCAGAGGTTGCAGTGAGCCATGATCGTGCCACTGCACTCCAGCCTGGGTGATACAGTGAGACTCCATCCCCCCCAAAAATAAAACCATACACACAAAAATCTTTGAGTGGTGCATCTTTTGTTGTTGTAATCAACAAAGTGTAACCACATTTCAGGTCATTAAATAGACCAATGCCAGTGCTTCTAAAAGCCCTAATCAGCTATATGCCTCCTCCTTCTCAAAAATGTTACCTCTCTCCTGACTTTCATGAAAACCATTTTCTTTTCTAAGATTGCACCCAAACTTGGTAGTTTAGTTTTCCCCGCTCTTTGAACTTTATATAAATGGAACCATTTAGTTTGTTTTCTTTACTTGGCTGCTTTCACTCAGTGTCATTTTGTGAGATTCACCTGTGTTTTATGGAGCTGTAGTTTGTTCATTAGACGTTGCTGAATAATACTCTCCTATGAATCTAACACAATTGTTGTATTCACTCTCTCTTTTTTTTTCTTTTTTGGAGACTCAGTTTCACTCTCTTCACCCAGGTTGGAGTGCAATGGCTCAATCTCAGCTCACTGCAACCTCTGCCTCCCAGGTTTAAGCAATTTTTCCTGCCCCAGCCTCCTGAGTAGCTGGGGTTACAGGTGTACACTACCACTCCCGGCTAATTATTGTATTTTTAATAGAGATGGGATTTCATCATGTTGGCCAGGCTGATCTCAGATTCCTGACCTCAGGTGATCTACCTGCCTTGGCCTCCCAAAGTGCAGGGATTAGATGTGAGCCACCATGCCCAGCCTTCACTCTCTTTCTGATGGATATTTGTCTCCAGTTTACAGCAATTATGAATACTTCTGCTATGAACTTTTTTTATACCTTCAGATTTACTTAGTAATGCCAGACTGTTTTTCAAAGTGGTTGCAGCAGTTTAGATTCCTACCAACAATGTATGAGAATTCCTGCTTATCCACCTCTTTGCCAAGGCTTAGAATTGTCAGTCTGTTAAATTTTATTAACCATTCTGGTAGGTACATAATGGGTTTTTGTGTGTAACTGAGGTGTATGTCATACACAATAAAATGTCAAAATGTGCAGCCTAAAAGAATATTTTACATATAATGTATCTATGTAACCGTTACCAGATGAAAATATAGAATATTTCTATCACCCCAGAAAGTTCTCTCATGCTCTTTTCCAGAAAGAAGCTGCTATTCTATCCACAGTGTTTTGACTCTAGCCACTATACATTCATTTTGCTTGTTTTTGAACTTCATATAAATGAGCTCAGACAGTATGGACTCTACTATGTCTGGCTTCCTTTGCCTAGCATAATTTTTTTTGCAATTTATCCAAGTTGTTGGTTACTTTTTTTCTTGCTGAATTCTGTTGTATGATTATATTACACTTTGTTTATTCATTTTCTTAATGATTGTTTCTAGGTTTTGGATATTTTAAATTAAGCTGCTATGAACATTCTTATATATACTTATTTCTCTTGAGTATGTATCTAGGAGTGGATTTCTGGGTCATGGGGTAGGTGAGTGTTTAACTTTATTAGAAACAACAGGACAGTTTCCCAAAGTGGTTGTACTAATTAACACTCCACATTGGTTTTAATTTGCATTTCCCTGATTACTAATGAGATTGATCAGCCTTTTATATATATATATGGCCATTTGTATATCTTCTGTTTGAAGAGCTTATTGAAGTCTTTTGCCTAATTTTCTGGTAGGTGTTCTTTGTTTTAATGGTTTGTATAAGGGATAAGGGATAAATATATTGGTCCTCTCCCCTCCCTGCCTCATATCTGTGTTGCAGCTATCTTTTACTAGCTAGTGGCTAGCCTTTTTATTCTCTTAAAGGTATCTCTTTGCTAACAGAAGCATTTTCAATTTTTGTTTTTAATTATTACAGATACATAATAACCATACATATTTATGGGGTAGATGTGGTATTTTGAGGCAAACATACAATGCATAATTATCAAACTAGGGTCCCCATCACCTGAAGCATTTATCATTTCTTCATGTTAGGAATATTCCAATTCTAGTCTATTAGTTATTTTGAAATATAAAATAAATTACTGTTAACTGTGTTGCCCTATTGTGCTGCTGAACACTAGAGTTATTCATTCTTTTTAACTGTATTTTTGTACCCATTCACCAATCCCTCATTTCCCACTTCACTTCCTGTCCTCTACTCTGTCTACATGGGTTCAGTTTTTTTCTTTAGAGCCCACATATGGGTGAGGACATGCAATGTTCATCTTTCTGTGCATGGCTTATTTCACTTACCATGATGTACTCCAGTTTTATCCATGTTGTTGCAAATGGTAAGATTGCATTTATTTTAATGGCTGAATAGTACTGCATTGTGTACAAGTACCACATTTTCTTTATCCATTCATCTATTGATGGACACTTAGGTTGATTCTGTATTTTGGCTATTGTGAATAGTGCTGCAGTAAGCATGGGAGTGCAGGAATCTCTTCAATGTACTGATTTCCTTTTTTGGGGTGTATACATAGCAGTGGGGTTGCTGAATCACATGGTAGTTCTATTTTTAGTTTTTTTTTCAGGAACCTCCACATAGCAATTGTACTAATTTACATTCCCAACAACAGTGTACAAGGGTTCCACTTTTTCCACATCCTTGTCATCATCTGTCATTGCCTGTCATTTTGATAAAACCATTTAAGCTGGAGTGAGATGATATCTCATTGTAGTTTTGACTTGCATTTCTCTGATTAAAGAAATTCTTAATTTTAATGTCATTGAACATTTCTGACTTTTCCTTTGTAATCAGGGGGTTTTTTTATCCCTGTGTGAAGATAAGCTACATTATTTTCTGTTATCATTTGCCTTTCACATTTAAGTCAACAATCTCTGGAATTTTTGTGTGTATGATGTGAGATGCGTTCAGTTTGTTTTCCTAGATGACATAATGATGATGATGATGATCTTGATGATGTTGTTTAGTTCCATTTATTGAAAAGGTCATCACCTCCTGCTCTGTAGAGCTTCCTTTGTCACAAATCAGGTGATTGTGTATACAAGGATTTGCCTGCCTCTTTTCTTCCTGGTTTCCTGAGACCCTTTCAGAGTGGGATGTTGGCCAGGTCAAAACTATTTTCATAGTAACACTTGGTGATTTTTTTGCCTCAGACTCATTCTCTCACAAGTGTATGATAGGGTTTTCCAGAGGCCACATGAAATGCAGTGTTGCAACAGATTGAGTGCAGAAGCAGATAAGAGAACCAAGCTGTCTCCAAAACAAAGGAGATTTCAAAAATGTCAAACAGTGCCACTCTTCTCACTTTTTTTTATTTGTTTTGGAAAAGTTATTTTTTATTAAAGTGTTACCTATGTTAGCATATAACAGATTTCTTATTATTTTTAAATGAATGAATTGATATTAAAAACTTTCCTGTTTTGGCTGGGCATAGTGGCTCATGGCAGTAATCCCAGCACTTTGGGAGGTTGAGGTGAGCAGATCACCTGAGGTCAGGAGTTCGAGACCAGCCTGGGCCACATGGTGAAACCCTGTCTCTACTAAAAATACAAAATTAGTGGGATATGGTGGCACATGCCTGTAATCCCAGCTACTCAGGAGGCTGAGGCAGGAGAATTGCTTGGACCTGGGAAGCAGAGTTTGCAGTGAGCCAAGATCATGCCACTGCACTTTAGCCTGGGCGACAGAGGGAGACTCTTTCTCAATAAATAAATAAATACATTAATTAATTTTCTGTTTTAATTTCTAATGTGATAAATATAATAGCTATAACCCATGTTAACTGAAGCATTTTAGAATCTCAATAGTTTGCAGGAATGTCCAACCAAAAAGTTTGAGAATCACTAATCTAGTTTTATGTCTTGATATCCAGTGAATAATAAATCTTGGTTATGTGTGGCCCTGGGCCCTGTGTATTTTTCCACATACATTTTAGAATCAGCGGTGTTGTTCCACAAGAATACCTGTTAGGATTTTGATTGGAATTGTGTTGAATCGGTTTGGAATAATTGAAATTTTTTTGTTTTGTTTTTAGTTACACCTGCTGTAATGGGAATTTGAAATCTTTATACCATTGAATCTTCTGATTCATAGACATTATTTCTCCATGTGTTTTGGTCTTTAATATTTTTTTCAACATTGTTATATAATTTTCTGTATAAAGGTTTTGCACATTTTCCAAACAGAATTTTTGAAGGAAAAAATTCTACTTAGAAATAAACTGGCCAGGCACAGTGGCTCATGACTGTAATCCCAGCACTTTGGGAGAGAGGCCAAGGTGGGAGGATCACTTGAGCCCAGGAGTTTGAGACCAGTTTAGGTAACATATTGAGACCATATCTCTACAAAGAAAAAAGTAAGATAAACAATAATTAATAAGAATTAACAAGAAAATGAAAGATACTTCTGAAAAATATTACAGAACTTTACTGAAGTTCATAAAAGATAGAATAAATGCGAAAATATATTTTATTCTTGAATAGGATAGCTCTCACATTGATAAGATGTAAGTATCCCCTCTAAGTGGCCATATTTTATATTGTTAGAAAGAAACTTTTTTTTTTTAACCTTTCATGATTTCTAAAGTTAAGGTATGCCTTAAAACTGATGACATCTTCCAGGTACTTTTGGCCATGTGGTAATTATGAAGTTAGGTTAGGAGCATCATAATCAATTTATTTTACATAACTTTCCTTTCATTATAAGCACAAGTCAAATGAGATATGAAAACAGAAGCATTTAACTCTATAGAAGCTCTTTCATGTGGCATAAAATAACTGTGCATCTTACATTGAAAATGTCTTAAATTCAGTGAAATAGGCCAGGCACAGTGGCTCTTGCCTATAACCCAGCACTTTGGGAGGCTGAGGTGGGAGGATTACTTGAGGCCAGGAGTTGGAGACCATCCTGGGCAACATAGTGAGATGCCATCTCGGGGAGGGGGGTGATACATATATATATATAGTAAATATGTGTATATATATATACATATACAAATGTAATTTGTGAGGTTAAAGTAATCCCAATTAATATCTCAATAGGCTTTTCAAAACTTGATTCTTAAGTTTATGTGAAAGAACAAAAATGAAATTTTTCACAAAAATTATGAAACTCTTTCATGAAGGGGGTATTAGTGCTGACAAATATTCAAGTGTACATTGAAGCCAAATCAATTAGAGCATCAGATCACCGGCACAGAGTTGAGAGCACTGAAGTAGCCTCATTTATAGGAATGTTTTGTGTGGTCAACAGTGGTATATGATGAAAATAGTGAATTTTTTAGTAAATAGTATTGGATGAACTGAGTAGCCATTTGGGAAAAAAGAGAACTAGCTTGCTATCTCACTTTTTTTTTTTTTTTTTGATATGGAGTCTCCTCCTTGCCCAGACTAGAGTACAGTGGTGTGATCTTGGCTCACTGCAACCTCCACCTCCCAGGTTCAAGCGATTGTCCTGCCTCAGCCTCCCAAGTAGCTGGGATTACAGGCATCTGCCACCACACCTGGCTAATTTTTTTTTTTTTTTTTTTTATTACAGATGGAAGTTTCACTATGTCAGCCAGGCTGGTTTTGAACTCCTTACCTCAAGTGATCCACCTGCCTTGGCCTCCCAAAGTGCTAGGATTATAGGCGTGAGCCACCAAGATCACACCACTGCACTGCACTCCACTCCAGCCTGGGAAACAGAGCAATACTTTTCATCTAAAACAAAAAAAAAAACAAAAAACAACCTTGACATGGCAAAAACTCTAGTATAAACAAAGTTGGGACTCCAGTGATAAGCTGGGAAAAAATAGTTGCCATACAGCCTGTTCAAAGGGCTAATTTCCTTTACAAAGTAGGATCACTTGCTAATAGAAAAGGGCAACAGCTCAGTAGACACATTAGAGACAGTTCAAAGGAAAGACAAGTGGCTTTCATACATGAATGCATGAAATGTTCCTCAGTTTCAGTCGTTATAAGAGAAAAGCAAATTGAAACTATCCTGAAAGCATTTTAAAAATATCCGATTAGCCAAGATTAAGAACTTTGATTAGCTGTTGGCTAAGGTGTAGGAAAATAGCTACTTCCATATATTAATGGTAAGATTCTAAGTATAGATAAGTTTAGATAAGTTGTGATGTATTTACATAATGGGACACTATAGAGCAATAAGAGTGAATGAATTACAATTCACACATCATGAATGACTCACAAACATAATGTTAGGTGAAAGAGCCAAACATAGAAATACATGTTCAGAAACAGACAAAATTGTTGTGTTAGAAGTCAGGGTAGTATTACTCTTGGGGAGCTCACTGGATGGAGACATGAGGGGCTTTTGGAGATTTATAATCTTTATTTATTTATTTATTTATTTTGTCTGTATTAGGTGGGATTATATTGGGAAAATTCATTGAGCTATGAACTTAAGAATTATATACTGTTCTGAATTTATGCTATACTTCAGTACACATTTTTTTTTTTTTTTTTTTTTTGAGACGGAGTTTCGCTCTTGATACCCAGGCTGGAGTGCAATGGCGCGATCTCGGCTCACCACAACCTCCGCCTCTGGGTTCAGGCAATTCTCCTGCCTCAGCCTCCTGAGTAGCTGGGATTACAGGCACGCGCCACCGTGCCCAGCTAATTTTTTGTATTAGTAGAGACGGGGTTTCACCATGTTGACCATGATGGTCTCGATCTCTTGACCTCGTGATCCACCCGCCTCGGCCTCCCAAAGTGCTGGGATTACAGGCTTGAGCCACCGCGCCTGGCCTTCAGTACACATTTTTGTGTAAATAAAAATAGCATGCATACATGCAGTCACACATAAAGAATGCACATAACTTGTTTTAGCAGTTTTATCCTAGGCATATAACATATTCTTACACACTTGCATATGTGGGGGTTAAAAATAGCATGAAGGTATTCATTGCTGTGTTTCTAAGTACAAAAGTTCATACAAACCCTAATTACTCATAAGTAGGGAACTGGTAAAATAATTGATATAGTCATATAGTGAATTAGTAACAGCTCTTAAAAGGAGTAAGGCAGCTTGATGAGCAGTAATTTAGTAAAGTCTCTAAGGTATAGTAAATGAAAAGACCAAAGTGCATGAACAGTACATGTAGTATGCTACTATTTGTGTATAGGTGTGTTTTGTCTCAAAAGGCATATATTTGCAAGCATGTATAGATAGAATATATTTGGAAAGATGAGACTATATCCTGACACTAGCAGTCTCTGAGGAGTGGAAGTGAGTGGCCAGAAGGCACAATTGGGTGATACTTTCTATACTAATTTGTGACTTGATTTATTTTTATTTTTAATTGTGATAAAATGCATATACCAAAACTTACTACCTTAAACATTTTTAAGGGTACAGTTCAGTAGTGTTAAGTATATTCTTATTGTACAACCGGTCTCCAAAACTTTTTCATAGCCATTTAACAAGTACTTAATACTTCCTCCTGCCCTCAGCAGTCACCATTCTACTTTCTGAGTCTATAAATTGGACTACTTTAGATAGCTCATGCAAGTGGAATCATATAGTATTTGTCATTTTGTAACTGGTTTGTTTGACTTAACACAATGTTCTCAAGGTCCATACTATTTTGTGACTTTCAAATTCTGTACATTGTTCATTTATTACCTATTTTCAAAAGAGCATTAAAGTAAAAAGACATGACATTATTCAGAGCTGGTTAATTACATGGTAAAAAGTTGATGGCTGGTGTGTCTTTTTCATTTCAACCAATATTAAATGCCAGTTTGGGCAGCAAGACAACTTTATGCCAAAGCACCATTTGAAGCTGGGTTTATGATGTGTTTCTCCATTTGTCATCTATGGGTAACCCCAAAATGCAGGCTTAAGTCCCCAGCCTCTTGACTCTGCTCAACAGTTTCCCCTCTTGGCTTACTTACATCTTTGGCCTGCTCTTCCAAATCTGCCTCTTTTCCCCCAGAACAAGCTGCTTCTATGCCAAGGTTATGGCTTCCTCCTTGCAGATTTTCCTTACATCTCTGACCTGGAAAAAGGGGGGTTTTTCATTCTGCTAGCTTTTTAGTGCTCCTTTGAGATCATTATTCTGGAGCCCTCTGCAATAATATTGTTTCTCATGGATTGAAATTCATTGTTTCCAGTAGGATTTTTGACTAGATATGGGAACAGAAGAACAAGTTGAAATGACTCTGAAGCTTATAGGAGGACTGCGTATCATTAACTGGCACAAAGGGAGACAGGCTCTAGGTGGAAGACATGTGACCTGCTTTTGAAAATAGTGATGTGAGATTCTGGCCTGCAAAAACAGCTGGAGTTATGAGCTAGAAATGGGGACTTAAAAAAAATAGGGGTGTGTGTGTGTGTGTGTGTGTAAGCATGTGTGTATTAAAAATACAGAAAAATAAGATAATGTTACCAATAAAACAGATCATCATTCTTAACACTTTAAGTGAATTAACTTCTGTTTTTTCCTCTGGCTGTATGTGCATAAAAGTATTTTTATAGCCAGCGTGGTGGCTCATGCCTATAATCCTAGCACTTCAGGAGGCTGAGGCCTTTGGATCATTTAAGGCCAGGAGTTTGAGACCAGCCTGGCCAATGGTGAAACCCCATCTCTACTAAAAATACAAAAATTAGAGCTGGGCATGTTGGCACGTGCCTGTAGTCCCAGCTACTCAGGAAGCTGAGGCACGAGAATTGCTTGAACCCCGGAGGCAGAAGTTGCAGTGAGCCAAGATTGCGCCACTGAACTGCCTGGGTAACAGAGCAAGACTCTGCTAAAAAAAAAAAAAAAAAAAAAAAAAAAAAATTATACACACACATTTTAAAATGTAGAAATTATATTTTATATTCACCTTTTTCCCTCTCTGTGAATGAATAAGTCCAAGGCCAGTCACATAGTTACTTCTGTTAAGAGCCCCAAAAGAGGTCATGAATGAATTTGCAGGACTTGTTGAAATTTCACAGTGTGACAACTTACACAGTTGTAGAAGGATATGTGGCAAGAATAGGATTTTGGAAATTTGCCTAAACTTTCCTCAAACTTTCAGGATTCAAGAATCCAAAATCATAATCAAAGAGGTAGGAGAATTAAGAGTTCAGTGTCAAACTAAGAAGAGCAGAGCAAATTCCAAGAAAAAAGGAAGAAAAATATTGTTTGGTGTTTTAAAGAGGTAGAGCTCAATGAAGACTAAGCCTTGAGATACTAAACTGAGGGCATAAGGGCATGCATATGCTTATAATCCCAGCGCTTTGGGAGGCCTAGGTGGAAGGATGCTTGGAGCCCAGGAGTTTGAGGCTGCAGTGAGTTATGAGCCACTGCACTCCAGCTTGGGTGAGAGTGATACCTTGTCTCAAAACAGCAACAAGATATGAAATTGAGAAACTGTTACTTGAGTATATATTTGAATATATATTCTGTCCAGCAGTGATGGAATAACAAGGAATGGATTTACCTTGCTATTTTAAGCAACTAGAAAACTGGACAATATATGAAATAGCAATTTGTAAAGCACTGGGTAACAGGCAGCACAAGACTGTGGTCACTAAAAGGTGGGAAGCAAACCTGCTGAGTTCTATGGTTGCTGCAATTTATTATCTGGAGGTAGTTTTCAGGGTGCAGAGCAGGGATGGGGAACCCAAATTAAAGCCTGGTGTCTTACTGAATTGAAAAGACAAGAAGGGGATTGGCAGGGAGCGAAGACTGTCATAATTTGTGGGGCAGAGTACCAGAGATGTGAGAGGTGTACACAGAACTCCAGAGGCAGGTGGAGGATTCTCCTGAAGTCAGGTTGAGTCCTGACCTACACATGCATGAGAGAAGAGCACCTGAGGCCAGAGAAAGAACCCCACTGGAAAGGAGCAGGCCAAATGATTGCTGGAACTCACACAGAGCTGGGAATAGTCTGTGTTGCCATTAGCCAGAGTATATACAAGGGCATCAAAATCATGGCCTTTTGTAATGAGGCTAAATTAGCCCTAAGTTAAAGGGTACTCTGGACCTACTCTCAATGAAAAAGCAAGTCTTGGAAGATCCAGCTGATTTAAAGAATCTTACCTGTGTGAGAGAACAAAGTCCAGTGCTATTTAAGGAAATACACAAAATCTAAAACACAAAACTCACAATGTTAGGCATTCAATAAAATGACCAGGCATGCAAAAAAAAAAAAAAAAAACAGGAAAATATGGCATAATCAGGAGAAAAATCAACTAGATCCAGGAATGACAGAGATGATGGAATTAACAAAGACATGAAAACAACAATTACAGATATGTTCTTAGTTCAAAAAAGTAGAAGAAATGGTTAAAATAATGGGAAGAGAACTAGAAGGTATATTTTTGAAAAGACCCAAACAGAACACCTAGAGTTGGAAATAAATTTTAAAGTACAATGATGGCATTAACAGTAGTTGAGGCACTACATATCGCTGAACTTCAAGACAGCAATAGAAACTGTCCAAAATGAGAACAGAAAGCAAAATGGAAAAATTGATACAGCATCAATGACTATAACAAGGCTAATTGTTAGAGATAGAAACAGTCTGACATATATGTAATTGGAGCCCCAGAAAAGAGAGAAAGAGGAGAACAGAAAAAGATTGTAAAAAAGTAATAACCAGAAAATTTCCAAATTTGATGAAAACTGTAAGCCCACATATTTAAGAATCCCTAGGAGAATATCTATAAAGGTAACCACACCAAGGCACATCATCACCACATTGTTGGTAACCAATAATAAAGAGAAAATCTTGAAAGCAGGCAGAGAAAAAATACACATCATGCACAGAGTACCAGAGATAAGAATGACAGCAGACTTCTCATCAGAAACTTGGCAAATCAAAATACAATGGAGAGACCTCTTTATTTTTTATTTTATTTTTTATTTTTCGTTGGAAACAGAGTCATTCTTGCCCAGTCTGGAGTGCAGTGGTGTGATCTTGGCTCACCTCCTAGGTTCAAGCAATTCTCCTGCCTCAGCCTCCTGAGTAGGTGAGATTACAGGTGCATGCCACCACACCTGGCAAATATTTTTGTATTTTTAGTAGAGATGGGTTTTCACTATGTTGGCCAGGCTGGTCTCAAACTCCTGACCTCATGATCTGCCTGCCTCGGGCTCCCAAAATGCTGGGATTACAGGTGTAATCCACTGTGCCTGGCATGGAGAGACATCTTTAAAGTACTTTTATAAAAAGCCTACTGGGGCTGGGTGCAGTGACTAACACCTGCAATCTCAGCCATTTGGGAGGCTGAGGCAGAAGAATTGCTTGAGTCCAGGAGTTCGAGACTAGCCTGGGTAACATGGAAAAACCCCATCTCTACAAAGAATACAAAAATCAGCCAGGCACAGTGGCTTGCCTGTGGCCCCAGCTCATTGGGAGACTGAGGTGAGAGGATCGCTTTAGCCTGGGAAGCAGAGGCTACAGTGAGCTATAATTGAGCCACACTGCACTTTAGCCTGGGTGACAGAATGAGACCCTGTCTCAAAAAAAAAATAGTGGCCTACTGGAACTTGTTGCTGATAGACCTCCACAAGAAATGTTGAAGTTCAGGAAGAAGGCAAATGACAAAGGATTGAGAAGTGCTAGAAATGGTAACTATGGGAGTAAAAATAAGACAATTTTTTTTTCTTTTTTAATCTCTTTAAAAGATTGTTGTATTGAAGATGTTTGCTAACAGGTACAGGATTTCCCTTTTTGTGTGATGGAAATGTTCTGCAGTTAGTGGTGATAGTTGCACACCATTGTGAATTAAAGAAATAGTAGCTTTAAAAAGATAGTTATTTAAAGCAAAAATAATAATGCATTATAAGTTTTATAACATGGGAGTAAATGGTATTACAATAGTACAAGGAATGAAAGGGGATGGGAAGAGTATAAGAAACATTACTAGGGTTTTATTTATTTATTTATTTGACAGAGTATCACTTTGTTGCCCAGGTTCTATTTATTTATTTATTTGACAGAGTATTGCTTTGTTGCCCAGACTGGAGTGTGGTGGCACAATCCCTGCTCACTGCAACCTCTGCCTCCTGGGTTCAACAATTCTGCCTCAGCCTCCCAAGTAGCTAGGATTTCAGGTATGCACCACCACACCCAGCTAATTTTTGTATTTTTAGTGGAGGTGAAGTTTCACCATGTTAGCCAGGCTGGTCTTGAACTCCTGACCTCAGGTGATCTACCTGACTTTAAGTGATCTGCCTTCCTCAGCCTCCCAAAGTGCTGGGATTGCAGACATTAGCTACCATGCCTGGCAAAAACCTTAGTAAGGTTCTTAAGCTGTATATGAAGTGGAGTCATCAAATTTACATCTAGAAAATTAAAACAATTTATGGTCCCACTTCAAATGTATGGGAGTGCCAGTTTAACCGTATCCTTGTCCATGTGTGTTATTCGTTTAAAAACATTGCCACCCAGATGTTTTTAAAAATTTGATTACCCTAGACACCCAGTCCTCACCATGTTTGAGGGATACTTTATCTCTGAGATCTCTGAAATTCCATCAGAATCTGTTTACCTTAAATTTGGCTAAAACATAAAATGTATACATTTATTTATTTCCTTTCCTGCTCTTCCTACCCCCATTCTTCATAAGCATAGTTTTCTACAGTAATTTCTTTGGTTACTACTTGAACTTCAGTTGTTCTAGAATGTGGACATTTTGAAGACACACTCCATGTCTCTCTTATTCTCTATTGTATCATGGCTGTAATATACTAGATGCTTGATGCTCAATAAATTTGTCAAAAAAAATACTCTTTTCTTTCTATACACAGTATTGGTAAGGTTGATCTGCATATTTCTAACATTTTTTTTTTTCATCTTGTTAATCTATTTTGTCTTTTTTATTTGAGTTGTAGGATAATTCATTTACTTATATTTTTGTGTTACTAATTTTTGTTTGGTTATATTGCATCTGCTACTTATTGTTTCTATTGCTGTTTTAAATTTGGCAAATCATGCTTTTCATCTCTGAAAATCTTTTCATCTCTGAAATATTTCCTCAGATTATTCTGATTTCATTTTTACAGATGCAAAATTCACTTAAATTCTTTTAAAATATTAAGCACCTTGCATTTCATATTTTTCTTCAACTTATACCACATACTGTGAGACTGTCAAGTTTTTAAATCTCTTTTTCAGCTCTAGGGCATTTAAACTTTAATAATAGTGTGTTTAAAACCCCTTAGGACTGGGAAATAAAAGAAAATGGAGTACCCATTTCTTCCTTCAATCCAGCCACCTCAACACGTAATTAAAATGTGGTATTGGTGCTGGACACAGTGGCTCATGCCTCTCATCCCAGCACTTTGGGAAGCTGAGACAGGCAGATCCTGTTAGCCCAGAAGTTTGAGACCAGGCTGGGAAACATTGTGAAACCCCATTTCTACAAAAAATTAGCCACACATGGTGGCTTGTGCCTGTGGTCCCAACACTTGGGAGGCTGAGATGGGAGGATTGCTTGAGCTCAGAAGGATGAGGTTGCAGTGAGCTGTAATTGTACTCCAGCCTGGGTGACAGAGCAAGACCCTGTCTCAAAAAAAAAAATCATGAAATTTTTATTAGTATAAAGTTAGGTCTAAGAGTTTTATTTGCAAAGATTACCATGTGGGTGTAATCTCTAGACATTTTTGCCTTCCTGGCCTATTTTGTAAGATTCCCCAAAGGTGGAGAACTGGATCAGGAAAATAAGCAGAGCTGGAATACACACGCCATTTTTGAGAGGACAATGAATTCAGAACTTGAAAGAATTGGAGTTATTTCTTTCCTTAATTACACTTTGGAGTTTTGCCCTCGGGACTGAGAAATGAATGTGAGTTCTTCTTCCCTAAGAGTCCAGTCTAATGCTAGACATACATGGTAATAAGCACAGTCAGTATGACAGAAATTGGTGGCATGAAGGTAAAGTGAAGAGACCCATAATTCATGGTTGATGTTTTCCACTGAGTGGCCAGCATGAGTTTTATGCAGAATGGAGGACATTTGAGATTTCATTTTGAGCTAATAGGAGACTATAACCTGGGATGGGTAAAAAGAAATTACAAAGCAATGCTTACGCTCAGGTTGGAAACCTTGAATTTGTATTGGTGCTAATTATGGGTTTTTTCCTAGTAGTATTTACTGCCCCTATACAGGGCTGGAAAATGAAACTAGTGTATTTACTCAAAATAGGTGATTTGAAGGAAAATGGGACTGAGCAAAGTAGTGCTTTATAATCAGCCCCAGTTTTCAGGATGAGACTGCTAGAGACTCATTACTTTTTACATTATAATGTGAAATTAATCATTAAAACCTTAAGTAAAAATGGAGGTATTTGGCCAGGTGCAGTGGCTTATTTCTGTAATCCAAGCACTTTGGGAGGCTGAGGTGGGTGGATCACTTGAGGTCAGGAATTCAAGACCAGTCTGGTTGCCAACAGGGTGACTCCCCATCTCTACTAAAAATACAATAATTAGCCCAGTATCTTGGCTCATGCTTGTAATCTCAGCTACTTGGGAGGCTGAGGTGGGAGGATCACTTGAACCCAGGAGATGGAGGTTTCAGTGAGTCAAGATCACAGCACTGCACTCCAGCCTGGGAGACAGAGCAAGACTTCATCTCAAAAAAAAAAAAAAAAAAAAAAAAAAAAAAAAAACACAAACATACATGGTATGTTTCAGCCCGTTGCACTTACTCTCCTTGTCCAAGCTCAAATTGTCCCTTTTTTAGCCTGTAGTGCCACTTCTGCTTGGCTCTTGAGCCTTGTAACAATTCTGTTTATGCTTAGTTTCCTTGTTGTCCAATGTGACACAGTGTTTTTGGCTTATCTTGCCTATTTCCTGCCCTGCCACATTTCCAAGAAGAATGTGAACATTTAAAACAAAAACAAAGTTTCAGGACCCCAGTTGTACCCAAACCAGCTTAATCAGAATCCCTGGTGAGGATAAGGCCTGGATACAGACAGGGTCCCCAGAGTGGAGTGCAGTGGTGGGATCTCAACTCACTGCAACCTCTGCCTCCTGGGTTCAAGTGATTCTCCTGCCTCAGCCTCCTGAGTAGCTGGGACTACAGTTCTGAGCCACCACTCTCAGCTAATTTTTGTATTTTTAGTAGAAACAGGGTTTTGCCATGTTGGCCAGGCTGGTGTCCAACTCCTGACCTCAAGTGATCCACCCGCCTTGGCCTCCCAAGGTGCTGGAATTACAGGCATGAACACCCTGCCAGGATACAGTATTTTTTAAAAAGCACGCCCAGCCTTGGATGGAAAACCACTTGAGGAGAGTATGCTGCCTTATCGGGCTCTGTAAACACCTTGTCTCTGCACAAGGCTGGGACTTTGAGTGGAGTCCTTGGCTGAAGCTCTCATTGCTACATGGTGACCTTTCTTTGTCTCCTGTTTAAAGCTTGTGTTTCAGAATTTTGACCCAAATGCATCTGTGTTGAAAGCTGGACTTGGTCTGTCATCCCAGGACCCTGTGTCAGTCCCTTTCCTTGCCTGTTTGTCAAGTTGGGGCTCATCTTCATGCCTCTGGGAAATAAGTTATTTGATAGCTTGCTTAGAGTCTCAGTACTTTCCCTTGCCCTTAGAATGAATACCAAAATATGTCACCTGCAGTGTAGACTATGCACAGCCTTCAGTGTAGACTGCTCAGGCCCCCTCTTGGTTCCTGGAGTCTGCCATGCTTCTTTCTACCACCAGACCTTTGCACACACTGCTGTCTGCTGGGAATGCCTTGCCTTTCCTCATTACTTAGTTCTCTTCTACTCATCTTTCAGGTGCCAGCTTGACTGTCTTCCTCAGGGGAGCTTCTCTGACCTTGATACACCAGATCAGTGCCCATGTGCTGACTTTGTCTCATTGGTAATATTTCTCTACCTTCAGGACACATATCAAGGCCCAGAAGTTGAAGTTTTGCATTTGTTTGTGTGATCACTTGATGCATGTCTCTCTGGAGCCTGACTCTTTGGGGCTCACATCCTATCTCCACCAGTTTTAGCTGTGGGACCTTGAACAAATCATTTCATCTCTGGTCCACAGTTTCTTTTAACTGCAAAACAGGGATGATATAACACTTTCACCTACCTTGTGAGGTGGGGATGAAGATTAAATAGGGTAATTTGTGTAAAGCACTTAGAACAGAGCTAGCTACTAATAGTAGAGGATCTTGGCAGGTATTACTGATGATTACTGCAGGGGACCACAAGCTCCATACAAGCAGGGGTCATTTCTGTTTGTTTAGATTTGTATGCAGGGTGCTTGGCACATGGATGGTGCTCAGGAAATATTTGTTGGATGAATGAATGAAGTGGAGATAATAGTAATACCATGTTTATAGAATTCCATGAGGATATAAAATAATGCAAGTATATAAGTTCTTGGTAGCATGTCTAGTTCATAGTAGGTGGTCAATAAATATTCAATGCCTGAGTGAGGAAAATGGGGACAATATTAATACCAGCTTAGGAGGTTGTTGTGGGGATCTAAGGTAACCCTGTAATACCTTGTAGAGTGCCTAGCACATAGTAGGTGCTCAGAAAATATTTGTTGAATGAATGAGTGAAGTGGGGATGATGGCAACACGAGCTCCTAGGATTGCTGTGGGATTAGAAGATAAGGCAGGTCGATAGCTTGTTGTATTGTGGTTGCACCTGGTAGACACTCTGTTGAGTGAAAAGAGAGGAGCTGCTATCAGTTTCTTTCTCCTGGGGCTTAGGAGAGAATGCTTTTGGGGTACAGAATGGTATGGAGCAGTCACTGATCCTCTTGAAGGAACAATGGGCAGCTGACTACTCCTTTCCAAGCTCTGACCTGGATGAAAAGTTGAATCGTTCCTTTCCCTCTTCCTCCCTAACCTGTTCTTTCTTTCCACTAGAATCTTTGCACAGAGTCCAGCACCTCCTTCCTGTCCAGGATCACCTTCTGGTGGATCACAGGGTAAGACTGGGCCCCCAAGAACTCAGGGAGGTGATGGGGAATGAATGAATAAATGGATGAATGAACGAACATGCTGAGCTCCCCGCTTGACTTCTCTCCTTCGCTCTTCTGCAGAGTTGTCTTGAATCTGCCTGTGCTTACCATGTGGTCTCAGAGACTGAACATTGTCCCCCCAAGTTCATCACCTTGAATCTGATAAACACATGAGCCATGAGCAGCTTAAATATCTGCAGAAGACTTGGCCTGGGACAGCCATACACTGGACTGCTCTTGCTTTAGCTTCAGGTTTGGGTTTTTATTTATTTATTTATTTATTTATTTTATTATTTAGTGCCTAGACATCATGTTCACCCTGACAGATTTGGGTTTTTTAAATATTAGGCATAGTTATTATTGACATTGTTTCCCTCCCATCCCCCACTCCTTAGAAAAATAATACTGTCTCACCATAGGAAACGTGGGTTTAAAAAACACATGTGCAGATCAGTAGTAAGGAAACATCCAGAGGCAACAGCTGTCATCATTTTAGTATGCCTCCTTCTGGTCTTCTTTTCTTTTTGAGATGGTGTCTCACTCTGTCTCCCAGGCTCACTACAACCTCTGCCTCCTGGGTTCAAGTGATTCTCCTGCCTCAGTCTCCCACGTAGCTAGGATTACAGGCATGCACCATCGTCCATGGCTAATTTTTGTATTTTTAGTGGAGACAGGGTTTTGCCATGTTGGCCAGGCTGGTCTTGAACTCCTGACCTCAGGTGATCCACCCACATCAGCCTCCCAAAGTGCTGGGATTACAGGTGTGAGCCACTGTGCCCAGCCACCTTGTGGTTTTCTTTTTGTACATCTTTTTCTGCCCATTGTCAACATCTTATTGGGGATTATTTGAAGAATCTTTCTTTTACCCTAATATGCATTATCTTTTTGGCTTTTTGGAGACAGGCTTTCATTCTGTTGCTGAGGCTGGAGTGCAGTGGCACAATTGTAGCTCACTGCAGTCTTGATCTACCGGATTCAGGTAATCCTCTTGCCTCAGCCTCCTGAGTACCTGGGATTATAGGCACACTCCACCATGCCCAACAGATTTTTCTCTTTTTTGCAGAGATGGGATTTTACCATGTTGCCCAGACTGGTCTCCAACTCCTGAGTGATTCTTCTGCCTCAGCCTCCAAGAGTGCTGGTATTATAGGAATGAGCCACCATGCCCAGTCTCATTCTTCTCTTTATGAACTTTTTACAAACATCTTTTTAAAAGATTAGATGTTTTAAATGATTTCTTCAAATTACTATTAAAGAGTGTCACTGGAACAGTTGATATAATTTGTATATGAATGCAGGACACCAGACGCATGCTAATAACATTCATTCTTGTTTTGAAAAATTGTGCTCCAGTTACATAAGAGTATGTCCTGGATTGTAAGGGGATAACCTGTTTTTTGGGGGGTAAAGATATGTAGAGCCTACATCTTACCTTTTTTTTTTTTTTTTTTTTTTTGAGACAGTCTTGCTCTGTTGTCCAGGCTGCAGTGCAGTGGTGTGATCTGCAGCCTCTGCCTCCTGGCTTTAGGTGATTCTCCTGTCTCACCCTCCTGAGTAGCTGGGATTATAGGCATGCACCACCATGCCTGGCTAATTTTCATAATTTTAGTAGAGATGGGTTTTCACCATGTTGACCAGGATGGTCTCAAACTCCTGACCTCAGGTGATCCACCCACCTCAACCTTCCAAGGTGCTGGGACTGCAGGTGTGAGCCACTATGCTAGGCCTTTAACTGTCTGAATGGTTTAGAAAAAGATGATGCACTTGCATGCATGTGTGTGTGTGTGTGTGTGTGTGTGTGTGTGAATGGAGTTAGAATGTTACTGTGAACTTGGCGACATGTTAATAGTGGTGAGTTGAGTGAATTCTTAGTATGATTTGAGTAATTTTTCTATTAGTTTGAAATTATTTTAAAACAAAAAATGAAAGTGCTTAACTTTCTATTATAAAAGTGTTCAGTTGGCCAAGTGCAGTGGCTCACACCAGTAATGTTAGCACTTTGGGAGGCCGAGGTGGGTGGATTACCTGAGGTCAGGAGTTTGAGACCAGCCTGGCCCATGTGGTGAAACCCTGTCTCCACTAAAAGTACAAAAATTAGCCAAGCATAGTGGTAGGTGCCTGTAATCCCAGCTACTTGGGAGGTTGAGGCAGGAGAATCACTTGAACCCAGGAGGCTGCTGTTACAGTGAGCTGAGATTTCACCACTGTACTCCAGCCTGGGTAGAGTCACATAGAAAGACTAATATAACAAAACTCAATCAGCTTATCACCCAGATTTCACAATTGCTAATTCTTTGTCATGTCAGCCTTTTTCCCCCTCCTTCAACTTATTTTTTTGGGGGGTTCTGGCTCTGTTGCCCAGACCGGAGTGCAATGACACAATCATGGCTCCCTGCAGCCCCCACCTCCTGGCCTTGAGCAGTCCTCCCACATCAGCCTCCTGAGTAGCTGGGACTACAGGTGTGAGCCATTATGACTGGGTAGTATTTTTTATTTTTACTTTTTGTAGAAATAGTCACCCAGTGTTGCCCACACTGGTCTTGAACTCCTGAGCTCATGAAGTTTTCCCATCTCGGCCTACTGAAGTGCTAGGATTAGAGGCATGAGCTACTGGTCTTGGCACATATTAGCCTTTTTTAATGTAAAATTTTTAAAAGTTGGCAGGGCATGGTGGCTCACGCCTATAATCCCAACACTTTGTGAGGCCAAGGTGGGAGGATTGCTTGAGCCCAGGAGCTCAGCTTGGGCAACATAGGGAGACTCTGTTTCTACAAAAATTAAAAAATAAAAAATAATTAGCCAGTCATAATGGCTCACACTTGAAGTCCCAGCTACTCAGGAGGCTGAGGTGGGAGGATCACTCTAGGCCAGGAGCTGGAGGCTGCAGGGAGCTGTGATCATGCCACTGCACTCTATCCTGGGTGACAAAGCGAGACCCTGTCACCAAATGAATGAATGAATGAATCAGGCCTGTAATCTCAGCATTTTGGGAAGCTGAAGGGGCCAGATTCATTGAGCTCAGGAGTTTGAGACCAGCCTGGGCAACATGGGGAAACCCCGTCTCTACTAAAATACAAAAAATTAGCCAGGTGTGGTGACATGTGCCTGTAGTCCCAGACTTGGGAGGCTGAGGCAGGAGAATTGCTCAAACCCAGGAGGCAGAGGTTGCAGTGAGCCAAGAACACACTAATGCACTCCAACCTTGGTGACATAGCGAGACTCCATCTCCAAAAAGCAAAAAAAAAAAAAATACATGAATGAATGATGAAAAAGTGAATTAGAGCCATCTTGATATTTTCCTCCTAAATCTTTTTTCCCTATATCTTTTCTATGCACCCCCCAAAAAGAAAGCCATTTTTCCTTTACGAACCAACAGAATGAGCTGTAATAACCTTTTAATATGTGCAAATGTCTGTCCACATTCAGACATCCCCAGCTGTGTGGCTTCCTTCATTCAAAGCGGGCACCTTGTGCTGGGGAGGGGTGCAGCATCGGCATTCTTGTGGAATGAGTGAGCCCCATCCTCTTCCTCCTCCTCCTCCTCTCATTGACTCTCATTGCCTAACTCCCTTGTGTCTTGGCCTCAGGTTGATCATCCGGGACTACCACCAGCCCCTGGAGAGCAGTGGTGTCTGGTCCTTAAATAAGGAGGACATGTAAGAACAAGTCATACCTGTTTGGTAAAGAACTGGAAGAAGAAATGCACCAAGTCTAGGAAGTAAGTGTGTTTCCTTGTCCTCTAGAATGCCCCGGTTCCCTCCTTCCCACCCCTGTAGCCTGAATCCAGGCTGTGGGCCTGGCATTGCTGCTTGTTACTAGCTTTGTGGTTCTCGCTTCTCCTCTGGGCCTCAGTTTGTTTTTCTGTCAAATGGGGTAAAATCTCAAGTCATTAAGGCAACTGAGTAGAAAAGAAGACAGAAGCTGGGCATGGAGCCTCACGCCTGTAATTCCAGCACTTTGGGAGGCTAAGGCAGGTGGATCACAAGGTCAGGAGTTTTGAGTCCAGCTTGGCCAACATGGTGAAACCCCATCTCTACTAAAATACAAAAATTAGCTGGGTGTGGTGGTGAGCACCTGCAGTTCCAGCTACTTAGGAGGCTGAGGCAGAAGAATCACTTGATCCCAGGAGGCAGAAGTTGCAGTGAGCCAAGATCGCGCCACTGCACTTCAGCCTGGGAGACAGACTGAGACTCAGTCTCAAGAAAAGAAAAGGAGAGAAAAACGCTGCCCAAGCAGACAGTTGATGCTATTTGCCATGGCATATGACTGTCCCTCCTTGAGTCAGTCTCACTTTTTCTGTCATTTCTGAGCATCTGGCATCCCATGTGTTCCTGCCGTTTAAAGTGTTTCTGTCCAACACACCCAGCTGACCATGTACGTTTGTTTAGCCAAATAAGCCCCATTTGTAGGTGATTTTGGCTGTACTGGATTTTAGACTCTACCCCCTATGTAAGGTGTGCCCCACTGTGCCACCTCTGTCATTCTTTTGGGAATCTAGTCAGGGCCTCCACTGCACATACCTTAACTCTTCAAATCAGGCACCATCAGTTGCATGATACGTTATTATTGTTTGTAACAGTAAGAAAGAAAAGCAACTGCCAATTAAACAAGGACATAAGACACATCCCGAGCCTGGACGAGCTGGAACGTGAAATTGCAAGTGACATGTGGGCAGTGGATTGTGGCCATGGGGGCAATAGGGTGGCTATTTTTGTTTCTGTTGCCTGTTCTGGGGTAAGCTTACTATGGTAAGCTGTGACAGAGCCAGCCTAGTGCACTGGATTCTCCACAGACTCGTTGGCCTTACAGAGAAATCCCCAGACCCAGGTTCTGTTCCTCATTCTATTCCAGGGAAGCCCAGGATACAGGCCTTCAGTCAGACCCAGATGGTGGGTGGAAATCTGGGATATCCATGGTGCCAGCCACTAGGACATCAGCAGAGGACCTCATGACCCTGGTGGGAGGCTGTTTGGGTGGTCCAGGTAGGTGATGGGAGAAATTGTCTTGTGGGAGATAGATAGAGCTTGGGCCTCCATGGCTGAGCATTGTACGGAAATGACCCGTGTCCATGACCCAGTTGAAGGTCATTGGCAGGCAGAGGTGGGGTCCCTGTTTATTACATGGAGACAGAACTTATAGGATGGATGGATGGATGGATGGATGGATGGATGGATAAATGATAGATTGGTAGAGGATAGATATATAATAGATGGATAAATAGCGGATGGATACATGATAGGTGGATGAATAGATGATGGATGATTGACAGATGATGGATGAGTGGACTGAGGGTGAGAGGGGATCTACTAGGGAAACTGGATCATGTGATTATGGAGAAGTCCTATGCTAGGCCATCTGCAAGTTGGAGAACCTTAGAAGCTTGTAGGATGGCTCAGGCCAAGTCCGAAGATCTCAGACCCAGGGAAGCTGATGGTGGAATTCTCAGTCCACAACCAAAGGCCTGAGAACCTGGAGTGACTGGGGTAAGTCCCAGAGTCCAGAGGCTAGACAGCCTGGAGTTCTGATTTCCAGGGGCAGGAGAGGATGACATCCTGGCTGCAGAAGAGAGATCACATGAATTTACCATTTCTCTGACTTTTTCTTGTGTCTGGACCCTCTGCTGATTGAGTGGTGCCCAGTCACATGGGGTAAGGATGGATCTTCCTTATTGAGTCCACTAATTCAAATGCCAGTCTCGTCTGGAAACACCCTCACAGGCACACACGCAGAAATAACACTTTACCAGCCATCTGGGTATCCCTTAAACCCATCAAGTTGACCCCTAACATCACCTATCACCTGGATTCCTTCAGCCTCACCTGCAGTGTTCTCCCTGCTATTAAGGCCACATTTGTAGCATGGACTTCAGCATTCCTCATCACCAACACCTCTGCTGATCACCTGGCTTGGCTTCCTTTCATGGAAGAAGGATGCCCACCTTTGTGTCCCCTGGAGCTTGCCAGGCGAGCAGGTTGTTGGAGACCCCATGGGAGAAGCAGAGCCTTGGGAGGAGGACAGACTTTGAATCAAGAAGCTCCTCCACTAATGTGGCTTTTAACTCACAGAGCAGGTAAAACTGACTGCTGTTTTCGTGCTTAGTGATGTTTAGTTCCTGAGGGTTCAGGAAGTAGAACAAAACACATACACTCTTTTTGGTTTTTTTTAGACAAAGTGTTGCTCTGTCACCAGGTTGGAGTGCAGTGGCATCATCTCAGCTCATTGCAACCTCCACCGCCTGGGTTCAAGCAATTCTCATGCCTCAGGCTCCCAAGTAGCTGGGATTACAGGCGTGCACCACCATGCATGACTTATTTGTTATTTTATATATATATTTTTTTTTTTTTAGAGAGTTTCACTCTTGTCACCCAGGCTCGAGTGCAATGGTGCAATCTCGGCTCACCACAACCTCTGCCCTCCTGGGTTCAAGCAATTCTCCTACCTCAGCCTCCCAAGTAGCTGGGATTGTAGGCATGTACCACCACACCAGCTGTTTTGTATTTTGAGTAGAGACAGGGTTTCTCCATGTTGGTCAGGCTGGTCTCAAACTCCCAACCTCAGATGATCTGCCTGCCTCAGCTTCCCAAAGTGCTGGTATTATAGATGTGAGCCACTATGCCTGGCCTTTTTAATTTTTTTTTTTTTTTTTTTTTGTAGAGACAGGTCTTATGTTGCCCAGACTGGTCTCCAACTCTTGACTTTCAGAGATCCTCCAGCCTCAGCCTTCCTAGTAGCTGGGATTACAGGTGTGATCCACCATACACAGCTGAGTTCTGGTTTATAACAACCCAGGCTGCCCTGGGGAAGGTGGATATTAGGGATGACAGTGAAGGCAGCGAGACCTGAGGGGATCTCAAGGCCTGTCCATGAAGTTCCTCCATGCCTCACTAGGAGCCTCCATTTTCTTTCTTTATTTTGACACAAGGTCTCACTCTTTTGTCCAGGCTGTAGTGTAGTGGAGCCATATCAGCTTACTGCAGCCTCCATCGCCTAGGCTGGAGTGATCCTCCCACTTCAGCCTCACAAGTAGCTGGGTCTACAGACACGTGCAACCACACCTGACTAATTTTTTTTTTGTAGAGATGGTATCTTGCCATGTTGCCCAGGTTGTTCTTGAGCTCCTGAGCTCAAGCAGTCCACCTACCTTGGCCTCCCAAAGTGCTGAGATTACAGGCGTAAGCCTCCATTTATTACCCAGAGCATTTTCTGAAAATTCAGTGAGATAAATGTCATAATAAGCTGTGCCCTAGTCCTGAGTAAGTGCTGGGCAGGTTTTAGTTGTACAAGTTGTATTTATTCATCGCTACATTTCCATCTTGCCAGGGAGGATGTGGTGAGAACTGGCTCATTGGTCTTGAAAGCAGGCCAACTGAAAGGGAGCTGGCTCTGTGAGTACCTTGGTGTTTAGGGATGCTCAGCTTGGGACCAGGGTGCCATTTCCTAGGGACATTGATAGATGGATCGCTTGCTTTATTCCCAGAGGCATAAGCCAGATCTGGCACCTATAACCCCTGTGGAACTGGAGATAATGACAAGAACAACCCTGTCCTAGGCTGGAATTTCCTGGTGTGACCCTTTACACCCAGATCCCTTTAGTTAACCAGAGAAGGGAATGCAGCCCATGCAGCTCTGGGCTGCTGGGTTTCCTAGGCTCAGGGACTAAGTGAGGGAGGCCTGGGCTTGGGGGTCTGCATGGTTTCTTGGACCCCTTTACAACCTTTCTTCACCCCTGAGTGACTTCCTCTCAAAAGTCAGGTGTGCGAGGGCACGGTGGCTCATGCCTGTAATCAAAGCACTTTGGAAGGTGGAGGTGGGAGGATCATCTGAGGTCATGAGTACGAGACCAGCCTGGCCAACATGGTGAAACCCCGTCTCTACTAAAAATACAAAAATTAGCTAGGTGTGGTGGTATTTGCCTAGAATCCCAGCTACCTGGGAGGCTGAGACATGAGAATTACTTGAATTGCTTGAAGCCGAGATGGCACCACTGCACTCCAGCCTGGGGGACAGAGTGAGACTCCATCTCAAAAAAAAAAAAAAGCAGGTGTGAGTGATCTCCCTTCTTCTACCTTTGGGTTTGAAAACCCAATGTTTCATTGGTTTGTGTGTAATAGTTTTATGTTCTCTTTTTTGTGTATGGCCTCTTAGAGCTTAGGGCAATTTTGAATTGTGGTTTCTGCTGGTGTGACTATAAAATACTTTGTGACTCTGGAAGAGTTTGGTAGGTTTTTTTTTTTTTAAGTTAGACATAGTTACCATACAGCCAGCCACTCCCTTCCCAGACATCCACCCAAGAGAGCTGAGAACATATGTTTATAAAAGACTGATACAGGAATTTTCTTATCTACTTTGTGATAACCCAAACTGGAGGTAAGCCAGATATCTTTTAGCAAGTGAGCAGACAGATTTACCCATTATGTGCATCTGCACAACTGAATACTAAGTTATGTACAAGAACGAACTATTGGCTGGGCATAGTGGCTCATACCTATAATCTCAGCACTTTGGGAGGCCGAGGTGGGTGGATTACCTGAAGTCAGATTAAGACAAGCCTAGCTAACATGATGAAACTCCATCTCTACTAAAAATACAAAAATTAGCCAGGTATGGTGGAGCATACTTAATCCCAGTTACTCAGGAGGCTGAGGCATGAGAATCACTTGAACCCAGAAGGCCAAGGTTGCAGTGAGCCATAATGGCACCATTACATTCCAGCCTGGATGACAAAGTGAGACTCCATCTCAAAAATAAAAAAAAATTAAAAAAATTAAAAAAAAAAAAAAAAAGGATGGTCGTGGTGGCTCATGCCTGTAATCCTAGCACTTTGGGATGTCGAGGTGGGTGGAGATCAAGACCAGCCCGGGCAACACAGTGAAACCCCGTCTCTACTTAAAATACAAAAAATTAGCTGGGCAAGGCAGCTTGCACCTGTAGTCTCAGCTACTTGGGAGACTGAGGCAGGAGAATCAGTTGAGCCTGGGAGGCAGAAGCTGCAGTGAACGGAAATCATGCTACTGCACTCCAGCCTGGATGACAGAGTGAGAATTTCTCTCTTAAAAAAAAAAAAAAAAAGACTGGGGACTGGGGCTCACGCCTGTAATCCCAACACTTTGACACTTTAAGAAGCTGAGGCAGGTGGAACACCTGAGGTTTGGAGTTCAAGACCAGCCTGACCAACATGGGGAAACCCCATTTCTACTAAAAATACAAAAAAAATTGAAGAGAAGTAAGAGACAGAGTTCATCAATTCACCCTGGTAAAGTTAAGGGACTAGGGTGTAAGAAGAATGTGATGTACAGGCAGAATGCAGGAGCACTGGAGCTAGAAGTGATCTTAGGGAACACAGAGTCACAGAAGAGCAATGAGATGCCATTTCTTGCTCAACTCCAGTCCACTGGCAGCAGTCAGCTGGAGGGTTGCTTGGACATAACTCAGTGGGAAAGAACGCCATGAGTGACCGTGGGTGTCTGCTGTGTGCATGAGAATGAATGAAAGGGCCCAGTATTTGACATGCTTGAGATCTAACCCCTTCATTTTCCATATGACAAGATCTAGAGCCAGGGAGGTGAGCTAACCAGCTTTGGGGTCACACTGTGAGCTGGCAGTAGAATGTGGCAGATGACCTGACGACTCTCAGAACATTCCTTTAAGCCAGGGGCTGGCCAAAAATAGACTGATGTCCACATATGGCTCATGAGCTCAGCATGGATTTCATTTTTTAATTTTTTGGAGACAGAGTCTTGCTCTTTTGCCCAGGCTGAAGTGCAGTGGTATGACCTTGGCTCAACACGACCTCCGCCTCCCAGGTTAAAACTATTCCCGTGCCTCAGCTTCCCAAGAAGCTGGGATGACTGTCATGCTCCACCGCACCCAGCTAATTTTTTTGTGGGGCACAGCGTCTCACTCTTTTGCCCAGTCAGGAGTGCAGTGGCATGATCCTGGCTGACTGCAACTTCCACCTTTTGGGTTCAAGTGATCCTCCTGCCTCAGCCTCTTGAGTAGCTGTGACCACAGGTACGCACCTCACGCCCAGCTAATTTTTTTTTTGGTTGTTAGTACAGACCAGGTTTCACCATGTTGGCCAGGCTGGTCTCAAACTCCTAGCCTGAAGCATCCTGCCTGCATCAGCCTCTCAAAGTGCTGAGATTACAGGCATGAGCCACAGCGCCCAGCCAGATTTCATATTTTTAATGGTCAAAAATCAAAATATTACATGACAGATGCTAATTCTGTAAAATTCAGATTTTATTGTTTCTAAATACATTTTTACAGGAACACAGTCACCACCCATCAATTTCCGTATTATCTAAAGCTGCTTTTCCACTACATGGGAAAAGACAGGTATTTGTGACAAAGACCATATGTCCCGGAATGCTGAACATTTCCAGAATAAGTTTCTTAACTCCTACTTTCTTCCAGTGTCTCTTAAACTTTAGTGTCCATACACACCACCTAGAGAACTAGTTACAATTCAAATTCTGTTTCAGTGGATCTGGGCTGAGAACTAAAATTCTGCATTGTTAATAAGCACCAGGTGATGCCATGGCTGTTGGTCCATGGACCACACTTTTGAGTAGTGAGGATCAACTCCAGTGTGTCTCTACATGTCAACCTGAACCAGAAGCAGCAGTACCTGAGGATGTGTTAGGAATGCAGATACTCAGACGCACCTAAACCTGCTAAACTAAAAATCTGAGTGGGGCCCAGAAAGCTGTGTTTAATAGTAACAAGCTTTCAGCCAACACAGTGGCTCATGCCTGTAATCCCAGCACTTTGGGAGGCCAAGGCAAGGGATCACCTCAGGTCAGGAGTTTGAGACCAGGCTGGCCAATATGGTGAAACACCATCTGTACTAAAAATATTTTTTAAATTAGCTGGGTGTGGTGTTGCATGCTGGTAATCCCAGCTACACAAAGGCTAAAGTGTAAGAATCGCTTGAACCCAGGAGGCAGAGGATGCAGTGAGCCAAGGTCATACCACAGCACTCCAGCCTGGGAAACAGAGTGATACTCCATCTCAATCAATCAACCAACCAAATATATTAAGCTATCCAGGTGATTCTGATGCAGGCTTGAATTTGAACACCATCTCTCCTGCAGGTCCACACTCTGAGAGATTTAAGGTAAGCCTAAGAAAATTGAGTGTCAGCATGACCACGCTTTCACAAATGCTGAAAAGGCTAGAACTTCCTTAAACATTCCACCTGCAACTCAGCTAACATGAAGCAGGTGGTAGTTTAACAGATAAGTTTCATATTTATAAAAATATTTAATGCTGCTTCACAGAAAAACTTGTCAACCTGACCAAGAAGGAATAGTTGTAATGAGCACAACATTACAAAAAGAATGACACAGTTAATGATAAAAAGACAGAAAAGACATGGGACATCATCTGAAGTCATCCTTCACCATTAACTGTTTTTAACTGTGCTTAAAAGGGAATTTCCATAATCCATCTGTATATGGTCTCCTGATATGTGGCCAGCTTTGCAAAATGGTAAGTTGCACTGTTTTTTGTTTTGTTTTGTTTGTTTCTTTTTTGAGATGGAGTTTTGCTCGTTACTGAGGCTGGAGTGCAATGCCATGATCTCAGCTCACTGCAACCTCTGCTTCATGGGTTCTAGTGATTCTCCTGCCTCAGCCTCCTGAGTAGCTGCGATGACAGACATGAGCTACCACACCTGGCTAATTTTGTGTTTTTAGAAGAGACGAGGTTTCATCATTTTGGTCAGGCTCATCTCGAACTCCTGACCTCAGGTGATCCACCCCTGCCTCTGCCTCCCAAAGTGCTGAGATTACAGGTGTGAGCCACTGTGCCCAGTCTGCACTGTTGTCTTTAAACTTTTCAAAGCCAGCTAGGCAGGGATAGATCTGTCACCATACCACAGGACAGGCACCAGAACACTCAGTGTAGCATGGATCATGATAGTGAAAAACAGGGAACAACTTGTTTTTGCAATGAATGGGAGAAAGGTAGTGCCAGGAGGGCACATCCACATGCCAGACAAGCATGTATCATGAGCACAAATGAAGCAAGCCAGGCATGGCAGCGGTGCACCTGCAGTCCCAGCTACTTGGGAAGCTAAAGCAGGAGGATTGCTTGAGCCCAGAAGTTTGAGGCTGTAGTGAGCTATGATCACACTACTGTACTTCAGCCCGGGGGACAGAGCATGACCCCATTTCAAAACCAAAAAAGAAAAAAAAAAGATCAGAATGAACCCAGATGATATACTATTAACTGCGCAAAGAGAACTCTGTGTACACTATGATCGCATTTAAATCTGTCAAAATATTTATTAAAAACCTATGTGCTTATACATTTTCTTCTAAAAGCATGCACAAAACTGTCATTTTGGAGGAGAGGAACTGATGGAAGAGAAGACAATATACTTTTTATTTTATATCTTTATGATTTTTTTTTTCCTACAGTGCATGACAAGTATTTATTCAGCACCTGCTGTGCATTGTTTTATGTACTAAGGATACAGTAGCCCACCTGGAGCTGACATTCTAGTGGGGAAAGAAAATAAAATAAATGTACTTTTAAAAATTCTTTTTTTTTTTTTTTGAGACAGGGTCTCGGTCTGTTGCCCAGGCCAGAGGGCAGTGACTCAATTTTGGCTCACTGCAACCTCTGTCTCCCAGGTTCAAAGGATTCTCATGTCTCAGCCTCCTGAGTAGCTGGGATTATAGGCACGCATCACCATGCCCAGCTAATTTTTTTTTTTTTTTTTTTTTAAACAAAGACAGGGTTTTACCAGGTTGGCCAGACTGGTCTGGAGCTCCTGGCCTCAAGTGATCCACCTACCTTGGACTTCCAAAGTGCTGGGATTACCAGTGTGAGCCACCATACCCAGCCCAAAATAAGTAAATTTTAGAGTGTGTTTAGACCATGTCATATCTGTGGTCTAACCACACCTGACATGTGGTCTAAGGGACACTTACAGTCCACACTTTGTGACCAGTTGGTGATAACATGAGGAGGCAGCACCATAATGGAGATCAACTATGGCACCAAGCATGCCATTCAGCTCAGCTCACATTTTTTTTCTTACAAGGCTTTCTTAATGCAGGAAGCAGAAGGCACTGGTTTCTATCCTGGTGCAAATGCCTTAGCCTTTCATGTTGGCCAGGCTGGTCTTGAACATTGGCCTCAAGTTATCTGCCCACTTTGGCCTCGAAAGTGCTGGGATTACAGGCGTGAGCCACCATGCCTGACTGCCACCTGCTCATTTATAAAGCCCTCTGTGATTCACTTGCAACCAAGATTGAGAATCCCTGGTGCAGAGTGCCTCCCTGAGTCCAGGAGTAATCTGCAGCCCCTGCTTCCCTTCCAGGCATGTCTATGCCTCCCTGTGGCTGTTTCTATGAGACCCTGCATTTTCGAGTTCTGCTTTTATTTGTGTCACCTGAGCATGTTTCCACAGTCACCCTGACCATGCTGCTGACTGCATATTTTTCCCTTTTGTATCTTCCATCCTGGGTCCTCTCCCACCTCTTCTGGGGTCAGTTCTTTCTTGCCTTACATTGCGCTGCTTTCTCTCCTGGCACCAAAGAATGAGGCAGCCAGTACAGAGTGGGGGCTGTAGTCATCATCATCATCACTGAGGTATTGTGAACCAGGAAAGAGATATGATGTTTCAATGCAGCACAGTGTCCGAGAGCCCTTGATATATGTTGACTGTTATTGTCATTGTTGGTGTTCTGGTGATTATTGTTGATGCTGGGTGGATTCTTCCTGGGATTGGGGCAGATACCCAGCTGTCCCGTCTCTCTGTGTCCTTATCAGGGTCCTTCACTAAGTCTGCAGCTAAGGCATCTGCCAGGGCTCGGGTCTCATCTGAAGACTCAACTGGGGAAGGGCCCACTTCAAACTCACCTCGTTGGCAGAACTAGGTTCTCCAATTGTTCAAATGTTGAAATACTTCCTTATTACTGTGGAAACAGCCTGTGTCCCAGGTACCTTTTACAATGAACTCTTGGAAGCTCTCTGTGATATGGGCACTAAAGGGTTAATTCCTGGCACTACAGGGGTCCCTGGGCCTCTGCCTGTTGGATAATGCCCTTGTCAAACTGGTTATCTATTTTGAATATCACCTCTTCTTGCAGCGCTTGGGAACTCAGGGGCTATGCCCTTTCCATCCTGCAGCTCCTTGCATCCTGGTCCTGGGAAAGTGAGCTTAACACAGCAGAGATGCTGTTATCTGGGCTGGGTTTTACCCATCGCTGCTGGTACAGGATGCTTGCTCAGGCCCAGGGCCCTCAGTGAATGGAGCTCTCTGCATAGTTGCAAAGCACTGTTCCTGCCCCAAGGGACTGAACTCCAGATACCACCTGGCCCTCAACCAGACAGTCTATTTATGGCCTCTGCAGAGCAGGTCTACTTTCTGAGCATCCTGGCTGTCCGTTGCTCTACCGTCTCCTCCCTGAAATGGCCAGTTTTTCTTGTCCTTGGTTTTAGCATCTGGCTCATATAACTCCCCTCCCCTCCTTTGTCTCTTTTTTGCCAGGGGTCACAGGCATCAGCAGTCCAGGGAAGGAAGCAAAGCAAATGGAGAATGGTATACTGGTGACAGACAGTATGGGGAAGCAACTACAGAGGTAAGTTGGGGGAGATGGTGTGACTCATACAGGCCTCATGATTTCACCATCTGCCCATACTTCTGACATTTGAGTTCCCTACATGGTGTAGGTCTTTGCTCACATCACTCGGGGTGGGGCCTGGAAGCTCCAGTCTTTGTGAAGCAGCATTCAATATAAAACTATCTCAAGGATAGGAATAGAGACTCATGCTTGTAATCTCAGCACTTTGGGAGGTCGTGGCAGGAGGATCACTTGAGGCCAGGAGTTTGAAACCACCATGGGCAATATAGCAAGACCCCATCTCTACAAAAAAGGACGTATCCTCGTGTTTGATTATAGAGGGCTTCCTTAGATCCCTGGGGATTCATAGTATATGCAGTATGTTAACCATGCTAGCTTTTAAAAACTGGCTAAGTTGGCTGGGCATGGTGGCTGACACCTGTAATCCCAGCACTTTCAGAGGCTGAGGTGGGTGGATCACCTGAGGACAGGAGTTCAAGACCAGTCTGGCCAACATGGTGAAACCCTGTCTCTACTAAAGATAGAAAAATTAGCCAGGCATGGTGGCAGGTGCCTGTAAATTCTAGCTACTCAGAAGGCCAAGGCACAAGAATCATTTGAACCCAGGAGGCAGAGGTTGCAATGAGCTGAGATTGCACCATGGCACTCCAGCCTGGACAACAGAATGAGACTCTGTCTCAAAAAAGCAAAAACAAAGAAACAGCAAAAGAACAACAAACATTGACAAAGTCAGAGCCTAAGCATACCTGACCTTGGGGATTTGAGAAAGGATGGTGAACCTCCAGTTGCTATAGGGGTCAGAAGAGGGCAAAGATGACGTGGCCTAGCACTGTGAATTGGTACATGTCACTTTTGCCATTGTTAAGCCTGCATTCTAGTCGGAGATTCTAGACAGTGCATGAGCGCGGAAGGATGTAAGATTTTCATCCAAGGTGCTAGCTTGGATTTGTGAAGCCCTAGGTCATGAAGCAGGAAGGCCCAACTCCCCACCTGAATTCTAGATTTCATCCAGAGTTGGTTCTGATTCTTCCCTCTACTGCTCTCTGAAAACCACACTTGCTTTTGGATTTGAGGTCCATTTCCACCTCACTTGGCCTTAACCAAAGACCTTTGCACAGATCTCATGGGCAAGGAAAGGTTACCCACCCCCAGGCCCTAGATCAAAGAGGGGAGGTGCTGGAGGTTTACTTGGCCTTCAGGAAGTGTTTTCAGGGGACACAGTTTGGGGGGAGCAGTGATGAATACATGGGGCTCTTGACCTCAGGTAGCTTGTAATCTGGTTCAGGAGATAAGTAGGCAAAGGAAGGCATAGAAAGTTCCACAGCTAAGAGCCACATCTGTGTTTTGCATGGCCTCCATAATTTCTTTTTTCTTTTCTTCTTTTTTTTGAGATGGAGTCTCCCTCTTGCACAGGCTGTAGTTCAGTATGCAGTGGCACCAACTCAGCCACTTAACACAAAACTGGGCAATGCAGTCTGATGTTCTCTGGGGTCTGCATAAAGATAATGACCACTGATGTACAGAAAGTCCTTTCTTTTTTTTTTTCCTTTGAGACAGGGTCTCTGCCACTGAGGCTGGAGTGCAGTGACACAATCATGGCTCACTGCCACTTCTGCCTCCTGGATTCAAGTGATTCTTCTGCCTCAATCTCCCTAGTAGTTAATACTACAGGTGCCTGCCACCATGCCTGCCTAATTTTTGTATTCTTAGTAGAGACAGGGTTTCACCTGTTGGCCGGGCTGTTGTTGAACTCCTGGCCACCAGTGATCTGCCTGTCTTGGCCTTCCAAAGTGCTAGGTTTACAGGTGTGAGCCACTGCACCCAGCCAAAAAGTACTTTCTGAGTAATATGCTTGCATGAAGGAGAAGCCATGGCAAGATCTCACCCCAACCTCCACCACCTTTGTAAAACAAGAAAATTGAATGAACTAGGTAATCTGCCCTATTTTTTCATCATGTTTCATATTTTGAAACTTTTTCATGTTTGAAAGATGATCTAAGATGTGCCCTTTCTGTTTTATCTTTTATTTGAGATCAATTAGAATTGATCTTAAAAACACACACACACACACACACACTTTTTGCATATCAGTGGTCATGGGCTTTTTGCAGACCCCCAGAGATCATCACAGATTGTGTTTTCCACAGGCCTCATTCCTGCCTGAGACATTCCCTTTCTCTGGGGACCTATAACCCTGGGAAATGACATGGTGGAGGTGCACATGTGCACATGTTTATATGTTTACATGTGTGCCTGTGCAGTTGACATCCCTGTTCTTTACTTCTCCAGACAGCTCAGCAGCTCCTCCTCCTATAGTGGGGACATCAGCAGGCACCAAAACAGCACAGCAGAGCTGCAGAAAGCCAAAGCCAAGAAGGAGGAGACTTGAAAGCTGATGGAGGCTGGCAAGGTGCCAACAGGGCAGGTGAGATTTGCCCCTTCAGTGATGATGGTGGCTACAGCTTACAGAGCACCCACTGTACAAAGTGACCTGTCTACAATACACCTGTAAAAGTACTATTTACTGCACCAGAAACTGAGGCCAAAGAGGTTTAGAGATTTACCCAAGGTCCCTGCTGGTAAGCAGCAGAACTGATATTTGAACCCTAGCAGACTCTAGGGTTGGTGCTTGTAGTTTCTGCTCTACTGACTGCCACATCGACTTGAGCAGCTTAAGGGCTCTCATTAGCTATAGGCAACCTGAATGCTTTAAATTAGGGCTTTCTACAATGTGGGGTTTAGTTGTGCCTGAAATGGTTTCAGGTTATGTGCAGACACATTCAATGACAGATGAGTGTTTATTTCTTTTTTATTTATTTCTTGAGACAGAGACTCACTCTGTCACCCAGTCTGGAGTGCAGTGGTGCTATCCTGGCTCATTATAACCTCCGCCTCCCAGGATCAAGTGATTTTCCTGCCTCAGCCTCCTGTGTAGCTTGGATTACAGACACTCACTACCACACCTGGCTAATTTTTGTCTTTTTAGTAGAGACAGAATTTTACCATGTTGGCCAGGCTGGTCTTGAACTCCTGGGCTCATCTTCCTTCCTCAGCCTCCCAAAAGGCTGGGATTACAGGTGTGAGGCATTGCACCTGGCCTGTTTTTCATTTCTCATTTAGTCCTTTTGATTATGTACCTGGGAAAGTCTCAGCTGGGTCCTAGCTTGCTTTTGGTACCTAACAGCCACTAGCCTCTCTTTGTAACAATGAGATTGGGTTTTGAGCTCCTAGTTTTATTTATTTTTTTTAAAGATCATCTATTTTGGGCAAGTATTAATAATTCTCTATTTATGGTAGTGATCCAAAGTTTATTTTTAAAACTAAATGTGATTACGTTTTTTTTAAAAACTAGGGAATGGAATTTTTAATGTAGGTAAAAAAAAAATATAAGCATACAGATAAAGAAAAAAAACATGAAAGTGGTAGCAGGGGAGTGAAGCTGGGACACTTTCTTTTAGATCTGCTCTATTGTCATAATTAAAATAACTAGAGTAGCAAGAGCAAACAAATTCAAAAGCTAGCAGAAGACAAGAAATAACTAAGTTCAGGGCAGAACTGAAGGAGACAGAGACAGAAAAAAACCCTTCAAAAAAATCAATGAACCCAGGAGGTGGTTTTTTGAAAAGATCAACAAAACAGACCACTAGCCAGACTAATAAAAAAGGGAGAAGAATAGATGCAATAAAAAGTGATAAAGAGGATATCACCACTGATCCCACAGAAATACAAACTACCATCAGAGATTACTACAAACACCTCTTGCAAATAAACCAGTAAATCTAGACAATATGGATAAATTCCTGGACACATACACCCCCCAAGACTAAACCAGGAAGAAGTTAAATCCCTGAATAGACCAATAACAAGGTCTGAAATTGAGGCAGCAATTAATAGCCTACCAAACAAAAGTCCAGGACCAGACGAGTTCACAGCCAAATTTTACCATAGGTAAAAAGAGGAGCTGGTACCATTCCTTCTGAAACTATTTCAAAATAATACAAAAAGAGGGACTCCTACCTAACTCATTTTATGTGACCAACATCATCCTGATACCAAAACCTCACAGAGATACAGCTAAAAAAGAAAATTTCAGGCCTGTATCCATGATGAATATTAATGGGAAAATCCTCAATAAAGTACTGGCAAACCGAATCAAGAAGCTCCATCATGATCAAGTTAGCTTCATCCCCAAAATGCAAGGCTGGTTCAACATATGCAAATCTATAAACATAATCCAGCACATAAACAGGACCGAGACAAAAACCATGATTATCTCGGTAGATGCAGAGAATGCCTTCGACAAAATTCAGCCCTTTATGCTAAAAACTCTCATGAAACTAGGTATTGATGGAAAGTATCTCAAAATAAGAGCTATTTATGATAAATCCACAGACAATAACAGTGTATGGGCAAAAACTGGAAACATTCCGTTTGAAAACCGGCACAGGACAAGGATGCCCTCTCTCACCACTTCTACTCAACATAGTATTGGAAGTTCTGGTCAGGGAAATCAGGCAAGAAAAAGAAGTAAAGTGTATTCAACTAGGAAAAGAGGAAGTCAAATTTCTATTTGCAGATGACATGGTTGTATATTTAGGAGACCCCATCATCTCAGCCCAAAATCTTCTGAAGTTGATAAGCAAATTCAGCAAAGTCTCAGGATACAAAATCAATGTGCAAAAATCACAAGCATTTCTGTACACCAGTAACAGCCAGCCAGCAAAATCATGAGTGAACTCCCATTCACAATTGCTTTAAAGAGAGTAAAATATCTAGGAATACATGTAACAAGGAATGAAAGGACCTCTTGAAGGAGAATTACAAACCATTGCTCAAAGAAGAAAGGAAACGGACAGATGGAAAAACATTCCATGCTCATGGTTAGGAAGAATCAATATTGTGAAAATGGCCATACTGCCCAAAATAATTTATACATTCAATGCTACCCCATCAAGCTACCATTGACTTCCTTCACAAAATTGGAAAAAACTACCTTAAACTTCATACATAACCAAAAGAGAGCCCACATAGAGAAGACAATCCTAAGCAAAACAAACAACTACAACAACAAAAAGCTAGAGGCATTATGCTACTTGACTTCAAACTATACTACAAGGCTACAGTAATCAAAACAGCATGGTTCTGATACTCAAACAGAGATATAGACCAAAGGAGTAGAAGAGAGGCCTCAGAAGTAATGCCACACATCTACAGCCATCTGATCTTTGACAAACCTAACAAAAACAAGCAATGGGGAAAGAATTCCCTATTTAATAAATGGTCTTGGGAAACCTGACTAGCCATCTGCAGAAAGCTGAAACTACATCCCTTCCTTACACATTATACACAGATTAACTCCAGATGGATTAAAGATTTAAACTTATGACCTAACACCATAAAAACCCTAGAAGAAAATCTAGGCAATACCATTCAGGACATAGGCATAGGCAAGAACTTCATGACTAAAACACCAAAAGCAATGGCAACAAAAGCCAAAATAGACAAGTGGGATCTAATTAAACTTAAGAGCTTCTGCACAGCAAAAGAATCAATCATTAGAGTGAACTGGCAACCAACAGAATGGGATAAAATTTTTGCAATCTACCCATCTGACAAAGGGCTAATATCCAGAATCTAGAAAGAAATTAAATAAATTTACAAGAAAAAACAACCCCATCAAAACATGGGCAAAGGATATGAACAGATGCTTCTTAAAAGAAGATGTTTATGCAGCCAACAAACATGAAAAAAAGCTCATCATCACTGGTCATTAGAGAAATACAAATCAAAGTCACATTGAGATACCATCTCATGCCAGTTAGAATGGCAATCATTAAAAAATCAGGAGACAACAGATGATGGAGAGGATGTGGAGAAATAGGAATGCATTCACACTGTTGATAGGAGTGTAAATTAGTTCAGCCGCTGTAGAAGACAGTGTGGCAATACCTCAAGAATATACAACTAGAAATATCATTTGACCCAGCTGTCCCATTACTGGGTATATACCCAAAGGATTATAAATCATTCTATTATAAAGACATATTCACACACATGTTAATTGCAGCACTGTTTACAATAGCAAAGACTTGCAACCAACCCAAATGCCCATCAATGATAGACTGGATAAAGAAAATGTTGCACATACACACCATGGAATACTATGCAGCCATAAAAAAGGATATCATGTCCTTTGCAGGGACATGGATTTAACTGGAAACCATCATTCTCAGAAAACTGACACAAGAACAGAAAACCAAACACTGCATGTTCTCACTTATAAGTGGGTGTTGAACAATAACACAGGGACACAGAGAGGGGAACATCACACACTGGGGCCTGTCAGGAGGAGAAGGGGGTAAGGGAGGCATAGCAAGGGGTGGAGGGATTGGGGAGGGATAACAGGAGAAATACCTAATGTAGATGACAGGGCGATGGATGCAGCAAACTACCATAGCATGTGTATACCTGTGTAACAAACCTGCACGTTCTGCATATATACCCCGGAACTTAGTATAATTATTAGAAATAAATCAGATGCATCCTTGTTATGCTGCCCAGGTGGTTCTCAAACTCCCAAGTAGCTGGGACTATAGGTATATATCACCACACCCAGTTATTTTTTCCACAATTTTTAATATTTTATTCTTACTACAGAACCAATAATATAAATAGAGGAAAAATCCTACCAAGTATATAATACTCAAATAATAAGTGTCCAAGAAAAACAGCTATAAGCTGTTTGTTGTAGTTTTTCAACTAAAAGGTGCCAGGGAGATTCCATGATTACCACAAGTAATTTGATCCACTGAAGATTTATATTGGCAAAAATATAGATGTCACACTAGTATGATTTAAAAGTCAAAGTGTTAATATTTATCTAATTAACCTTAACCAAATTTCATATTTTCTCTATTTGGGAAAGCATTTCCTAATGTGATTTTTCTGTTGCTATGTATCTTCTAGTTCATTTTTGTTCAGCCCACACCCTGTCACAGTACTCATCAATCTTTTGTTAGTTGCCAATATTAAATAAAATTTTTAAATCAACTAGCCATATGTCTATGGTTTTCTCTGACCAACTTTCCATAACCATCATAAAACAATAATAGATAAACCACTGCTAAATTTTAAAAGTAAATACTATGCAAAAGTTGACTGAGAGAAAATTTTACAAGAGACCACTTTACCTTGGTAGTAAGTCAAGTCTTCATCATCTGGTTTAGGGCATGAATCCACACACAGTTAGTGGAAAATACTTTAGAGCAAAAATATACAATAAAAATGAGCAACTTCTCTTTTTTCTTTTTAAAAATTTCTTAACTTCCAGTTCATATGCAGCTTCCCCCTCCAAAAAACAAAAACACAATCTGGGAAAGGTCAGCCATCTGTATATTAAATAACATTTCTTGATATAATTAAAATATGGCCTCTGTTTTAAAAATAGATTTTGGTTACCTATTTCTGCCTCCAGCTGTCCAAATCTATAAAATATTCAATGAAAACTGACCTTGAGCTCCATAACAAATAGTGACAGCCAATATATTGGCAGAGCTTGACAATAATTTACCCGCACAAATTATCTGTCCTGAAGTATAACATGAAATTCAATTAATGGGTAACATAACTTTTGTCACCTAAACTGGAAGGAACCTTATGACCTAAAACAAGGTAGAAAGATCCACTGTATCTTATCCATTATCTCTGGTTAAAAGACTAATCTGTGTCACTTCAAAATGGCAGTCTTGATTCCTCAGCATAAAAACCACTTAAGAAGGTCCCAATACTTTCCTTTGTCCTAAAAGAGTGCAGAGAATCCCCTGCTGTATTTCAAATGTGTGAGAGCTAAAAGTACAAAATGTACAAAAATAACGAAGATGTATTTTCTTACTGAGGATACTTTTCCCAGAAAGATTAAAACATTAATAATTATAAAAATCCAATTATTTTCACTCTATAGGTCCTACCTTTTTCAGGTCCACATTAACTAGTAAGCCCTTAAAAACCTTCATAGACACTCAGATATCCAATGAGAGAGACTGCTGGAAAAACAGTCCTGGCAGTTGTACCTCTAGTTCCCTAAGTACTACCTAAATATCTTAATTCCTGTGGGTTTCCACTTCCAGATTCCACCTATGCAGGGCTCCATGGCAGTTTCAAATAATCTTCAAATCTTCAGTCTATGAAAGCACAGATTCCTGAAAGGATGTCCTCAAATGACCAGCAGTGGGAGCACTCTGTATCCCTGCTCCTGAATAACAACCTAACTGGAGTCTCTACTAACTACCAGCACAGACACACCTCCAACTACCCAGCTGAACTTCAAGACTGATTTGACAGCCAGTGATGCCCCTGACCCAGCCTGCATGGCAATGGGAAGGACATCAGTGAATTGGGAAAAGAGGCAGAGATGAGGAGACACCTACCCTGGGCCACAGATCTATGTAGTTCAGCAATCTCCAGCCCATTAGTACTCAAAGGGCTCTAAGCCACCCCTCTGTAAGTCAGGATGGAATTAGATGATACCACATTTCTGTCTGCTGTAGAGACTCCTCCCAGTGTCTCCAAATGTTTTAGCATCTTACAGCAAAAATCTTCAAGTTTGTCAGTTCTTGATTTAAAAAGAGCACAGCAATCTGTTTAGAGCTTCCTTGAACCCTCTATTTTAATGTGCCTTTATAGATAATTCCCAATATCTTGTGTCCTTCATCTTTATAATTTATCAGACTTGTCATAAACCCTAATATTCTAATATCTTATTGAATAATCCGTATCCAGTGTCATTTCTCTTCAAACTTGGCCTTCCCCTGCTCATTCTATTCTTAGCCATTTCCATTGGGTTCATGAGATAATTCCCTTCTCATTCTATCCACTGGGTGCACCAGACCCACTCCCCCTTTGTATTATTAAAACACATGCCAGGCCAGGTGTGGTGGCTCACACCTGTAATCCCAGCAGTTTGGGAGACCAAGGCAGGCAGATCACCTGAGGTCAGGAGTTTGAGAACAGCCTGACCAACATGGAGAAACCTTGTCTCTACTACAAATACAAAATTATCTGGGCATGGTTGCACATGCTTGTAATCCCAGAAACTCAGGAGACTGAGGCTGGAGAATCGCTTGAACCTGGGACGTGAAGGTTGCGGTGAGACAAGATTGTGCTATTGCACTCCAGTCTGGCAACAGGAGCAAAACTCTGTCTCAAAAAACAACCACAACAGCAACAAACAACAACAACAAAAACCTGCCAATGGAATAAAAAAAGAAGGAAGAGTATTGGGCTTTAAAATGAGTTCAAATCTCATTTCTACCATGTCTTATGTCCAAAAAAAAAACCATCCTAATCTCTTTGAGTCTCAAGTTCTCTATCTAGAAAATCATTTGACCAGAATGATTCAACACAGATTGAAGTACTAGAAGATATTTTAATTAGTCCTAAGATTCCTTAAATTTCTGTAATTCTATGTGCTTTTGGTTCTGTCTATAGGAAAATTGAGAATACATAGCCAGCAGAATTTGAAAACATAACAAAAGAAACACCAAGGAAGAAAAGTAATGGAAAAAGAAAAAGCAAAAATAAAAAAGTATTATGGAAGTAGGCAGAAATACTAGCCTACAGGGAAAACAAAACTGGGAAGTTAAATAATTTCTCCCCAAGAATTGCCAAATCTTGGTTTTGTAAAATTTCCAGTCCTATGGCCAAACCTTTACTCTGCCCTAAAGGCTTTGATGGTTAATTGTTAAAAAAAAAAAAAAAAAATGCTGGTTACCACAAAAAATTGTCAGATTTATTAGGACAAACTCAATGACTAACCTCATTTCTAACAGTGACCTAAAATGAGATAACTTATTTAAACTCATTAATTTAGACATTAATTAAAATTAATCGACTAAGCTTATTCAGACTTATACATTGATCAAAGTGCTGCACAGATATCTCTGTCAATCTGTACTGAGGAATAAGAGAAAAGATTTAAAAGCCAGATAGTCTGATGGTCAAACTGTGCGGGTCAGCTACTTCATGAACTATGGGATCATGATCCAATTAATCAACTTCTCTAAACCACAGTTGCCTATTTAATAAACAGTACTTTACAAGAACACAGATGTTGTGATGGCTTTATGAGATAAATGCATAGCACATAATAGGGTGGTTAGCCCAGAATACAACACTCAACAGATATTAGTATCTTCCATCTATATTTTCTTAGTTAACATAATTTTTAAAATCTGTAAAATCCTACCTGACTGCAGATTCATCAGAACTCCCAGAATCTTTTAAAGGAAAAGGTAAAATGCATTTTAAATCAACAATGTATAGAATATTAAAACCATAAGAAAGTACAGTGATGCATGCCTATAATTTCAACTATTTGGGAGACTGAGGAAGGAGAATCACTTGAGAAACCAAGAAGTTTGAGGCTTTAGGAAACATTGCAAGACTCTACCATCAGAAAAAAAAATAAAAAGGATGCACAGTTGTGTACATGATTTAGATCATTTTTCTTTAAAGTATAGGACTGATGCTTTGTTACAAAGCATTAATTTGAGAGCATACCTGGGACCTTATTAGAGTTAATATAAATTATACCTATTGGCATGTAATTAATGCAGTAAGAACTCTTACTTCCCTTATTTTGTATTTATTAAATGCAAAGAAGGATAAATTTATCAAAATTTGATATCTACAAGTGAACTGCAGTATACAAGTCATCCTATCCAAACCCTATGAAATTGGCTAAAAATGGTATTGTTAGCAGAACAGATGGAACGAGTTACCAGTGTCAAACAGCATGATTTCTGGACCAAAATATGAGGGAGGCAGTTAAAACAGTAAACAGTAGTACCCCTTATCCACTATATGTGTGGAAAAGACACACTTGCCATGTTTTTCTCTGCTCTCACACCACTGCAATAATCATCAACAAAGAAGGCTTCTGTAACCAAATGTGTGGAAAGGTTTTACCCACCAACAAGCAAGCAATCACTTCTGCAGATGACACAAACTGGGTGTCATCTAATTCAGTTCTCACACTGTCTACAGATAGCATCAGATTCCACAGGTAAAGGGCTCAGTCCCATGAGACTGCCTCCCTACATCAGTCCTAAGTCTGAAACTCCAGAACTTCTGACCAATTGGTTTCAAATTGGGATTCCCAGGACTCCTTCTTTGGGTTAAATTGAATTGCTGGAATGGCTCAAAGTACTCAGAGAAACACACTTACCAGCATACTATGAATGACATTACAAAAGGTGCAGATGAAGAGATGCATAGTGCAAAGTATGGGGCTAGTGGCACAAAGATTCCATGCCCTCTCAGGACACACTACCCTCCAGGAACCTCCATGTATTCAGTGATCTGGAAACTCTCCAAGCCTGGTACCTTTGGGTCTGTATGAAAGCTTCAATACATAGGCATCACTAATTAATCACTGGCTGTTTATGACTGACAACCTTCAGCCCTTCTCTCCTCCCCAGAGTTTGCAGAGTGAGACAGAAGATCTCAACCCTCTAATCAGTCATATCTTCAGGATGGTGACCAGTTCCCATCCTGAATCTACCTAGGAGCTTCCAGCCATTGATCATTAGCATGCCAAAAGACATCACTTTGGAAATTCTAAGGAGTTTAAGAATTGTACACCAAGAAATGAGTCAAAGTCCAAACACAGGTTTTACATCTGCAGTTTTGAATTATGTGGTTACAGCTACTAGCAGTTAACTGTATTCCAAACATATTACATTGAAAACTCCAGAAATAAACAAGTCATAAGTGTTAGTGTGCCAGTCTGAGAAGCACAATAAAATCTTGAGCTCTTGCCCTCTATCCATCCCAGGATGTGAATCATTCCTTTGTCCAGTGCATTCACGCTGCATGTGCTGTCCAGCCATTAGTCATCAATATGGTCTCCTCATACATCCAGCCATCAATATCATTAAGGCCTGAAGGTCTAGAAACATTCAAAGCTGGTAATCTTTTTTCTGACTTAGAGTCAGGGGGTGAATAGTGGCCTAACACTACATGACAATACTTACATCATTCACCTCACTTCATCTCATTACATAGGCATTGTATCACTTCACATCATCACAGGAAAGAGGGTGAGAACCATACCATATATTTTAAGAGACCACATTCAGAAACAGGGATTCTTGAAAAAACTTTCCAGCTGCCAGTGGAGAAGAGCTCAAGAGATATTAATGTGTTACTCTGTCCAATACTCTTAGGGAAGGTGCTGGGTGTTTTACTTAGTTGTAGCTATGTGCTCTGCCCTACATATAACAAGGCCCAAATTAACCTGTCATTTTACCTCCCACAGAAAGAACCACTGGAAAGATTACTACTTTAAGAGCTTATCCACTCTGAACCACATCACAGAACAAGACTCTGTCTCAACAACAAGAACAACAAAGAAACAAACCTATTGTTCCCATGTAAAAATAAGTCTAGGTCCACAGTAGATCTGAAGCATTCTCAGTGCCATGAGACAGGACAGAAATATATTAAAAAATTGTATTCCTGGTTTCTGTAGAAACAAACTGTTGAACTTAAGGTTTTGTAACACAAGTCAAGAAAAAGAGCAAAAAATGCAAAAGTAAAATTTGAAAGACCATTTCATCATCAAGGGCTCATGATCATGAGACATTCACAAATTATATATATTGTTCAAAACTTTGGTTCTGAATTTTGACATAAGTTGCAGTTTCATTCAAGGATGTCCAAGAGGTCAAATAAGACAATGTCATTTGGTATTTTCAGTCTTTTTTTTTTTTAAGAGAACAGTAAACTTCTTTAGAGAAATGAATTGTCATAACTTCATAGGCTAAAGGCTCATGAGTCATAATTCTAAGGGCATTTGTAAAATATGGTGGTGCATGCTTGCATTCTGCACTTCTCAGCCTTAAACTCTCATATAGTAAATATTCACAGATACAAACTAATTAAACAAAAGCCCCTTTTAATCTGACATTATTTTTCCTTTTCATTTTTTGTTTGAGACAGAGTCTTGCTCACTGCAACCTTTGCCTCCCAGGTTCAAGTGATTTCTGTGTCTCAGCCTCCCATATAGCTGAGACTACAGACACGCACAACCATGCCCAGCTAATTTTTTATATTTTAATAGAGATGGGGTTTCACCATGTTGGCCAGGATCGTCTCAATCTCCCAACTTCATGATCCATCTGCCTCAGCCTTCGAAAGTTCTGGGATCACAGGTGTGAGCCACCATGCCCAGACTATTTTTCTTTATCTTTTTTTTCTTTCTTCATTTATCAGGAACAGGAGAGTCTAATTAAATATGCTGGAGTGGTATAAAGGAATACAGTGAAAAGTATAAAATGAATTAAACCAGAGCTAATCGTATCAATATGGATACATCTGGAAAATAGAATACAAAGTACACAAAAGAAAGTTGCAGAAAGATATCTAAAGTGTAGAACCACTCACCTTCCATTTTAGGACACAAATAAAAATTCTGCATATTATTTCTGAGCATCACAATATAGTTAAGAATTTCAAAAGGGTATTGAAATGGAAAACAGCCAGTGATGTTGGTAGCCTCAATGATGTTCATGACGTTGGTCGCCTCTATGCAATTTTTTTTTTTAAACTTTTATACCAAAAAGTCTCAAAACCACCATTTTAAAAGACTGTCCTCCAGTTATGAATGAATGATTACTTTCCTAGTTTTTAATAATCAAAGATGCCACAAACACGCCCATACACACACATGCATACACACTGTGCTCATTAGAACATCTCATTGGCTTCAGATCAACAGGAAATCTCTAACATTAAGACAGAAACTGACATCTAAGTAAAGCATTCCTTTAGGTAAACACCAGAACTCCAACTAGCACATAAGACACTGGAAATATCTCAGAGTCTCAAAATTCACTACTTTGAATCCCTGACAAGTATAACAATTCCATATTGGAAATGTTATGCTATTCAAAATATTAAAATAGAAACATCTGAGTTAAAACTCCTATTTTTCAAATTTTGCTTTCTTCTAAATTGATTTTTATTGAAATATGGATATCAACAATAACATTTATGCCAATGCCTTTCATTCAATTTAGAACAAAAAGAATTAGAGGTAAGAAGAATGTGATGACTTCCAGTCATTTAACATACTTATTTTCAGCATTCTCTTTGTATTGGAAATGTACCTGCTATCGATATCTGTACATTCTTTCTTTGTACTGCTTCTCTCACAACAGGATCTTCCATTTCAGTGGTAGGCTGCTTGAGTTTTAAAGGAAATAAATAATAAATCATATATATTTTACTATGTAAATGACTTCTATAAAACAGCTATCATATCAAAGAACTGGCTGACCCCCCAAAAAATTAGCCAAAATACAACTTAATCACATCTTATTCACTCATGTCAATGAAAGTTCTTGCTCTGAGGCCTGACAATTATGAAGAGAAATTAGCTGTTGTGGTTTACCCCAATTCTAGCACTCCCTCCTGCCTCCAGTACTCTCCACAGCAATAACTGTTTTTGCTAGACTGGGTATATGTCCAAGGAACTGGAAGTGAGGTGTCTCAAGCTTCCTTGGTTTTGACGCCAAAGTCCCCCAACAAACTTTCTTTTCTTCCTCCTTCCTTGCCCTTTCACAATCCCTTTTCCTTTGCAAAAGTAATCTTTAGATCTGTCATCCCGATGCTTCTCTTCCTAACTGCTTTTTATGGATAACTGCAACCACTTTTTTCATCTGTATTCAGCAGTAGTATACACCAGCAATTTCTGTTTTCATCTCATTCTGCTTCCACTGTGGCTAGAATCCTGCTTCAGAAATAAAAGGAGATTAATGCCTTTCCTTGATTCTGTTATTTTTTAAAATTGCTGTCCAATGGTTTCTTTTCCAGATTTCTCTAAAAGAAGGCTATTTCCTTGTTATTCAGAGCTTTGTCCAAGGAACAGCACCAACACCACCTGAGTACTCCTGAGAAGGGCAGAATCCCACATGTGCTGAATGAGAATGTCCATTTTCCAGAAGCTCCTCAACTAATTCATGAAAATTTGGATGCCCTGTTCTACACTAATGTGCTTCCACATTTGTTTACCTTAATTGCCCATCTGGAACTTAGCCTCAATTTCTTCTCTATTAAGTCCTTGAATTTAATTCTGCATTATAAGCCATAATGTTTCTAATACACTTTTAATCAGGCTATACCTTCTCTGACTTCCTCTCCATAAATCACATGACACTATTCAATTATGTTAATGTGACCTATAGGATACTATCCGATGAAGTTATAACATTTTCTATAAAACTAAATTATGGCCATACATGGCTGACCATCTGGTGATATTCATCTATGGTAGATAAAACACAGATCTGCGTGGTGAGGTACCTCAATCCTTAATGCCTCTCCAATAGTGAGAATGACAGCAAGAGCAGAAAGATGTTACTTTAATTCTCTGACATATTTTGGTGCTGGAAGCTGACATTGGCTTCTTTCCTATTTCTATCACTCTGCTCTTCCTTCTTCTATAAATCAGTTTGACTTTACTACCCTCCTTTACATACACCCACATACTGTTTCTTCATTTATTCCATGTACACTCTGCCCTCCTCATTCTTTCTCTCTTTTATTCATTTCCTCTTCCCTCTTTCCTGATTTTCCTCAGATCTTAGAGTATCTTAAAATGGGAACTAATAATTCAGCTCCTTTAGTGGTACTCTCGATAGACTCAACTGCTGACCCCTGATTAGATATAAAACTTATCACCATTTTACTTCTCCTTTACTTATTATACATTTAATAGAACATTTTCTTTTTTTTTTTTTTTTTCTTTATTGAATGAGAGGTTCTCATATTGCCCAGGTTGGCCTTGAACGCATAGCCTCACCTCCTCAAGCACCAGGACAACTGGCCGGAGCCACTGTGGCTCCCTAGAACATTTTCTTTAGCTATTTGAATATATTAGTGTGCTCTTATTTTTTTTAAAAAAAAATTCACATCAAATGACTTTTTAAATCAAATAGTATTCTTACTTTCTTTTACATTGACTATGCTGTGTTTTTTGTTTTGTTTTTCCATTTTAAGGTCCAGGTAAAGGCTCTGACAGTTTCTGAAGGACACACTGCTGAGGTAATATCAAGCATGAGTTTCCATTTAAAAAATTTTAATGAGTTTCATAAAGACTTTCTTATCAATTTTTTTTCTTTTTTTTTAAACAGGGTCTCTGTCACCGAGGGCTGGAATGTAGTGGCATGATTATGGCTCACTTCAATCTCAGCCTCCCGACCTGAAGCAATCGTCCCATCTCAACTTCCTGAGTAGCTGAAACTACAGCTGTGTACCATCATGCTAGGCTACATTTTTATTGTTATTTTTGTAGAGACAAAGTCTCACTATATTGCCCAGGCTAGTCTCAAATTCCTGGTGTTGTAGTCTTTTTTTTGGTTTTTTTTTTTTTTTTTTTTTTGAGACAGTCTTGCTCTGTCACCAGGCACCAGGCACCAGGCTGGAATGCAGTGGCATAATCTCTGCTCACTGCAACCTCTGCCTCCTGGGTTCAAGCAATTCTCCAGCCTCAGCCTCCTGAGTAGCTGGGATTACAGGCATATTCCACCACACCCAGCTGATTTTTTTTTTTTTTTTTTTTTTTTGTATTTTAGTAGAGACGGGGTTTCACCATGTTGGCCAGGATGGTCTCAATCTCTTGACCTCATGATCCACCCACCTCAGCCTCCCAAAGTGCTGGGATTACAGGCATGAGCCACCATGCCCGGACCAAACTTCTGGTCTTAAGTAATCCTTTCACTTCTGCCTCCCAAAGTGTTGAGATAACCAATGTGCACCACCACAATCCAGCACTAATCAGTTTACTTAAATAAATCTCAGTTTACCCAAGCTTGGTGGCTCACTCTTATAATCCTAGCCCTTTGCAAAACCAAGGTAGGTGGATTGCTTGAGCTTGGAGTTCAAGATGGGCTTGGGCAACATAATGAGAACCTATCTCTACAAAAAAAAAAAAAATGCCAAAATGAGTTAGTCATTGTGGTGTGTGCCTGTAGTCCTAGCTACTTGGGAGGCTGATGCTGGAGGATTACTTGAGCCTGGGAGGTGGAGACTGTGGTGAACCATGCCTTTTGTTCCTTTATAGCCCTAACAATACAGGTTAATACTTATGCTACAATTAGTTTTTTAAAAATATTTCTGTGATACAGAGTTTAATTTATTACTATAAAACATTCAATTAGCTAGACATGGTCATCTACCATTACCTGAAAGACTGTTATTATTATAGAGAGGGAAAACTAGAACTTTCTGTCAACTTTCCACCTAGAGGAAGAATTGGTCACCAGAATTCTAAAGAGTAATGCATGGCTTATAAAGATGTATTTATTGGAGCATGAGTTGGGGCTAATAAAATGTTTAAGAAATTTTAGTCTAAAATCATAATCTAAGATTCCAGTTGAATTATACTAGAAAATATATTGTAACCCTCCTTGCTATTAATGACCTATTTCTAATTTATTTCCTTTTTATTTATGGCCTAATTTCTCAAAATAACACATCAAAACTTATACATCCTTAAACATTAAAAAATAATATAAATGTAAGCAATATTTTTAACTGCAGTATTTAATCAATAGATACATTATGTATATTGCTTATAACATTTCATTATATAAAAATTCATCTATTCAGATTAAACAACTATTAAGGCTGAATGTGGCAATTCATGCCTGTAACCCCAGCACTCTGAGAGGCTGAGGTGGGCATATCATGTGAGTCCAACAGTTAAAGGCCAGCCTGGGCAACCAGGCAAAATCCATCTCTACAAAAAATACAAAACTCAGCCAAGCATGGTGACAAAGGCCTACAGTCCCAGCTACTTGGAAGGCTGAGGTGGGAGGATCACCTGCACCCAGGAAGTGGAGACTGCAGTGAGCCAAGATCCCACCACTGCACTCCAGCCTGGGTGACAGGGTGAAACTCCATCTCAAAAAAGCAACAATTATAATGCTTCTTACATGGAAGACTGTATTCCAGGTATTCCAGAATACACACAAATGTGTCTATGACCTCCACTAGCTCGTAGGATGCAGGAACTTCAAGTGGTTACATAAACAACTAAATATAAAAATTCTAAAATTTTAAATTTCTGAATATAATATAAAGACTTTCAGTGGATATTTTAAATAAACTACAATGACAAAATTATGGTGTTAAAGTCTTACCATATTGGTATTAAGAGTCTGCTTATATAACTGGTTATTTGCAGTAAAATACATGTTATTCAGTAGATGAAGTGTTTTAAATATACCCTTTATGGAAAACTTAACACACAAAAATCCATTTGTAATACAAATTTTGGTAACATAAATTTAATTCTACGATTTATATTTTTAAAGCAGATACAATCTGGTTATGTTGCCCAGGCTGTTCTCAAACTCCTAGGCTCAAGCAATCCTCCTGCCTCAAACTCCCAAGTAGCTGGGACTACAGGCATACACCACCATACTTAGCTAGTTTTCTCAAAATTTTAATATTATTTTAGTCTCACTACAGAAGTAATAATAGAAGTAGAAAAAAAATCTCTCCTAAAAAATATATGATACCAAAATAATAAGTGTCCAGAAAAAGGTATATGCTATGTGCTGTACAGTTTTGCCAATGAAAAGTACCAGGGAGATTCCATAATGACAAGTAATTTGATTCACTGAAGATTTATACAGGCATAAATATTATGAAAGTAACACTAGTATGATTTAAAAGCCAATAGTAATGTTTATCCAAATAAACCTTAACCGAATTTTATATTTCCTTTATTGGAAAAAGCATTTTCTAATGTGATTTTCCTGTAACTATGTATTTTCCAGTTCATTTTCTTTCAGCTCCCACCCTGTCACAGTACTTAATCAATCTTTTGTTATTTAACAAGGTTAAACAAATTTTATTAATCAGCTAGCCATGTCTATGCTTTTCTCTGATCAACTTTTTATTACCAACATAAAAAAAGATAAACCACTGCAAAATTTTAAAAGTAAATAATATGCAAAACTTGACTGAGTGAGAAAATTAATTTTACAAGAGGCCACTTTACCTTGGTGGTAACAGTCAAGTCGTCATCATCTGGCTTAGGGCATGAATCAACACAGTTTGTGGAAAATGCTTTAGAGCAAAAATATACAGTGAAAATGAGCAAGTTGATTTCTTTAAGGATTTTTTAACTGCCAGCTTATATTCAGCTTCTCCCTCCAAAGAACAAAAACACAATCTGGGAAAAGGTGAGCTATCTGTACATTAAATAATATGTTTCTTGATATAATTAAAACATGGCCTCTGTTCTAAAAATAGATTTTGGTTAGCTATTTTTGCACTCTACCTATCTAAATATATACAATAGTCAATGAAAACTGACCTTGAGCTCCATAACAAATATTGACAGCCAATATATACCAGAACCTGATGATAATTTACCCTGACAATTATCTATCCTGAAGTTGTACTTAAAATTCAACTAATAAATGACATAACTTTTGTGACCTAAACTGGAAGAAACCTGATAACCTAAAACAAGGTAGAAAGATCCACTCTTTTTTGTCCATTATCTATCTATCTCTGGTTAAAAGACTAATCTGTGTCACTTCAAATTGGCAGTCTTGATTACTCAGCATAGAAACCACTTAAGAACGTCCCATTGCTTTCCATTGTCCCAAAACAGTACAGGGAATCACCTGCAATATTTGAAATGTGTGAATGCGAAGTGCACAAAAGTCTAATAACAAAGATGTATGTTCTCTTTGAGAATACTCTTCCCAGAAAGATTAACACATTAATAAAAATTCAATTATACTCACTCTATATGTCCTACCTTTTTCAGGTCCACATTAACTAGGAAGCCATTAAATCCTTCACAAGTAGAGTTGGGCATGGAGGCTCATGCCTAAAATCCCAGCTCTTTTGGAGACCGAGGGGAGCAGATCACTTGAGGTCAGAAGCTCAAGACCAGCCTGGCCAACATGGTGAAACCCCGTATCCACTAAAAATGCAAACATTAGCCAGGTGTGGTGGCAAACACCTGTAATTTCAGCTACTAGGGAGGCTATTACACTTGAACCCTGGAGGCAGAGGTTGTGGTGAGCCGAGATCATGCCACTGCACTCCAGCCTGGGTGACAGAGTGAGACCCTCTCTCTCAAAAAAAAACCTTCATAGGCACTCAGATATCCAAGAAGAGAGACTCCTGGAAAAACAGGGTCCTGGCAGTTGTACCTCTATTTCCTTAAGTACTGTCTAAATATCTTTCTTCCTATGGGCTTCCAGATTCCACTTGTGTAGGGCTCCATGGCAGTCTCCGATCTTCAAATCTTCAATCTATGAAAGCACAGATTCCTGAAAGGATGTCCTCAAATGACCAGGAGTGGCTCTCTACATCCCTGCTCCTGAATAACAAGCTGACTGGAGTCTCCATCAACTGCCCCTAGCATAGACACACCTCCAATTACCCAACTGAACTTCATGACTGATTGGCCAGTCAATCATGCCCCTGACAGCCTACATGAACATTGGAAGGCCGGCAGTAAATTATAAAAAGAAGCAGAGGTGAGGAGGCACCTGCCCTGGGCTACAGATCTATGTAGTTCAGCGATCTCCAGCCCCTCGTACTCAAGAAGCTCTAAGCCACCCCTCTGTAAGTCAGAATGGAAGCACATGATACCACATTTCTATCTGCTGTAGAGACTCTTCCTGGTGTCTCAAAATGTTTTAGCATCTTTCAGTAAAAATCTTGTCAGTTATTGATAAAAAAAAAAAAAAAAAGCAGCAACATGTTTAAAGCTCCCTTGAACCCTCTATTTTAATGTGCCTTTGCAAATTCCCAACATCTAGTGTTCTTCATCTTTGTAATTTATCTTTATGAAACTTAATATTATGATCTCTTTCTGAAGAATTTGTATTCCTATCCAACAAAGTTTTTTCTCTTCAAACTTGGCCTTCCCCTGCTCATTCCATTCTTAGCCACTGCCATTGGGTTTAACAGTCAATTTCATTCTCATTCTATCCACTGGGTGCACCAGACTGACTCCCCCTTTGTATCATCATCATCATCATCATCATCACCATCTCAGACAGAGTCTTGCTGTGTCACCAGGCTAGAGTGCAATGGTATGATCTCAACTCACTGCAACATCTGCTTCCCATGTTCAAGCAATTCTCCTGCCTCAGCCTCTCAAGTAGCTCAGACTACAGGTGCCTGTCACCATGCCCAGTTAATTTGTTTTGTATTTCTAGTAGACTAATTTTCACTATTTTGCCCAGGATGATCTGGATCTCTTGACCCCATTATCCACCTGCCTCAGCCTCCCAAAGTGCTGGGATTACAGGTGTTAGCCACCATGGCATGGCTGTAATTCCAGCTATTTGGGAGGCTGAGGCAGGAGAATCACTAGAACTCAGGCAGCAGAGGTTGCAGTGAGCCTAGACTGTGCCATTGCACTCAAGCCTGGGCGAGAGAGCAAGACTCTGTCAACAACAAAAAAATCCCATAAAACAAAAAAAGAAGGGTGAGTACTGGGCTTTAAAATTCATTTAAATCTCATTTCTGCCACTTCATATGTCCAAAAAGAAAACTATCCTAATCTATTTGAGTCTCAGGTTCTCTATCTAGAAAAACACTTGACCAGAATGTTTAACACACGTTGAAGTACTAGAAGTTATTTTAATTAGTCCTATGATTCCTTAAAACTCTGAAATTCTGCATGCTTTTGATTGTCTGTAGGAGAATTGGGGATACATAGCCAGCAGAATTTGAAAAAATAATAGAACAAAAGAAACACAGAAAGCAGAGAACACTTTAAAATATCAAGAGAAGGTGATGGAAATGTCATGGAAAAAGAAAAAAAGACTAAAGAAAAATACTGTGGAAGTAGGCAGAAACACTAGCCTAAAGGGAAAACCAACTTGGAAGTGAAGTAATTTCTCTCTAAGACTTGTCTAATCTTGGTTTTGTAAAATTTACAATCCTATGGCCAAACCTTTACACTGTCCTAAAGCCTTTGATGGTAAAGATAAGATATTGGTTACCATGGAAATTGTCAAATTTATTAGGACAAACTGTTAGACCAACCTCATTTCTAACAATAACCTTAAATGAGAGTTAACATATAACTAGAGTTGACTGTATTCATTAATCTGATTCTAACATATATCTTGATCCAATTGCTGCAAAGATCTTTATCCATCTATGCTGAGGAGCAAAAGAAAGATTTGAAAGCCAGGAAGGCTGATGGTTTAACTGTGAATCAGCTACTTTGTTAACTATGGGGTCATGAGCCAATTAATCAACCTCTCTAAACCACAGTTGCCTATTTAATAAACAGTAGGTTATAAGAACACAGATGTTGTGATGGCTTTATGAGATAAATGCATAGCACATAATAGGGTGGTTAGCCCAGAATACAACACTCAACAGATAGTAGTTTCTTCCATCTATATTTTCCTTAGTTAATGTAATGTTTTAAATCTGTAAAATCCTACCTGACTGCAGATTCATCAGAACTCCCAGGATCTATTAAAGGAAAAGATAAAATGCATTGTAAATCAATAATAAATATATAGAATATTAAAAACATAAGAAGGCACAGTCATGCATGCCTATAATCTCAACTACTTGGGAGACTGAGGCAGGAGGATCACTTGAGAAACCCAGAAGTTTGAGACCAGTTTGGAAAACATAGCAAGACTCTACCTTCATAAAAAAAATTTTTCACACTTATGTGCATGCTTTAGACCATTTTTCTTTAAAGTATAAGACTGATGCTTTGTTACAAAGCATTCCTGTGGGAGCATACCTAAGACTTTATTAGAATTAATATAAATTATACCTACTGGTATGTGATTAGTACAGTAAGAACTCTTACTTCCCTTACTTTGTATTTATTACATGCAAAGAATAAATTTATCAAAATTTGATATCTACAAGTGAACTGCAGTATAAAAGTCATCTTAGACAAACCATAAGAGATTGACTAAAAATGGTATTGCTATAAGAACAAGTGTGATGAGTGACCAGTGTCAAAAAAGCATGATTTCTGAACCAAAATATGAAGGGCAGTTAAAACAGAGTATACAGTAGTTCCCTTATCCATGACATGTGTGGAAAAGACATACTTGCCATGATTTTCTCTTCTCTCACACCACAGAAACTATCATCAATAAAGAAAGCTTCTATGATCAAAGGTGGGGAGGGTTTTTCCCCACCAATAAGCAAGCAATCATTTCTGCAGATGACACAAGCTGGGTATCCTCTAATTCAGTTCTCATACTCTGTCTGCAGATAGCAGCAGATTCCACAGGTAAAGGGATCAGTCCCATGAGACTGCCTCCCTACATCAGTCCTAAGTCTGAAATTCCAGAACTTCTGACCAACTGGCTTCAATTTGGGGTTCAATTGAGGTTCCCAGGACTCCCTCTTTGGGTTAAATTGAATTGCTGGAATGGCTCAAAGTACTCAGGGAAACACATTTACCACTTTGCTATGAATGACATTATGAAAGGTACAGATGAAGAGATGCACAGTGCAAAGTGTGGGGGAAGTGGGAAGAAGATTATACATGCCCTCCCAGGACACACCATCCTCCAGGAACGTCAATGTATTCAGCAAATTAGAAGCTCTCTAAGCCCAGTCCCTTTGGGTCTTTATGAAAGCTTTATTACTTATGCACCACTGATTAAGTAAATCACTGGCCCTTGGTTACTGAAAACCTTCAGGCTTCCTCTTTGTCCCAGAGTCTGCAGAGTGAGACAGGAGATCTCAACCCTCTAATCAATGTCTTCAAGATAATAACCAGTTGTTATCCTGAAACTATGTAGGGGCTTCCAGCCATCAATCATTAGCATACAAAAAGACATCAGTTTGGAATTTCTAATGATTTTAAGAATTGTACACCAAGAAATGAGTCAATGTCTAAACACAGATTTTACATTTGCAGTTTTTATTTCTGTGGTTAGAGCTTATAGTCAACTGTACTCCCAAAATATCACATGGAAAACTTCAGAAATAAACATGTCATAATTTTTAGTGTGCCATTCTGAGAAGTGAGATGAAACATTGAGCCGTCCATCCAGACCAGGATGTGAATTATCCCTTTGTTTGGTACATCCACACTGCATATGCGGTTCACGCATTAGTCATCAACACGGTCTCCTTCTGTTGCCAGGCATCAACATCATTAAGGCCTGAAGATCCAGGGTCACTCATAGCTCGTGATCTTTTTTCTTAGATTCAGGGGGCACATAGTGGTCTAACACTACATGACAATGCCTACCTCATTTACCTCACTTCATCTCATTACATAGGCATTGTATCACTTCACATCATCACAGGAAAGAGGGTGAGAACCATAACAATATATTTTATGATGAGTTGTTGTTAATTTCTTAATGTGCCTAATTTATAAATCAAATGTTAACACAGATATATATGTGTAGAAAAAAATGGTATGTGATTCAGTACTATTTGTGGTTTCAGGCATTTACTGGGAGTCTTGAAATGTATCTCCTATATTTAAGGGGGAACTACTGCACTTATTTTGTTGAACACAACACAGCCTCCCTCGCTCTGCAGTTAAAACTGTCCAGGTTAGGATAAAACAACTTATCACCAGAAACCAGCAAAACATAGGAATCAGACCAGAACCAATGATCCTTGCAAAAACTTGCCAGATGCCAGTGGAGAAGAGCTCAAGAAAGATCAATGTGTTACTCTGGCTAATACTCTTCTAGGGAAGGTGCTGGGTGGTTTACTTGGTTGTAGTTATGTGCTCAGCTCTACGTATAACAAGGCCCAAATTCACCTGCTATTTTACCTCCCACAGAAAGAACCACTGGAAAGATCACTCCTTTAAGAGCTTATCCACTCTGAATCACAGCTCATATTCAGAGAGAAGCTTAAGAAACACTGGGGAGGTGTGGCAGGCATCCAGGCAGTATATCTGATGTGAAAAATGTATAGAAAGAAAACTATCACTGCCCTCTTGCTACCAGAATGTGCCAATTCTTTCCCCTCTCCCTAGTAGGAGAAAAAAATTCTTTTTAAACCTCATATAAAGCAAAATTGTGTGATTTCCTTGCCATCCCTCATGACAGAAAATCTAGTCATAGGTGAGTCATGTCATCATAATACAGACTATTTTCAACCTCATCCCTCAAAGGAAGAGAATGAGTGAGAAGCATGGGTATTTACCTATAGCATTCACTGCCTGGTCTTATTTCTAACTGAAAGTACGTATGGAAGACTTTGTGATTCCAGTTTTATAAAGTACAACCTCTTGAACTTGTTAACTTCCAAGGAACAGAGATTCTATCTGAACCCACTCCATAAACCAAGATGCTCCAGTGTGTACTGTGTGGTAATGCATGGAGTCATTTTCCTCAACCCTTTCCATTATGTGGCAAAAATCTACACAAATTATGTTTTCTAAATATGTAAAGCACGTTATCAGATTTTATGATTAAAAAAAACAAAAGAACAAAGTATATCTTAAATGACGACAATTACCATAGAACTCTAACTTTTTAACTACTCAAAAATATATCCACTCTATTATTTCGACTATATGACTTTTCTGAAAAAAGTAAAACTATGAAGATAAAAAAGATTAGTGGTTGGAATTGCTAGGAAGAAAGGGAGAGATTAACAGGGAGAGTATTGAGAATTTTTAGGGCAGCGAAACTGTTCTATCATATTAAACTAATAGAGGCCAGGCGCGGTGGCTCACGCCTGTAATCCCAGCACTTTTGGAGGCCGAGTCGGGTGGATCACGAGGTCAAGAGATCGAGACCATCCTGGTCAACATGGTGAAACCCCGTCTCTACTAAAAATACAAAAAAATTAGCTGGGCATGGTGGCGCGTGCCTGTAATCCCAGCTACTCAGGAGGCTGAGGCAGGAGAATTGCCTGAACCCAGGAGGCGGAGATTGCGGTGAGCTGAGATCACGCCATTGCACTCCAGCCTGGGTAACAAGAGCGAAACTCCGTCTCAAAAAAAAAAACTAATGGATATTAGTTTTCATATTAATCATTATATATTTGTACAAATTCAAAGAATGTACAATATTAAGAATGAAGCCTGATGTCAACTATGAACTTTGATTATAATGTCTCAATGTAGGTTCATCAGTTGTAAAAAATGTACCACTTTGGTGGAAAATACTAATAATGGGAAGGGCCACGCATGTGTGGGAGGCATAGAAAATCCCTGTACCTTCCTCTCAGTTTTGCTGTTAACCTAAAACTGCTCTAAGAAATAAAGTTATTGATCTAAAAAGATACTCATTGTCTATGCATCCCAGGATTTCCAGAAAACTAAAATGAAAAATAAAAAAATTCACTAAACCTGTTATTATGACATATTTACATGAGACATGGTGAGCCCCAACATAGGAGATCATTAAAGATCACAGTAATAGCATGTAGGCATTATTTATCAAGTTGAAGTATATAAAATATGTAAAACAAATAAATTTAATTGCATGCTCAGGCAAGAAAATATTGATAAAATGATTATTTCATCTTATTTCACAATTCTAAACAGGGATTTAGCACAAGATGAAAACTAGATTATTCATGTAATGAAAATAAAAGGCAATTTTTATTCTAACTCAGAAATTATTAGGCTTATTTAATTTTACAATCTTACTGAAAGGCTAATGAGATAAGCAGGACAGATTGTAATTACCTAATACTGCTATGGTAACTTACAAAGAAATACCTGTTAAGCCATCAAAACTCAAAAAAGTAACCAGCATTGCAACTAAGGATGGATTATACAACAGAAACTAGAACCAAGTTACCTTATCTTATATTATTTGCTTTTAAAATGAAATTTTAAAACAAGACCAAAAATTAAGTTGGGGCTAAACCTTTTGTGCAGAAAAGATTTCATATAGCAGGCAAAAGACTGACATTCTTAGAAAGGCCTGCATGCAATGCAGGTGTTTGGGAAGTTGAAATTGAGAGAGTTCCCACCATTCCTTGCAAAGAATGGCTCACTGTGTCAAAAGTGTTCATAGGAACAATGTGGTTATTCTGAACAGATGCTTTCCTTCTGGGAATCTGGAATTTGGGTCCATGTGAGGGAGAGTAACCTCCATTTAAAAAACTTGGGTACTGAGTCTCTACTTAAATTCTGGTACTGGTAGACATCACTGCACATGTGTTGCCAAAATGTGAGGCTGGGAGAATTAAGCAGATTCTGGGAATTCCACAGGAGAGAACTCCTAGAAACTTGTGCCTGGTTTCCTCGAGACTTGACCACATGCACCTTTTCCCTCTAACTTTGCCGGTACCCTTTAATCGTAATAAATTAAAGATCTAAGTATGATTATTTCCTGAGTCCCGTGAGTCCTTCTAGTGAATCACCAAACCTGGGGGTGGTCTTGGAAACCCTTGACACAAATGCATCATATAAGATTCTTATTAAGTTGATATATGTGACTGTCATCACATTGTTTTTTCACAGAATAACTTTCCCTAATCTGTTTTTCTTTTATTTTCTTTTTTCTCCTTGATATTTGACTTGGAGATTCTTGTACTTCTGTATCTAGTTGAATAAAGCCATAAAAGGAATAAATAAAACAATTATTTCAGAAAATAATGTGAATTAAGCAGCAATCCTAGTTTAACCAGAATACAAAAGAGAATCTTGATTACTGACAGTATGTTCTACATGAATGTTCCTAAAAAAAAAAAAAGAAAAGAAAAATGAAAAGGTAGTCAATTATTTGCAACTCAATTGGGGCTTAATTTGTTTTTATAACAACTGTGCAGGCCAGGTGCAGTAGCTCACACCTGTAAAATCCTAGCATTTTTGGAGGCTGATGCAGAAAGATTACTTGAGCCCAGAAGATCCAGACCAGCCTAGGCAATATAGTGAGACCTCATCTAAAAAATACACACATACATACATACATACATACCTTAAAAAGAAAAATAGCTAAGCATGGTGGTATATGTCTGTATTTCCAGCTACTTGGGAGGCTGAGGTGAAAGGATCATTTAAGGCCAGGAAGCAGAAGTTGCAGGGAGCCAAGATTGCACCACTACACTCAAGTACTGGCAACAGAGGAAGACATTGTCTCAGAAATAAACAGACAAACAAACATATCAATCAATAAATAATTGTGTATCCAGCTAGATGTAACCACACATAACTATGGTCCCAGCTACTCAGGAGGATGAGGTAGGAGGACTGATGAAGCCAAGAAGTTCAAGGCTACAGTGAGCTATAATCGTACCACTGAACAGACACTGTATTTTAGCCTGGGCAACATAGAGAGACCCCATTTATTATAATAATAATAATGATGATAATAATAATTACAGATGAAGCTTTGCTTGAAATAAACATAATAATAATAATTAATTATTTAAGTAACCTGTATAACTGGAGAACTCATCATTCAAGTAACTTGTATACCTGGAGAAAAACATATGACCACTGAATAAAGTACAACAGTCTACTACTGATCATAGAGTTCCTTTTACTTGCTTCTAATCTTTTTATTTCTTATAAAAATAGAAACCTGGTTCACCCATTAAAGGCAGTTCATCACAGAACAAGTCAAAAAGTCAAAAGAACTGTATCCAAAGTGTAGGATGTGTTATCAGCTGCTCCCTGAAAATAGCGGATTTGGTCATAAAGAATCAGCAGGACTTTTAACTTATTGGTGTGTACATATGCACGTGCAAGAGCACACATGTATGTGTGTGTATATGTGCATGTGCACATGTGTGTGTGTGTGTAAACTATGATCGATAAAACCATTTTGCTTAGGTAAGAATATGTAACATAACTTGTACTTCTCACAAAGGAATTGTTTTTCTGTCTTCTGCACTCAGTAGGTATCTCCAAAACATTATCTCCAATTTGTATGGGTGCACGCTGGTTAAATTTTACAGTTCTCATTGCCACTTGCTTATGGTACAAGAAAGGGATGGTTGAGTTCCCAGTTCTAAAGATAGTTACTTTCTTAGTGACACAAATTAGTACATAATGCAGTTCACCCTTGAACAACAGGGGTTCGAACTGCTGGGTTTTACTTATATGCAGATTTTCTTCTGCCTCTGAAATCCATAGACAGATGAAGACCCTTGTGAGGATCCACTTATGTTTTATGAAGTCAAAATATTTTTTTCTGATGATTTTCTTTCTAACAGCTTCATTTCTCTAGCTTACCTTGTTGTAAGAATACAGTATATAATAATGCAACACAAATAAAATAGGTATTAATGGATTTATGTTATCAGGAAGGTTTCCAGTCAATGGTGGGTTACTAGTAGCTAAGATGGGGAAATTAAAAGTTATACTCAGATTTTCAACTGCACAGAGATTAGAGTCCCTAACCCCCACATTATTCATAGGTCAACTATAATTATTTATTTACTAAATATAAACAATTCATTATAAAAATTAAATAGAAGATCCATATGTATAACAAGTTCAATTTGTTATAATGTGACTATAGAGAAAACATACAACATACTACCTTAATCTTTTTTCTTATTTATGCAAAAAATATTATATAGAATTTTAGGGATTGTAATTAAGTAAATGATTTTTTTTCAGACAATACTGTTTCAGACTATAAGTTACATACAACTACCTTCTTAAATAACTCTGAATTCCAAACTAAAGAAGTTAAATTTTGAAAATTAATTTATGCACGTGTGTGTGTGTGTGTGTGTGTGTGTGTGTGTATGCTTGCAATTTACACATATTTTTAAACTGGTCTTTTTCCATTAAAACTACCTTAATCTTACACCTTACTTTCTTTTTTATCAAGAGTAGGACCAACAAGATAAATGAGAAACTTACTATCAGAAGTCTTTCTTGCATTGAAGTATCTTCTTTTTATGTTCCAAAATTTGGTGTCAAATTCTATGTATAAAAAAAGTAATAAATAGTAAAACCAAAAAAAGTAATAAATAAAATTTCTATTTTAATACTAAAATAAAAAATATTTACCATATTAAATTCTTAAACCATTTCAGACAAAATCAGCGCTAATACCAGAACTTTAATTTCTGTCCCATACACTTCAAAATTTTAAGCTTTACAAGTTTATTACCTTTTTAATTAAAAAAAAAAAGTGAAGTACTCATAAATGGAGGGAGGACACCTCAGTAAATTAACTGTAGGTAGCTGGACATCGTGCAAAGTGTCCTGCACTCAGAAAAAGTCCTTGCTCTGTAACAAATAGGTATTTGTGTTCACACAAGTTGCTTCTCTTAGCCTCCATGGTTTCTTCTAAAAAATAAGGATTTTGCTACCTTACTTCACTAGGTTGTTAGGAAGATGTAATGAGATTACATGCTTAAATGTTCAGAGAAATAGCAAAGCAATGGAACAATTTATCCTTCCACTTTACTGTTGAAACAATTTTGGAGTCCCAAATGAAGCTTGATGTGTGTTTTTCCAAAGGTTCTAATATTCAAATGTTGCAGTTTTGATAAAATGTTATTAAGTGCTAATTTTGTTTATTAGTTGTATCTATTGTGGCTTGTAATGCAGGGCATTTTAGCTAATTCATAACTTATAACTAAATTTATATATATATTATCTGATTAAAATAGATAACATAATTGCCCCCTATTACTGAGCTCATCAATCACACCAAGAGCAGAAAATTAACAGATGTCAAAACCTGGCTGGGACTACCACCACTCCTTCTCTACCTCCTCAAACTCTGAGCCAGCACATCTGTGCCAGCATGCTGGATCTCCATGGTCCTCTCCAACTAACACACAAGAAAAAAGCCCTGCTTTTGTTTTTCAGGTTTATGAAGGAAATGCAAGTTGACATTTTCCCACTTCCAAGACATACACTAACAACATGTTTGCATGTAACATCCCATATGTTACTCAGCTTTGTTCTCATTTCATACATCACCGTACATCAATAGTTTTATAGTGATAATCACAATTTTAATATCGGGTATCTCCTGTTGTGGTTTGACTCACACTGCTTCCTTTGAGCTGGTCAATGAATAGCCAAATGACCTTCCAGGGGAAATGCAAAATATGGAATGCTTTATGAATTTCTGTGCCGTCCTTAGGCAGCAGCCATGCTTATGCTTATCTGCTCTGCATTGATCCAATTTTAAAGTGTGTGCTGATGAAACAAGTGCAAATCCCTGTTTTATACATGGATACTCATGAGTCACAGATAAAGCTTAGCTCTATTAAATCCAACTCACCTATTTGAGATTTGGAGAATTTTATTGAATGGCTTCCTGTGAGGCAGAACTTTAAAATATATTTAAAATGAGGTAGATATGCAGTAGCCTGGGAGATTTTTTTTTTTTCAAGTTAATGAATGACAGCTTTATTTTTCTTACACTTTTAAGGCTGAACATTCATTTAAATTGAAAAATATGGTAATTGTATTTACACATTAAATATTATTAAAGTTTTCTAAAACACAACTTGAAAACATCCAGCATGCATGTTTAATATCAGTATAATAAATTCAAGACCAAGTACACATGTTACATGCAGCAAGGCTAGATTAAAAATTATCATAGTCATTGTCATCATCATCATCTTCATGTTTTCTTTTCAATGCATTTGGTGATTCATTGGCAGTATTTTGTGATGACGCCATATTAGTGGTAAAAAGAACAATTTTGGACCCAATTGATGGATTAATGAGAACATTCTGAACTGCTGAAGTTGCAGGAAGTGAAGCTTTTACAATTGGAGACTGCGATGTAGGCATCTGTACTGTAAACCTTTGTCCTGTGAGGGACATGGGAGTCTCCACTTTAGTTGAAACAGACGTGGTGTGTGGGGTTGGTGTGCCTAGTGTGGGAGTACTTGGTCTGTTAGTAACCAAATCAACACTTAACCACAGGACTGTTATTCTTCCTGCAGAAGTTTATGCCTTTTTCTGTACAGATTTCAGCCTATAGTTCGGAGCTGTTAAGCAATACCTATCTGGTAGCAACCTAGGATCTGAATATGGCTTGATTAATGGCAAAGGCATTTGATTTCTTTGCCTTGCGATATCTAATAAAAAATCTCTTAGGGGAGGAGAGGTAAAAAACTGGTCAATGTGGCACTGGATTGCCAATCACACATCATCTGCATCAATGGTAGCTTTCTTAGCATGGCTTGAATAAATTTTTGCATCATCTAGAATTGTGGTCACATATCGGAAGGCAAACTCCAACATCTGATTTATAACTCTTGGCCCATATTCTGTAATCCCCATATCCTTCAGGATTTGTGCCATCATCTGTGCATCTTTTGGCGTGCTCTTGGGAGAAGCCATCTTGCCAGACTCCATGATATCCGATGATCACACTTCCCGAGCTAAATCACCCATATTAATGTATTTCAGTCCTGATTTTGATGAAAGTTCTTTGCCTAGTGTGGTTTTTCCAACCCGTGGTGTACCGGTGAGCAGGATGTTTGGAAGCAACATGGTCCTCGCTATGACTCACCTGGGAGATTTTTATTATTGTAGAAATGGATTACTTGAGGGGCCAATTGCAAGTTGGTTCCTACTGCTCTGTGGAAAGATAACATGGAACCTTCTGCTATCGAACCAAAGCTGCTGCACAGGAAATAAAAAAAAGCCTCAAGATACAAATCTGATAGCAAAAGGGAAAGGGAACTCTAATCTCTTCCTGCAACATTATTTGAACATCTCTGACTGTTGGAAACAATCTCAACTAATATTTGTTAGAGAAAAGACCAACAGGGGTCTCAAAGGGTAACATACTATGAAGGCCTAGGCTAAGTCTAGCTAAGATGTGGGCTCCAAATAATGTTTTTAGTGTAGGGGAAGCATCAATTTGTTCTCTATTTGTGTTGATAAAGCTAGGAGGCCTGGCTCCCAGAGCAGGGTGCTGGGAATAATAGCTGAGCATAAGTGAACTAATAAACACCGTAGCTTTGAACTCTATGTATAAATAACCATGAAAACTGAGGGGTCTGAATCAGTGAATGCATCCTGGTGGCAAAGGTCAATCATTATCAGATTGCAGGAGCAGTTGCAATGGCAACAATACAGCAAGTGAATCCATGGAAACAACAGAATAATTAGAATGGCCTTTTTCCCCCTTCTTACTTGTAAAGAAAGATTGCCTTCCATGGACTTAGAAAACATCTTAGCTTCTTGGAAAATTCAAATAAGGAAGACACAGGAGCTAGCCCGAGGGGACAATACAAGATTTACTGCTAAATCGAACATTTCAAGACCCAATAACTCATTAGAAAATCAGGCCAGGCATGGTGGCTAGCACTTTGAGAGGCCAAGGTAGGAGGATTACTTATCCTTAGGAGTTGAAGACCAGCCTAGGCAATATAGTGAGAGCTTGCCTCTACAAAATTTAAAAAAAAAAAAAAAAGAGGAGACGGATTTAAGATGGCCGATTAGAGCAGCTCAGGATTGTAGATCCTAGTGAAAGTGTGGAGGGTGACTGGACACCACATTTCCAGATGGATTTTTATTGCCCACAGACCAGGAGATTCCCAGGTGGAGGAGCCCCATGGGTCACCAGCATGGCTGTTTTAGCAGGCAGGGCAGGAATCCACACAAAATACAATGGTCCGGGCACCATTTTAGCTGGTGATTGGAGCTCCTGGGAGAAAGAGTCACCCATTCAACTGATAAAAAGGGGAGTGAAACAAGGAGCCAGGCCAGGAGATTCCCAGGCAAAAATGCACCACGAATCTCAGCGTGGCTGTTTCAGCTGGCATAGTAGGTGGCCACATGGGAAATCACACAGATCCTGGCACCTTTTCAATAGGCAACTGGAACATCTGGGATAAAGAGTCACCCGTACAACTAAAAAAAAAAAATGGGGGGGAGTCTGAGGCAGGAAGCCAGGTGATCAGGCTTGGCTGGTCCCACCCCTATCAAAAATAGCAATCTGAAATGCTCTGGATTGAGAGTTCCACAGCAAGCACAGCTGAACGAGGGACTATCCAGCTCTGTGGGAGAGGGGCATCCGCCATTACCAAGACAGTCCACCACTATGGAAGTAGTCTGCCTTTGGTGAGGCACCCCACAATTGCCGAGGGAGTCCACCATTACAGAGAGAGTCTGCCATTAAAGAGGTGGGTTGCCATGGCTGAGGCAGTTCTAACTATACACATATAAACAGGAACATGGAGAAGTTCACACAGCAGCTAGGTGGAGCCCACAGCAGCTAAGCAAAGCCTCTGCAGGCAGACTGTAACTAGGCTGCCTCCTCGCTGGGCAGGGCAGCCCTGAAAAAAGGCAGCAGTACGAAAGAAACTTATAAATAAAGCCCTAACTCCCAGGGACAGAGCACCTGGGGCGGGGGAAAAGGTGTTTATGAGTTCTGCTGCAGCAGACTTAAACATACCTGCCCAGCAGCTCTGAATGAACAACGGGGCTCACAGCTCAGCACTTGAGCTCCTATAAAGGACAGACTGTCTCCTCAAGCAGCTCCCTGACCCCCATATATCGAAAGACTCACCTCATAAAGGAGAGCTCAGACTGACTTCTGGTGGGTATCCTTCTGGGACAAAGATAGCAGAAGAAGAAACTGGCAGCAACCCTTACTATTCTGCAGCCACTGCAGGTGATCCCCAGGCAAGCAGGGCCTGGAGCAGACTTCAGCAGGATAAATCCACAAAGATGGGAAGAAACCAGTGCAAAAAGGATGAAAACACCCAAGACCAGAACACCTCTCCTCCTACAAGGGATCACAACTCCTCACCAGAAAGGGAAGAAGGCTGGATGGAGAATGAGTGTGATAAATTGACAGAAACAGGCTTCAGAAGGTGAGTAACAAGAAATATCTCTGAGCTAAAAGAACATATTATGACTCAATGCAAAGAAACTAAGAACCTTGAAAAAACATTTAATGAAAGGCTAATGAGAATAAACAGCTTAGAGAGGAATACGAATGAATTGATCGAGCTGAAAAACACAACATGAGAATTTTGCAAAGCATATACAAGTTTCAACAGCCAAATTGACCAAGCAGAAGAAAGCATATCAGAGGTCAAAGATCAACTCAATGAAATTAAACGAGAAGGCAAGATAAGAGAAAAAGGCTAAAAAGGAATGAACAAAGTCAACAAGAAATATGGGACTATGTGAAAAGAACTAATCTACTTTTGATAGGTGTACCTGAATGTGACTGAAAGAATGAATCCAAGCTGGAAAATACTCTTCAGGATATTATACAGGAAAACTTCCACAACCTAGCAAGGCAGGCCAATATTCAAGTCCAGGTAATACAGAGAACACCACAAAGATATTCCTCAAGAAGAGCTTCCCCAAGGCACATAATCGTCAGATTCACCAGGGTTGAAATGAAGGAGAAAATACTAAGGGCAGCCAGAGAGAAAGGTCAGGTTACCCACAAAGGGAAGCCCATCAGACTCACAGCAGATCTCTCGCAGAAATCCTACAAGCCAGAAGAGAGTGGGGGCCAATATTCAACATCCTTAAAGAAAAGAACTTTCAATCCAGAATTTCATATCCAACCAAATTAAGCTTCATAAGTGAAGGATAAATAAAATCCTTTACGAACAAGCAATTACTCAGAGATTTCATCACCACCAGGCCTGCTTTACAAGAACTTCTAAAGCAAGCACTAAATAAACATAGAAAGGAACAACCAGTACCAGGCACTCCAAAAACATACCAAATGGTAAAGAGCATCAACACAATGAAGAAACTGCATCAACTAACTGGCAAAACACCCATCTAGCATCAAAATGGCAGTATCAAATTCACACATAACAATATTAACCCTAAATGTAAATGGGCTAAATGCCCCAATCAAAAGACATAGACTGGAAAATTGGATAAAAAGCCAAAACCCATTGGTGTGCTGTATCCAGGAAACCCATCTCACATGCAAGAATACACAAAGGCTCAAAATAAAGGGATAGAGAAAGATTTACCAAGCAAATATAGAGAAAAAAAAGCAGGAGTTGTAATTCTCGTTTCTGATAAAATAGACTTCAACCAACAAAGATCAAAAGAGACAAAGAAGGACATTACATAATGGTAATAGGATCAATGCAACAAGAAGAGCTAATGATCCTAAATATATATGCACCCAATACAGGAGCACTCAGATACATAAGGCAAGTTCTTAACGACTTAAAAAGAGACTTAGACTTCCATATAATACTGGGAGACTTTAACACCCCATTATCAATATTAGACAGATCAACGAGACAGAAAATTAACAAGGATATCCAGGACTTGAACTCAGACCTGGACCAAGCAAACCTAATAGACATTTACAGAACTCTCCACCCCAAATCCACAGAATATACATTCTTCTCAGCACCACATCATACCTACTCTAAAACTGACAACATAATTGGAAGTAAATCACTCCTCAGCAAATGCAAAAGAATGGAAATCATAACAGTCTCTCAGACCACAGTGCAATCAAATTACAACTCAGAATTCTGAAACTAACTCAGAACTGCACAGCTTCATGGAAACTGAACAACTGGCTCTTGAATGTTGACTGGATAAACAATGAAATGAAGGAGAAATAAAGATGTTCTTCAAAACCAATGAGAATGAAGACACAACATACCAGAATTCCTGGGACAGACTTAAAGCAGTGTCTAGAGACAAATATATAGCAATAAATGCCAACATGAGAAGCAAGGAGAGATCTAAAATTGACACCATATTATCAAAATTAAGGGAGCTAGAGGAGCAAGATCAAAAAAACACAAACCCTAGCAGAAGACAAAAAATAAGTAAGATCAGAGCAGAACTGAAGGAAATAGAGACACAGAAAACCCTTCATAAAATCAATAAATCCAGGAGCTGGTTTTTCAAAAATATCAACAAAATAGACCACTAGCCAGATTAATAAAAAAGCAAAGAGAGAAGAATGAAATAGATGCAATAAAAAAAGATAAACGGGATATCACCACAGATTCCACAAAAATACAAAGCATCATCAGAGATTATTACAAACAACTCTATGCACATGAACTAGTAAACCTGGAAGAAATGAATAAATTCCTGGACACTTCCATCCTCCCAAGTTAAAACCAGGAAGAAGTCAAAACCCTGAATAGAACAACAACAAGGGCAGAATTTGAGGCAGGAATTAAGAGCCTACCACCCAAAAAAAGCCCAGGTCCAGATGGGTCCACAGCCGAATTCTACCAGACATACAAAGAGGAGCTGGTACCATTGCTTCTGAAACTATTCCAAACAATCCAAAAAGAGGGAATCCTTCCAAAATCATTTTATGAGACCAACATCATACTGATACAAAAACCCAGCAGAGCCAACAAGAAAAGAAAACTTCAGGCCAATATCCATGATGAACACAGATGCTAAAATCTTCAATAAAATACTGGCAAACCGATTGCAACAGCATATCAAAAAGCTTATCCACCATGATCAAGTAGGGTTCATCCTGGGGATGCAAGGCTGGTTCAACATATGCAAGTCTATAAACGTAATTCACCACATAAACAGAACCAAAGACAAAAACCACATGATGATCTCGATTGATGCAGAGAAGCCTTTGACAAAATTCAACAGCCCTTTATGCTAAAAACCCTCAATGTATTGATGGAAGGTATCTCAAAATACCAAAAGCTATTTATGACAAACCATATCATACTGAATGGGCAACTGGAAGCATTCCCTTTGAAATCTGGCACCAGAAAAGGATGCCCTCTCTCACCACTCTTATTAAATATAGTATTGGAAGCTCTAGCCAGAGCAATCAGGAAAGAAAAAGAAATAAAGCGTATTCAAATAGGAAAGGAAGAAGTCAAATTGTCTCTATTTGCAAACAACATGATTGTATACTTAGAAGACTCCATCATCTCAGCCCAAAATCTCCTGAAACTGATAAGCAACTTCAGCAAAGTCTCAGGATACAAAATCAATGTGCAAAAATCACAGCATTCCTATACACCAATAAGAGACCTAAAGAACAAATTGCCATTCACAATTGCTACAAAGAGAATAAAATACATAGGAATATAGCTAACAAGAAACGTAAACGACCTCTTCAAGGAGAACTACAAACCACTGCTCAATGAAGCAAGAGAGGACACAAACAGATGAAGAAACATTCCATACTCATGTTTAGGAAGAATCAATATTGTGAAATAGCCATACTGCCCAAAGTAATTTACAGATTCAACACTATCCCCATCAAGCTACAATGACCTTCTTCACAGAACTGGAAAAAACCACCTTAAACGTCATATGGAACCAAAAGAGAGCCCGCATAGCCAAGTCAATTCTAAGCAAAAAGAACAAAGAGGGAGGCATCACACTACCAGACTTCAAACTATACTACAAGGCTACAGTAATCAAAACAGCGTGGTACTGTTACCAAAACAGAGATATAGACCAATGGAACAGAACAGAGGCATCAGAGGCAACACAACATATCTACAACCATCCAATCTTTGACAAACCTGACAAAAACAAGCAATGGGGAAAGGATTCCCTATTTGATAAATGGCGTTGGGAAAACTGGCTAGCCATGTGCAGAAAGCAGAAACTGGACCCCTTCCTGACACCTTACACTAAAATTAACTCCAGATGGATTAAAGACTTAAACATAAGACCTAAAACCATAAAAACTCTATGAGAAAACCTAGGCAAAACCATTCAGGACGTAGGCGTAGGCAAGGACTTCATGACCAAAACACCAAAAGCATTGGCAACAAAAGCCAAAATAGACAAATGGGACCTAATGAAACTCCACAGCTTCTGCACAGCAAAAGAAACAGTCATTAGAGTGAATCAACAACCAACAGAATGGGAAAAAATTTTTGCAGCTTACCCATCTGACAAAGGGCTGATATCCTGAATTTACAACTAACTAAAACAGATTTACAAGAAAAAAACAAACAAGCCCATTCAAAAGTGGGTGAAGAATATGAACAGACACTTTACAAAAGAAGACATACATGAGGCCAACAAACATATGAAAAAATGCTCATCATCACTGGTCATCAGAGAAATGCAAATCAAAACTACATTGAGATACCATCTCACACCAGTTAGAATGGCAATCATTAAAAAATCTGTAGACAACAGATGCTGGAGAGGATGTGGAGAAATAGGAACACTTTTACACTGTTGGTGGGAGTGTAAATTAGTTCAACCATTGTGGAAGACAGTGTGGTGATTCCTCAAGGACCTAGAAATAGAAATTCCATTTGACCCAGCAATCCCATTACTGGGTATATATCCAAAGGATTATAAATCGTTCTACTATAAGGACACATGCACACGAATGTTCATTGCGGCACAGTTTACAATAGCAAAGACCTGGAACCAACCCAAATGCCCATCAATGACAGACTGGACAGGGAAAATGTGGCACATATACACCATGGAATATTATGCAGCCATCAAAAAAGATGAGTTCGCATCCTTTGTAGGGACATGGATGAACCTGGAAACCATCATTCTCAGCAAACTGACACAAGAACACAAAATCTAACACCGCATGTTCTCACTCATAGACGGGTGTTGAACAATGGGAACACACGGACACAGAGAGGGGAGCGCTATACACTGGGGTCTGTTGGAGGGGAGTGGAGGGGACAGCTGGGGGTGGGAAGTTGGGGAGAGATAGCATGGGGAGAAATGCCAGATATAGGTGAATGGGAGGAAGGCAGCAAATCACACTGCCACATATGCACCTATGCAACAATTTTGCCTGTTTTTCATATGTACCCCCAAACCTAAAATGCAATAAAAATAAAAAATAAAATAAAATAAAATAAAATAAAAAATATTTTGCTGAAGAAAAAAACTGACAATACTTGATAAGCCATAATGTACAGGAAGCATGAGCGCTGTTCTAAAATAACAAAGAAATATCTCCATTCAAGAACTTTAATAAAGTCATTATGAAACGGCTAATTTAATACACTTTATCAATTTAATATCCTGCCTGTCAATGTAGACATAATAGCCATTTACATGGACTAGCTTGTGTCTATAAACATCTTGGGTACTCAAGTGTTCATCTTTGTAAATTATCGCCAAGGCTAAAAGAAAGGGACAAGAAAGTTTCTTGTTCCACTGGGGTATGACATAATACAAGTTGCTGATTTATAGTCCCTTGATGTCCAAGAAACTGTGCTGAGGTCATTTATCTAAAGTAGGCAAAGATTTAAATGAAAATTCCCCCATTGCTTTCCTAGTCTGATATATTGTAATTCATATCGGCTAGGGGTCAGATAAGAGCTATCTGCAGCCTGAAAACAATAAATAATAATAATGGCAATACTAGTAGTCATAAACTAAAAGTCCACACTTCAAAAATTAATAAAACTAATACAAAAACCTTTAGCTAATAAAAGATTACAATACCAAAAACATCAGATTACAAATAACAAACGCTCTGTATTATAAGAGAAAATGGATACTACTATATGTTCTTTATGTTGCTTAGTCCAAACATTTGCTTTCTACCTGATTATTTGTGTTGGTATTTTTCACTATATGCCAATAATTCTGTTAATCTTATTAATATTTCTGACTTGTGTGACTCCACTCTAGAACACTCAGGTTTTTATTTTAAACAAGAACTACTGTACTATCTCACCCTATCAACAGCATGTACATTTGCTTGGTTTTTCACTAAAAATTCCACCATTTGCTGTCTCCTGCAAATTATAGCAAATAAAAGTGGTTTCTGTCCTATAAAATAGTAAAAAACAAAAATTCACAAAATTACAAATTTCTGAAATGAACCAAAAATCTTTAAGATGTTTGAACTTCAACGTACAATATAGAAAGGAAGTAAATGAAAACCAGTCCCTTCCTTCTCACTCCTCTGTGCTTTCTGATGTGCTGCTCTCTGCCTTGCAAACACCTCTCCTCTGCCTCACCACATTAACTGTGGTCATCACCAAAACTCCCTTCAAACATACCAGTCCCAAGGATCCTTGCTTTGATCACAGCACTTAGCATGGTATATTGTAATCACTTCATTGTTTCCCACTGAAACCAAGAGCTTCTTGAGGGTAAGGCCTGTATCTTTTATCTCTACAGCCCCCAAAACCTAAAACATAGTAGCAAATACAAAGTAGCAAAAAGTTTTTTACATAAATTAATGATCTAAATTATTATACCTAGAGTAGTGTTTCTTAAACTAGATTCCAAAGTTATTTGCTTATGGTACCCCAAGAGAAAGACTCCATGACAATCTGCATATGAGAAGTATTATGTATTTTATATCCAATAATAAGGAAATCTCTTGAACTTTATCCAATACCCATCTGACAATACTTTTTGTGGCAAATATTAACATTTAAGAAATTAAGAGTTGCAGAGATACAGTTTCCAGAGCTTCCCAATACACTTGGAGGTTTTCTCTGGGTGGTACAAACTTGCTTGATTCACTTCTCTCAATGTTAGGATCCCAAATGCCAATGTCAGGTACTCCTGCTCCAAATGGGTCACTAAGGAAATGGGCTCTGAATTAAGAGTGATTGGCTTCAAATGTACATATTTTCCATATTATTAAATAGTCCATGGGTTTCTTTCAATACAAGAGAACAGAATTTCACACTAACTGTTATAAAGCTCAGTATGTTCTGTGTAAGAGGGAGAGGTTTAAAAAACTTAAAAACAAATATTTAAAAAAAAAAACAAAGTTCAGTAAGAAATTCTATTCTCAATTGTAATGGTAATGCTGGGACCCTAATGCAACTCTACTTTTTAAATCCATTTTTATTGGTTTCCATTTAAATGGCTATTTAAAATTATTTTTTATTTTTCACTAAATATAAAGCAAATACAAATATAATGGCTTATCAATAAAAGTTCTCATACTGATCCATATGGCTTATTTCTAACATAATGAAAGTCAATAAGTCACTTGCATTTTTAAGGAAGATTGCTGAAGAGAAAGATATAATCTGTAATATTCATAAACTATCCAACTATAACCAGGAATAACCTAAAAAAAACTTGTAGGTGTTCATATGGAAGGATGATTATTTGTAGTACAGATAAAGAAAAAGAGTTTTAAACTAAATTCTAAAATTCAAACCCATAACTGAGGGATTTATATAATCTATAGGCTATATATTATAAACAAATACGCATTGGCTAAAAAACCTTGAAATCTTTATCAAAATATACTACAACATAAGAGTTGTAAACTCAAATATTTACAAGGACAAAGGAAGGTTATCTGAGTAAGGAAAGTACTGAGATGGGCACAGTAGCAAACTGGACAATATATGCCTTTTATAAAGGAGCAACCTCTGCACAGTAGGCCAACAGTGATAGAAACTCAGGGGACACCATATTTGATCTTTCAGGATAAGTCTGAAGTCCAGATGTCTGCATAAGTCTTCTATATTTTACATGTTGACTCAATTTATAGAGGCAAAGAAATCTGTGCACATTTAGAATATAGCCCTTTTGTTTTTATATTTGCTATGAATGTGTAACTAAATGGTTGTGTATAATCCAAGTATTTGCATGTAAAATATTTTCTTTCTCTAGTATCATATGTTTTACCAAAAAAATCAGGTCCTCATATATAATAAAAATTGCTATTAAGACTCATAATACCCACTTCAAGAATTTTTCCAACATGTATTTGTTTATAATCTATTTGTATATAATTTTCCCAGATTGTTAGTCAAATAGATAGTTTATATGACTGTCAAAACTAAATTATTAAAATAATTTCTATGGAAATTCTTTTAATAAAAAGAATTTTGGTTTATATCAAATTTATATCAACTTCATGGATTTCAGTGTATAAAGCTGACATCCTGGTTATGCTAAAGATCTATAAACTTAACAGACATACTGAGATAGTTCATAATACAACTTCAACTAAAAAAAAATTAGGATTGGCTATTATTTTAATTGAGAAAACCCAACTTGTAATGAACATTTGTCGACACACAATCACTTGTAAGGTGACAAAGGGACATATCATTAGAGTCAGCTTCTACTTATTGAAAGATTACCCATAAGCAAATTTTTAAAGACTCTCTGAATGGCAGTGAATGATTAATGGTGGGGAAAAAAAGGTGTTATTCTGCAAGCTGAAAGATACTGCCAATAGTATTCCTTTTCACTTCCCAGTCACAGACATAGAGAAAGACAAGTAAGTCAGGCTAATCTTAGTGAAAAGGAAAATTTTGAAGAAAGTAGCACCTAGCAAATGCCAACTCTTCTAGAGATTTTTTGAGATACAGAAATGTATATATTGCACTTACCTATTCTAGGGTTCTTAAGCAGGAGTGCATCCAAACCTCAAGGTTTTTGTTTGTTTGTTTTGTTGTTGTTGTTTTTCTGTTACTGTGGTTAGAGTTAAGAGTCTCACTATGTTGCTCAAGCTGGACTCAAACCTTTAGGCTCAAGCTGGGACTAAAGGAATAAGCCACTGTGCCCAGCTTCAAGAAAACATTTTTAAACATACACATTCAGGCCTTATTAGATCTATTACATCAAAAGATTCAAGGGAAAGCCTAAAATTTTAGATTTTTAACAAAATTTGTTCAGGTCATTATAATGCACAATTCCAAAAATTAGTGCAGTAGGCAATCACTTCGGTCTCATCCCTCACCCATAAGGCTAATTCCCTTTATCAGTTGTAGATGTGGCCAAAAAAAGAAAGAATAAGAGATAGAGTCATTTATTAAATCTACATCTAATTTTCATGGGTATGAGTAGAGCAGGGACAAATAAACTCAAAATTCAAATTTATTCTGCTATTAATAAGCTCCTTATCTCCCACCTTTCCATCAAGATATTCTAGATTTGAGAGGAAAGTTTAAACTCTTATATTTAAGAGGCTGTTTCTGCCTGGATGGGTAGTAAGTCAGTTAATAATTTGTTTCATCTTCTGTTGAAGTGTTTCTCATTTTGTCACCACATATTCACTGCCAATATGGTTTCCTCAGAGTCCTCCTAAAATTAATCTCTAGGCAAGTTTCAACTCACTCTCTTTTTCAAACCAAAACTTATTAGTCCCAAAGCTAAAGAGTACCTTGTCTCAACACATAAACTGGAAGAACAACTAAAAAAAAAAAAAAAAAACTCTTCTTGGCATTTTCCATTATTACCTAATTTTCGAGTGACCTGTGTATTTCTAATGGCTCTCCTTTTCCCTCCCCATTTTTCCCTCTTAAGCCTTGCCACTGAGAGATGATACATCAGGTTTTTAGAAAATTGTCAGCAGCAGAAAGATGTCCATTTATTCTAAATTGCTTCAGTTTTGTTTGAGCTTTAAGATAAAGCCTATTTTCAGGACATATTTTCTTTCCTGTGTTGCTTTACATTAATTAGGGGAAAAAAAACCCTGCATTTGAAACAAATTGAAAAGGTTTTACCTTTAAGAAATTCAAAAATATTTTCTAAAGTGTATTTTAAAAAGTTGTGCCCTTTAATGCTTCTTTCAAAGTATCACTATTTAAAATACAATTTTAAATAATTATTTCAAAATAACTTAATTTGCTTGCATTCAGCAAGTGATTGAGCTTCCAAATATAAAAAATTGACCCTTATCTATGTCAAGGTTAAAACAAATATTTTGAAAAGAAAGTTGATTGATCCACACCTTGTACATTGCTTCAATATTTGCATCATGAGAAAGCAGTTTTTCTGCCAGTAACATACTCTCATTATACCCAGCATAACGGAGACCAGTGATACCATAGACATCTTTAAGATTTGGGGTGGTGCCATGTTTCAGCAGAATGATAGCACAAGTCTCTTCCTGGTAATGTACAGCCTGTCCATATTAGATCAAGAAATAGACTGCAAATTCTAAGAATTCAAAATACACATTCCACAGGTTTCACCTAGTCACATTTAAATAAGATAAATTTATTTTAATTATATTTATATAAATTAAAATCCATGTTATGCTGAAAGAGTTGGCTACTATGTACTTGTATCAAAGGTGTGTGCCGTTTTGTTTGTCAGAAATGTCAACCTGGTATTTTCTGTTCACCAGGAGAGTGACCACTTCCACATAGCCACTGGCACAGGCCTAATGTAGAGCAGTTCTATGAGAGTAAGAGGACCTTTTAGGAAACTGTAGTGCAATATCTCAAAACATACAGTCATTCACATAACTGTAAACATTGAATAGCATGTTTTTGTCTTCCTTATTTTTCTTGAAGAAAGTACAATACTTATTAGCTCTTATTGCTCACTACCTTAATGAAAACAGCAGCCTATTTGAATAGAAAGAGCTCAGTCTTTGGATTCAGTTCAACTAGGGTTTCAGTCCTACTTTAAACTCTGTCATTTACCAGCTATTACTTAGCCTTTCAGTGCCTCAACTTCCTCATTAGTAAAAACAACAATAATAGCTATATCATAGGATATCATGATGCTTAAGTGAGAAGCTATGTAAAGTATTTAAAACAGTTCCTACAGCAAAAACTCAAAATTGTTATTTTTTTTTTTTTTGTAGTAGAATACGTCTGCTACAGAATAGGTACTCAGGTTATGTTTGATGAATAAATTGAATGAAAGAATGGAGAAATACAGATGGGGAGTTCAATGCTTTTAAATAAACTCCTATAAAGCAGTATATTTGCAATAGTAATCATTTATATTTGTTACTTTTATTTTCAAAGAATACAATTAAAATGAAATGATTAATCTATCATTGTTTGCATATATGAGATAAAACTACATGTAAGAAAAATCTATGTACATAATAAAATATATACATAAAATCTGGAGAGAGATAAAAACATTCCCTTTTTATTTCTGAAAAGGCTAAAAGTTCAAAGATAACACACAATAATAATAATGATGATAAAAATAGAAAGTGAGAGATTATTTTTATCTTGACGATTCATATTACTCTTCCCAAGAATTATTCCATTAATAATAAACTTTTACTAGAAGTGTTGTACATGCTCACTGCAGCAATCACAGATAAGAAAAACTTTACTTAAAATGCAAATGCCCCAAAATTAGAAATGTATCATATTTTGTACACATTTATTGTTAACACAAGACCATAGTATGTTTGTGTGTATGTATAATCAAACTGATTCTTTTTTCCTTGCTGGCTATAACAAAATATATCTTCACAAATCAACATACTCCTCTATCTATTGTCACATTCAATGGTCACATATTATTCCATTCTATGGCTGCAACAGATATTTATTTATAGAATTCATTCTATCTGTTCATTTGAAATTAAGTGCTGCAAAAAACAAAGTGCATGCATTTCTACTTCCTAAAGGTACTTTATGTAATGGAATTGATGGGTAAAGAGTATACACATTTTTTAAATGTAGTACTTACCAACAAATTGTCTATTTAAAAAGTAATCAGCAACTTAAACAGCAGTACAAAAAATCCTCACACATATTGTGGAGAGAAAACAGTTTCATTCCTCTTTCAATTTAAATTCTTATACCAGAAAAGCAGAGGATTTTTTCCTATGTACATAAGTAACTTGTAAATCTGCAAAAATGTTCTTTGCCCACTTTTATTGGTTTTTATTTGATTGGAAATAATTCCCTATAAAATGAAGATGCACTTTTCATCTAATGTGTATATATGTAACTTTTCATCTAATTTGTATATATAACTGATATACATATAACATTATATGTGTAATATATATGCTATACATACCAGTACTATACATATATGATATATAGTGAATTCCCTGTAAAATAAAAATACACTTCTCATCTGAATATATATATAATATAGTAAGTACTTTTCAAGTATGTTTTCTTTAGTTTCTTATTTTTTTCTTTTTTTTTTTTTTTTTTAATAGGTCTCGGTGGCAGCGGCCATCTCGACCATTCCGATATTGGTGGAGAAAGACCCTAGGCGTTTTTCAACAGCTGACAGATCGGAAAGGGAGAAGGGAACGTGCACTCGGACAATGCCCTCTGCTCCGGCCACCTCACGGAGGGGGCAAAGGAGGGAGGCTTCGTCGTTAGGAGCACAACGCGAGCAGGTGTGAACAGGAGAGGCCAGGTTGTAATTAGGAGGTGGAGGAGCTGAGGGGGGTTAAGGTCTGTCATAGGGCGGGGGATTATTGGGTCAGCCCAGCAGAAAGGAGAGTTCCTCAGATGAGGAGCACCTGCGCAGTGGTGCAAGAGGAACGGAGGGTGGGGCGGGAACGAAGATACCAGAAAGCCTGCAGGTTTACAATGATTATAATCTGGAAGAAAACAAACAAAAAAGACAGGGCTAGGGCTATCTGCCACATGGCAAAATTAGAGGCTACAATAAAGACAGTACCACATATAAGAGAGGGAGAAAGAGAAGAGAAGAGAAAAAAAAAGAGAGAAACAGAAAAAGAAAGAAACCAAAAATACAGTTTCTTACTTAACGGGAGCCTTTTATGCCAATGAGCTAGTTCAAAATAAAGTCAATATGAAGGAATTTATTCAGGCTCCCGGGCGAGGTTCTGCGGTCCGACAGGAGGGGCCGGAGAAGTCACCTAGTTTCTTATTTTCTTCTGATACACAGGCAGTTTTAATTTTTAGTTTGCTAAATCAACCTTCAGAATGCCTGCCTCTGAGGTTATTCTTAGGAAGGCCTTTGTCAACATAAAATATACCTGTAAAATAAGCATTTCTGTTTTCTTCTGATACTTTTCTCACTTGCATATGTAAAAGTTTCGATCTGTATTCCATCAGGCACCCATGTTTGTGATATAAAATTTCATTAGTTTTCTTCAAAGAGCAGGCATTTTTTAATTAATTCATCCTTTCCTATTCATATCTGTTAACATTATCAATCCTTACATTATATCTTATATCATTTCAGTGTTTCTGGATTTCCTATTCTGTTCCATGCACTTAACTGTATTTTCAGCTGTTAGTAAACAATTATAGAAATTAATAGTACATTTTAATATCTAGAGAAGCCAGTATTTTTTCAGTCCATTATAAAATTATTTAAAGTTCAGTCCATTATAAAATTATTTAAAATGTCATCACAATAGTAAAAGACAGCAGGTGTTGTGTAAAAATGTTAAAACCTTGATATTTTCATTTGGCTTATGTAAAATTGATAAACACTGAAAGAACTCACATTTTGAGAAAAATGTGTCTTCTCATTCAGGAACACAAAACCCACCTCCCACTTCCAAGTTTCCCTCTAAGACCCTTCAGTAAAGAACCGATTTACACAGGTGGCTATCGATGTAAAACGGGCAGTTTTATTTGACAAATTTTCGCCTACTGAAAATGACTCCCGGTATTATTTATAGGGGAATGAGTTCTCTCAGTAGGGACCTCCTGTAATGTATAAAACACCATGTTTTAAATGTGAATGTTAAAAAATAACAACACTGTATACGCCTAACTTAGTGAGTTAAATCACTCACATTCTCCACCAAGTGCTCCAGCCGGGAAATTACGAGGGATAAAGCAGCTGAGGCTCATTTGGCTCCGCTGCTCCAAGGGTGCCCGGCGCCCTCCAAGGCCCCGTCCCAAGGAGGAAGCCAGGCCTAGGGAACCCTCTCACCCTGGACTGAGCCCCGCTACCTGTGCGGCTTGTCCCTGGGGTCCAGGTCTCCGCTCCTGCGAGCCAGGCAGCTCAACGTCTGCGGCATCGCCCGACAGCTGCCCTGTGGAACTTCCGGTTCCGCATCCCGGATTCGGCGCCCGGAAGCAGCGTAGAAGGGGTCTATGGAGCCCAGGACCTGAGGTTCTGCTCTGCCTTGGCCTCTGGATCCCGAGGCGAGGAACTTCTTCATAGTGGTGACTTCTTCTCAGATCCCCAACAACCAGCTCCTCCTGGGCCCGTCGCTCCTCCCACCCTCACCTGGCGCCAACCCCCAATCTGTGATCCTAAATCGGCTTTCTAGGCCAGAATCCTCGATCCAGCCTGGTCCACCACAGCCTTCAGCAGCAACACTTGCAGCCTCCAACCTCTCAGACTGAGTCAGCCCTGCAAAGCCGTTAGGCGCACGTCTGCCCCATGGTGGCCGCCCAGATCCCGGAAGCCGCTCCCAGGCCCGCGCAGGCAGATGGGACTGAAGCTCGGGGCAGGCATTGCTGGGCGCCATGTTCTCCTGGAGTCGCGCGGGCCACCGGAGGACCACAGGCGCAGGATCACAGCCGCGCATTTTATATCACAAACATGAGTTCCTGATGGAACATTATCAATCCTTACATATATCTCATATAATGGAGGAGGACGCGGACTGGACCCTGTGGCTGCCCCACGCCTCCTCAAAGGGAGATCGGGTCTGGCATGGGCACTCCGCAGCACTGGAGTGGCTTTGCGGATGGCCTGGCTTCAGCGCTGAGACTCTGGCCCCGGGATGTGCCTGGCAGGTGTCAGGTAGTGGGAGACACATGGAAAGTCAGGGGGTGCTCCTTCCCCCACAGGCCCCCATTGCTACCCATGCCAGATGCACAGTTTGCAGGTGCAGCTCTGGTACTGGCACGGGATGGCGGAGCTTCCCTTGGGTGGCATCAGGGTCGCTGAGTGCACAGACCATCTGGCCTGAGGGTCCACTCCTCTTGGACACCTCTCCGGATCCTGGGCCCCTGTGCAGGGCACTCTGCATCCACACCCATGAGACTGAGTGGCTGCTGGTGGGGCTGACAGCCTGACTTTGCCACCTGGGTGCTCAGCCTCAAGATTCCTGCTGCTGGGGTTGTGGGCCTGGACTGGGGTGTCCAGCCACTTGCTGCTCCCATGCCACATCTAGGCTGCAGGGGTGACTCAGGCACCAGTGGTGGATGGGGGGCTGGGTACTTGATGTCCTCAGGGTCAAGTGCATCGCCTGCCCACCTGAGGGTGGGCTCTACCTTGGCCTCCTCCAAGAGTGCAGGGGCCACCAGACAGAAATTTAGGAATGCTTAAATTGAAGGAAATATTCTTTTTCTCTCTTTGAAAAACAAGTGTTAATTTTGTTTTGTTTTGTTTTCGATATTCAGCTACAGCACAAAACAAAGGTGATGCAGAGATGAAGGTCCACAGCCAGTTCCTCTATGGAGTACCTCCAGACATAAATGCTCGACATAACTGCTTTGGTTGTCACTTTCACCTCAACACTTACATATGCTTACAGATCTTTCAATCACAACTGTTGAATTTAGAATTATTTAATACACAATTATTTTATAATAATTTAATACCCAAACTATTTTTAATAGTTTACCATCTCTGCAATCCTGAATTATTTTTCTTTGTTTACAAAACAATTGCTATAGTAAGATCGAAATCACAAAACTGACATTTCACTGGGTTAAAAAATATTAAAACATATTATACATAAAAGATGATAGAATGTATTTGTTTCATTGTAAAAATTACGAGTTTGCAAAATTTTTATATGTTTAGCAACATACCTATGATTCTTTAACTTTGACCCCTCAAATCCTATGTCCTCACATTTCAAAACCAATCATGCCTTCCCAACAGTCCCACAAGTCTAATTTCAACATTAAAAGTCCACAGTCCATAGTCTCATCTGTAAAAAGGCAAGTCCCTTCCATCTACGAAGCAATAAAATCAAAAGCAAGCTAGTTACTTCCTAGATACAATGGGGATACAGGCATTGGGAAAATACAGGTGTTCCAAATGTGAGAAATAAAGGGGTTATAGGTACCATCCAAGACAGAAATCCAATAGGGCAGTCAAATTATAAAGTGTCAAAATAATCTCCTTTGACTCCAGGTCTCATATCCCTAACCCTAACCCTAACTCTAACCCCTAACTTTAAGACTAACCATGAACCCTAAGCCTAACCCTGCCCTAAACCCTAACCCTAATACTGACCCTAACCCTGACCCTCTAACCTCTAACCCCCTAAACTCTAACCGTAAACATAGCCCTAACCCTAACCCTAATGCTAAGCCTTGCTGTAGGCCTAACTCTAACCCTAACTCTAGCCCTAATCCTAACCCTAACCCTCACACTAACCCTAACCCTAAACCCTAAGCCCAACCCTAACACCTAACCCTAAACCAACCCCAACCCTACCCCCAACCCTAATCCTAATTCTAACTTTAACCCCTAAATTTAACCCTGAACCCTATTTCTAAACCTAACCCTAACAACCCTAACACTAACCCTAAAACTATAATCCTTACCCTAACCACTGCCCTAAACCCTAACCCTAATTCCTACCCTAAACTGTAAACCTTAACACTAACCCTTAATCCTAATCCCTAACCCTAACCTTACTCCAATTACCCTTTACTCTAAATCTAACCTAAGCTTAACCCTCAATCATGAACCCTAATGTTACTTTTACCCACTCTAATCCTTACCTTAAGCTAAACCTACTCTAACCTGTATATAACCCTAATCCAAAATCTCACTAAAACTTTCACCCCAAATCTTCACTGTAATTCTGACCTGTCAACCTAACCCTATTCGTCAGCCTAATTTCTCCCTCTAATCTCTACTATGGAGCTCTCAACCACCAACCTGAACCTCCTATCTTGGAGCCCTTATACCATAATCTTTAACTGGTAAACTCAGCCTGTAAACCCTATGTCCTGATTTGTAATACTCTTACACACTAACTCTGTAAATACTAATAGAAATCTGTACCCAATCCCATCCTGATCCATCCTACACAGTGTCACTCCATTTCAAGGACTGAAATCTACAAGTCTATAACTTTGGAAATGCAGACTTAGTAATCCTCAATAAAATAATAGTAAATTTAAACCGACAGCATTTGGAAAGGATCAAACACCATAAACATGACTTCTTTATCCCAGAAATTCAACACTGGTTCCATACAATAATGTCATCCATGTAGCACACTGTATTATTAGAATGAATGGAAAACATTCCATAATTCTCTCAACTGATGCAGAAAGGGCTTCCAACAAAGTTCAACACCATGTCACAATAAAAAAACACTCACAAACCTAGAAATAGAAGAAAATTTCTTAAACATGACAAAAAGCAATTTTGTAAAACTAAGTAAATATACTCAATTGTTATCACTGAAAGGTTTATTCCTAATAGAATAACAAGGCACAGATACCTACTTTCACTCTTGTATTCAATAGTATATTGGAAGATACAGGTAGGGCAATTATGCAAGAAAATAAAATATTCAAGGATCAATTATCACCTGATCTCATACATAGAAATTCCTAAGGAATGTTTAAAAAATTATTAGAGATAGTAAACAAATTGGGTAAACTTACAAGCACAATACCAATACAAAAATCCATTTTATTATTATTATTATTAATTATTATTTGAGATGGAGTTTTACTCTTGTCACCCAGGCTGGAGTAAAATGGCATGATCTTGGCTAACTGCAACCTCCATCTCCCAGTTTCAAGCAATTATCCTGCTTCAGGCTCCTGAATACCTGGGATTACAGGCATGCGCCACCACACCCAGATAATTTTTGTATTTTCAGTAGAGACAGGTTTTGTCATGTTGCCCAGGCTGGTCTCATACTCCTGACCTCAGGTGATCTGCCTGCCTTGGCTTCCCAAAGTGCTGGGATTACAGGTGTGTGCCACTGTGCCTGGCAGAAAAATCCATTTTATCTGTATACACTAGCAATTAAGAATCTGAAAAGGAAATTATAAAAGTTTCACTTTAAATAAGACCAATAACAATAATAAGGAATAAATGTAATCAAAGGGCAAGACTTAGATGGGAAAAATTATAAAACATTGCTTAAGGAAATTAAACAAAGCCCAAATAAATGTAAAAACCCAAATAAATGTAAAAACATGTTATATTCATGGATTTGAAGATGGTATTTGTCAAGTTTGCCAAACTACACAAAGAAAACTACAGATTCAATGTTATTCCTACAAAAATCCCAAAGGCCTGGGGACAGAAATGGGAAAACTAATCTCAATGTTCATACACAATTTTAATTAACCCTGAATAGTCAAACCAATCTGGAAAAGTAACTCCAAATGTGGAGGTTCACACATCCCAATTTCAAATCTTATCACAAAGCAACAGTAATCAAAACAGCATCATACTGGCACAAGAATAAACAGAAAGATCAATTGAATTGGATTGAGAGTCCAGACATAAAACAGTACCTCTATGCTCAAATGATTTTACACAAGATCCGCAACCATTAAACTGGGGAAAGAATGCTGTGCTTAACAAGTGATGTAAGGCAACTTGCTATCCACATAAAGGGACATGAAATTGTATCCTTACCTCATATCAAATTAACAAATTAACTTAAAATTGATCAAAGACCTAAATGGGAAAACTAAAAACTCTAGAAGAAAACACACAGTTAAGCCTTCATGAACTTAGATGTAGCAATGGTTTCACAGTTCTGACAGCAAAAGCACAAACCACAAAAGGAAAAATCAGTAAGATGATTCCCTCAAAATTCAAAACTTTTATGCCTCAGAAGACATGATGAAAAAACTTGAAAGACAAACTTGTTAGAAAAGGAAAACAACTATCTTCTCCTAGTATACGCTCCACACTCAACACAGAACACTTCTGTTACCAGATGCATGGATTTTTTTCCCCACACAAAACAAATCCTGGGTACCAGCTGGGTGTCCTACAGTGCAATCCAATTCTAACACTACTGGGAGAAAGCATCAGACCCCACAGGCTAAGGGCTCAGTCCTAGGAAAACAGGTCATGCAGCTTGTTGCTTGCAACACATGAGAGGATGGTAAACACGAGGATGATAATTTAAAAAGTGACTTTATTCCAGAGCTTAGCTGAAGGGAATGTATAGCCTCCTGACTTAAGGGAACAGCATCCACTTTCAGGGAAGAAAGCAGGAGCTTTGAAAGGGGTACTTGGCAGAATGGCATGAAGGGGATGGAGTGAGGAAGTTCAGGGTCTATGGGACTTGCTCTGATGTTTTATCCATTAAGTGGTTTTGCTAGTGCCACCATGGGCAGAGCTAGGTTGTAAATGGACTGTTGTATCCTGGCAATCTCCTGGTAGGGGAGAATTCTGGAGATGCCTAGTTTGTTTCAAGTTTTGGTCCCTGGAACTTACAAGTAAACACACAGTTTGAAAAAGCTTGCAGTGTAGGAAGTGTCTGGTGGAGAGAAGGTAAAGCCTGTAATTGCATTCCTAAAAAGCTAAGTAGGAAGTGTGGGAAAAGGAAAAATGTAAAAGTAATACATTTCATCTTTAAGAAAGTAAGGGTACTCAGTTACAAGACTGTAACCACTTCAGATGCCAATCACAAACAGCAGGTTCCCAGGTTAACTTCTGTCAACTTGGCTAAGATTGGAGGCTCCCACAACACCCTTCTTTGGTTCAGCAATTTTCTTATACAGAAGAATTCCAAATACCTAATACATTCAGTCATTAAGGACATAGAGCTAACTCCCCACTCCTTAGGTGTGGGCTCTGCATGGTGACTTCCTCCAAAAGAATATATACAATATGGACATGGGAAAAAAGTAACTTCACAGTGAGAAACTTGAAAATACTATCTCAGCCAGGTGATCAAAGTTAACATCAATGGTGATAACACATCTTGAGAGCATGAAGTGACTAGAATAGCATTTGCAAACCAAAAGTAAAATTCAAAGGCCCTTCCCCCAGTTATCTGTATAGTCTCCCTCCTCTCCACCACAGGACACCAAAGTTAACCTGGAAGACTGGTTCAGGCCATGATGGGAAAGAGGTGGTTAGACATGCCTCATTATGCCCTCCTCCCTTTTGGAATTCAGGAAAAGCCAATCAGCATTTAACATCAACACAGACCTTAAATCTGGTAAGAAACATTTACAATCTATTCTCTCTGAAGCCTGCAACCTGGAGGCTTCATCTGCATGATAAAACTTTGGTCTCCATAACCACTTATCATAACCCAGATGCTCCTTTCTATTGATAATAACTCTTTTAACCAATTACCAATCAGACAAATTTTAAATTTACCAATAACCTGAAAGTCCCTCTTCACCCTAACCCACTGGGTTGTTGCACCTTTCTAGACCGAACCAATATATATCTTAAATACATTTGATTGATATATCCTATCTCCCTAAAATGATAGAAGCAAGCTGCATCCCAGGTTCTTCTGGGGCTTCCTAGAGCTTACAAACCCTAAAGCCTAAAGCCTAAACCCTACCCCAACCCTAACCACTAACCACTAACCCTAACCCTGATCCTAACCTAACACTAAACCTAACCATAACCATAAGCACAAACAATCCTAAACCCTAAACCTAACCCTAAAACCCTAACCCTAACCCCTAACCATAAATCCTAACCTTAATTTCTAACCTCTAACCCTAATGCAAACCTAACCCAACCCCTAACCCTAACCCACCACACCTAACACTAAACCCTAAACCCTAACACTAGACCTAGCCCAAACGCTAACCCTAACTCTCTAACACCATAACGCTCTATCCCTAACCCAAACGCTAACCACCAACCCAAACACTAACCCTAGAACCCTAACCCCCTGACCCTGACCCTAATCACTACCCTGACATCACCTTCACCCTCATGCTCACCTCAACCCAAACCCAAACTGCAATCCCTAACCCTGTAAGGATAACCCTAACCCTAATCACAAGCCTAACCCCTAACCCTAACCTTAACACCCTAACCCTAACCCTAATCCTAACCCCTAACCTTAAACCTAAACACTAACCCTAACCCCAACACCAACCACAAACCCCAAACACAAACCCGAATTATAAACCCTAACCACAACACCAACACTAAACCCTAAACCATAACCCCTAACCCTAACCCCTAACCCTTACCCTGACCCTGAACCTAACCCCAACTCCAACCCTAACCCAACCCAACCCTAAACCATGACCCAAACCATAAACCCTAAAACATAACCCCTAACCCTAACCCTAACCCCAAACCTAACCCAACCCCAACCCCAAACCCTAATCCTAAACCCTAATCCCTTAACACTTAACCCTAACACTAAACCATAATGCCAACCCCAACCTGAACCCTAACCTTAACCACTAAACCCACACCCTAACCCGAACCCCTAACCCAAACCCCTAAGCCTTAACCCAAACCCCTAACTCTAACCCCTAACCCTAATGCTACCCCTAAACCCTAACCGCAACCCCAACCCTAACCCCAACCCTACCCCTACCCTAACTCTAAATCCTAACCCTAACCCCAACTCCAACCCTAAACCCTAACCCCCTACCCTAACCCTAACCCCTAACCTATAATCCCTAACCCTTGACCCTAATGCTAAACTCTAACGCATAACCCTTAAACCCTAACTCTAACCCTCACCCTACCATGGGAGGTGGAGGTTGCAATGAGCAGAGATTGTGCTAATGCACTCCAACTTTGGCAACAGAACTACACTCTGTCTCAAAAAGAAAAAATACAAAAAATTAGCTAGGCATGGTAGTGGGAGCCTGTAATCTCAGCTACTTTAGGAGGCTGAGGCAGGAGACTTGTTTGAACCCAGGAGATGGAGATGGCAGTGAGCTGAGATCATGCCACTACACTCCAGCCTGTACAACAGAGCAAGACTTTGTCTTAAAAACAAAATAGAGAAACAGGTAAACACAAACTTCACCAATAAGACATGCAAACAGACAACAAGCATAAAACAAGATGATCAATATCATTACCATTATGGCCATCTACACTGAAACCACTATGGCATACTCCTTTCACACACACTATAATCCAAAGAAATGTAAAATAACAAGTGTTAGAAAGGTCTGAGAGAAATCACCATCCTTAAATACCATATGGGGAATATAAAATAGTACAGCCTATTTTTAAAAAGTTTGGTAGTTCCTCAAAAAGTTAAAAATTGGCTGGGCACAGCAGCTAATGCCTGTAATCCCAGCACATGGTGAAGCTGAGGCAGGTGGATCACATGACTCCAGGAGTTCAAGACCAGCCAGGACAACATAGCAAAACCCCATCTCTACTAGAAATACAAAAATTAGTTGTTCATGGTGGCACACTCCTGTAGTCCCAGCTACTTAGGAGGCTGAGACAGGAGGATTGCTTGAGCCGAGAATGTGAAGGTCACAGTAAGCCAAGATCACACCCCTGCACTCCAGTCTCAGTGATAGCACAGGACCCTGTCTCAAAAAAGAAAGGTCAGGCAAGGGGGCTCACACCTGTAATTCCAGCACTTTGGGAGGCCGAGATGGACAGATCATTTGAGGTTAGGAGTTCAAGACCAGTTTGGCCAATATGGCAAAACCTCAAAATATAAAAATTACCTGGGATTTCTGGCATGCACTTGGAATCCCAGCTACTTGGGAGGCTGAGGCAGAACTGCTTGAACCCAGGAGGTGGAGGTTGCAGTGAGCTGATATCAAGCCACTGCACTCCAGCCTGGCTAACACAGCAAGATCCCATCTCAAAAAGAAAAAGAAAGAAAACCAAAATGCCTGAGAGTGGCAGGGTGCAGTATAACTCAACAACAAATTACAGCTCATGACTATAATCCCAGCACTTTGGGAGGCTGAGGCGAGCAGATCACCTGAGGTTGGCAGTTCGAGACCAGCCTGACCAACATGAAGAACAACCATCTCTACTGAAAATACAAAAATTAGCGGTGAGGTGGTGCACACCTGTAATCCCAACTCCTCAGGAGGCTGAGGCAGGAGGATCACTTCAACCCAGGAGGTGAAGGTTGTAGTGAGCTGAGATGGTGCTACTGCACTCCAGCCTGGGTGACAGAGCAAGACTTTGTCTCAAAAAAAATCCAAAAAATAGGTGGGCGTGGTAGTAGGAGCCTGTAATCTCAACTACTTGGAGGGCTGAAGGTGGAAGAATCACTTGAACCAGGAGGCAGAGGTTGCAGTGAGCTGAGATTGCACCACCACACTCCAGCCTGGTGTCAGAGCAAGACTGTCTCAAAAAAAAAAAAAAGAAAGAAAGAAATACAAAAAATTAGCAGGGCATGGTGGCACACACCTGTAATCCCAGCTACTGGGGAGCCTGAGGCAGGAGAATCCCTTGAACCTGGGAGGTGGAGGTTGCAGTGAGCCGAGATCACGCAACTTCACTCCAGCCTGGCAACAGAGCAAGACTTCATCTCCAAAAAAAGAAAAAAGAAACTGTGTATTTCCAGATTTGGTGGTCCTATGGGGTCACCTGGAGGAGTGTTCCTGCTTTTGGTGAAAACATGGGGGTATTTTGTGTGAAGCTGCAAATCTGGCACAGCAATAACTGCTGAAGAATCAGAGAGAAAGGAGAAGGCATACTAACTGCAACTGCAAGTTTCCCAGAAGTACATTACTGGAAAGTCAATCACTTTTTAAAATAATGGTGTCAATACCATGACAGAAAGGCAGAAACAACAACATCACACTTCATAACAGGTCAAATCCAGCCCAAACCCAGCTCGGCATAGGCTGTGAACACAGTGCCCCGGCAAGAGCCGGAGGGTCCCATCCTTGGTGCTGCAGGTGCTCTGAGTGGGCTCCAAAGGCCATGTCTGCATCCTATGCAATATGTGTGTTCTAAGGGACATATGTGTGTTCCAGAGGTTATATGAGTGTGATGGGTGCTGTGTTAGTCTGACAGTGTCATGGGTGTTCCAGGTGATATGTGTGCTCTGAGAGACATATGCGTGTTCCAGGGTTTATATAAGTGTGACGGGGGTTGTGTTAGTCTAACTGTGCCACAGGCATTCCGGGCATTATGTGTTTGTTCTGAGGGACATATGCATATTCTAGGGGTTATATGACTGATGGGTTCTGGGTTAATCTGATCGTGTCACTTGTGCATTCTGAGTAATATATGCACTCTGAGTCTGACGCTGTCACGGGCGTTCCGGGTATTACAAGTTCTGAGGGACACATGCATGTCCCAGGGGTTATATGAATGTAATGAGTGTTGAGTTAATCTGATGGTGTCACTTGTGCATTCTGTGTGATATGTGCACTCTGAGTCTATGTCACGGGCATTCTGGGCATTACATATGTGTTCTGAGGTACACATGTGTTCCAGGAATTATATGAACGTGTCCAGTGTTGGGTTAGTCTGACAGTGTCACGGGCATTCCAGGTGATATGTGTGTGCTCTGAGGGACACATGCATGTTCCAGGGGCTATATGAGTGTAATGGGTGTTGGGTTAGTCTGACAGTGTCATGGGCATTCCAGGTGATATGTGCGCGCTCTGACTGTGACGGTGACATGAACGTTCCAAGCATTCTGTGCGCTCTGAGGGACACATCCCCATTTCCGGGGTCAGACCTGCACAGCAGCTGCTGCGTTCCCCTGAAGGGTGTGACACCTGTATAACGGGTGCTAACACCAGCTGCACAGACAGAGCGTTAATAGTATTATGTGGGGTTATTATCAGGGTGACAGGTGCCCTATTTGCTCTCCCAATGCTGCATTTCTGTTCCGAGCCCAAGGCTTGGTCCTGTGGCCGCCTGGCCTTGGGGGTGGAGAAAGAACCTCGGCTGCGCTGGGTTCACTGGGGTTTTTGGTTTCTAATTTTCCACATGAAGGATCTCTGCCTCTCAGCAGTCAGGGTGGCAAACAGGAAGGATTTTACTCACCGTTGTCACAGGCTTGAGGTGTTGAGGTGTCCAAAAGCGACGGACGTCTCCCGGTCTGCGCTAAGAAGAATGCGACTCCCGCCCTTACAGGGCGCCTGCACTGAGGAAGTAGGCGGGACACGAAGGCCTCAGGGATAAGAAAAGCTGAGCTGGTGTGCCCTCTGCTGGCGGTGGAGGCACTGCAGGTCCCTTGTGCTCTCGATGGACTGGAGCTGGCGGTGGACACGCGCCCTCTCTTGGCCGTCCTGCTGCACCACCGAAAGTCAGAGCGTAGAGAGTTCAGCGCCATCATTCTGGAAATGCAAACTGACACAGACCCCACTAACCCATGTGTTTCTAAAAAGGATGAAGGGACAATTAATTGGAAACCATAGGAAATGAAATGAACATGGATGCGCATTTTACAACTTATGCAAAAATTCACTCAACATGGTCTTCAGACTTAAAATGCAAAACTGTCAGAGGTGTCTCAACCACAGTGATTTTATTTTAAATAAAACTTTAAAAAAAGTTAAATCTCAGCAGGGTGCAGTGGCTCACGTCTGTAATCCTAGCACCTTGGAAGGCCAAGGTGGGAGGATCAATTGAGATCAGAAGTTCAAGACCAACCTGGGAAAATAGTGAGACCCCCATGTCTACAAGAAATATAAAAATTATGTCATCCCAGCACTTTGGGAGGCCGAGGCGGGTGGATCACGAGGTCAAGAGATCGAGACCATCCTGGTCAACATGGTGAAACCCCGTCTCTACTAATACAAAAAATTAGCTGGGCATGGTGGCGCGTGCCTGTAATCCCAGCTACTCAGGAGGCTGAGGCAGGAGAATTGCCTGAACCCAGGAGGCGGAGGTTGCGGTGAGCCGAGATTGCGCCATTGCACTCCAGCCTGGGTAACGAGCGAAACTCCATCTCAAAAAAAAAAAAAAAAGAAAAGAAATATAAAAATTAGCTAGTGTGGTGGTGCATGCCTGTGGTCCCAACTACTTGGGAGGCTGAGGTGGGAGGATAACTAGAGCCCAGGAGTTTGAGTCTACGGTCAGCCAGCCATGATCACACAAAAAGAGGAAATCCTCCCTAACTCATTTTATGAGACCAACATTATCCTGATACCAAAACCTGGCAGAGATACAACTAACTAAAAAAGAAAATTTCAGACCAATATTCATGAAAAATATTGATTCAAAAATCCTCAACAAAATACTGGCAAGCTGAATCCAACATCAGATTCAAAAGCTTATTCATCACGATCAGGTCTATTTCATCCCTGGGATGCAAGGCTGGTTCAACATATGCAAATCTATAAATGTAATCCATCACATAAATAGAACCAAAGACAAAAACACCTAATTATCTCAATAGATGCAGAGATTGCCTTTGACAAAATTCAACAGGTTTTTATGCTAAAATCATTCAATTATTAAGACACATGCACACATATGTTCATTGTAGCACTGTTTACAATAGCAAAAACTTGGAACCAAAACAAATGCCCATCAAAGGTAGACCGGATAAAGCAAATGTAGCATATATACACCATGGAATACTATGCAGCAATAAAAAAAGATGAGTTTGTGTCCTTTGTAGAGACATGGATGAATCTGGAAACCATCATTCTCAGCAAACTGACACAAGAACAGAAAACCAATGACTGCAGGTTCTCATTCATAAGTGGGTGTTGAACAATGAGAACACATGGACACGGTGGGGCAACATCATGCACTGGGACCTGTCGGGGTGTGGGGAGGCTATGGGAGGAATAGCAGAGCTGGGGAGATTGGAGAGGGATAACATTAGAATTACCTAATGTAGATGATGGGGGGATGGATGCAGCAAACCACCAAGGCCTGGAAAAAAGTACAGAAAGAGAATATAGCAAAATGTTAACAATGATTGTCTTTGGGTGGGAGAGAGAAGAGGGAGGTTGTGGGTGATCTGTTCCTTTTAGTGCAACTATTCTACATTCCTCACTTTTAAAATTTTGGATATTAAGCTGCAGAGAAAGGACATGAAGATAGAGATGAACACACAGAATGTAGCAATGAATGCTGAGTTAGCCAAAGATGCCTGGCTACACTCCACATCTAATAATCTGAGGGCGAATTAGAAAACACTACTTTCAGAAAAGTTTTTTTAAAAAACGTTCTTTACATTATTTCTTCTTTCAGCCTAAGCAATAAAAATTGAACACAATTAGATCTGCCCCATTGCCTCAAGGATTCTTCAACTAGTTCAGGATCCATTTTATGTATGTCACTACTTTTTAGATGGGAAACAGGGCTAAATTCTTATTGACTTCCAAGTACACAAACCCACAGATTTGTTTGTCACAGTATCCTCCCTCTCCTTCCCTCTCCCCGCTCTTTCTCTCTCCTCTTCCACATCACCCCAAAATCAGAATGCATGTATAAAATTCTGATTAACTGAAACATGGAATGATTAAGATTTTACTCAAAGAGAAATACATAGAAATCAACTAAGACATTTGGTTGAATAAATGTATATACCTTCACTCCATCATTAAACCACATTAACATGGAATGATTAAAAATAAATAAATAAACCAACAAAGATAAGAAGAGAATAAAGAAAAGACAATACCTTAAGCATTTAGAAAACTGGAAAGCAGAAGCTGTGAGTGGTACCTGACAGCAGACCCAGGGATGCTGAATCTCAAGCCAGCAGTGGGAAGGCAACAAGAATCCCCAAAAGTTCAAGAGTTGGCAGCATAATTTACTTTACAAGGCAGATGCAAATGTAAGCATGAAAACAGGGTTGAATTCTATTTAAATAGTAGGTAGATCCCAGATCCTCTCCCTAGACTAGGTGACTGCATCCCATGGTGGCAGCAGGCTGGAGGTTTTCTCTCTACAGGGTAAAATGTGTCTCTAAGCAGGAGCTCTCCAGTCACCAAGTGCTTAAATGTTCACACTGAAATCCTCCAGGTTTTCCTACCAATTGGTTCCAATTAGGTGACAGACAGTCAGAAAGTAAGATGATTCTTCTTGGGAAATAATCTCTCTAGCTCAAGTGAAAAGGTCTTACCCAGCAAGATTCCCTTTCAAGGAAACTTACAGTCACAGAGCTTCCATCAGCTTTTAGATTTTCAGTGCTCCTTTTTATTTTTTAACAGAAACAGACAGCTAAGTATCACCAGGCATCTGAGTAAAGCTTATAATATGAATGGCAGAGACCAGAGCAAGCAGACAAATAAAAGCAGCCTGAATGGAAAGGACTGTGCTAGGAGATAAAACCTTCAGAAACCCAAATGAGTGTCCTCATAGAGATAAAAGCAGTTACAATTTTCATGAAACAAGAACCCAATTTAAAAAACAAGAAAGCTCTTAGAAATTGAAAATATGACACCAAAACTTGTTAAAATTTTTCATTAGAATGTTAAGAAGACAAAGTTGAGTAGATGACCCTTATGTCCTCCAGAAATAGAGCTAAAAGAAAAAAATTGAAACCTAGAAGAAAAATAAAAGAGGTTCAACACTAAAATGATCAGAATTCAAGACATAGAAACAGAGACAGACAGAAAGAGAGGGAAAAAACAGACACATGCACCAAAAAAGAAAGAGAGAGACAAATCCTAACACATTAATAGCTGGAGACTTCAACACCCCGCCCCTTTCAGCATTGGAGAGATATTCCAGACAAAATCAACAAAGAAACATTAAATTAAATCTGTACTGTAGACCAAATGGAAGTAATAGATATTCAAGGAACATGTCAACCAATGGCTGCAGAATGCACATTCTTCTACACAGCACATAAATCATTCTTAAAGATAGAAGACATGTTAGGTCACAAAGCAAATGCAATCACATTTGAAATCAGGGCTAAGGCCGGGTGCGGTGGCTCACACCTGTAATCCCAGCATTTTGGGAGGCCAAGGCAGGTGGATCACGAGGTCAAGAGATCGAGACCATCCTGGTCAACATGGTGAAATTCCGTCTCTACTAAAAATACAAAAAATTAGCTGGGCATGGTGGTGCGTGCCTGTAAGCCCAGCTGCTCAGGAGGCTGAGGCAGGAGAATTGCCTGAACCCAGGAGGCAGAGGTTGCAGTGAGCCGAGATCGTGCCATTGCACTCCAACCTGGGTAACAAGAGCGAAACTCTGTCTCAAAAAAAAAAGAAAAGAAAAGAAAAAGAAATCAGGGCTAAGAGATTCATTTAAAACATACAATTATATAGAAATTGAATAACTTGCTCCTGAAAGACTCCTGGGCAAATAATTACATTAAAGCAAAAATCAAGAAATTCAAGAAATTCTTTGAAACTAATGAGAATAGAAATACAACTTACCAGATTTCTGGGATGCAGCTAGTAAAGCAGTGTTAAGAGAAAAATTTATAGCACTAAATGACCAGATAAAGTGAGATCTCCAACTCAACAAAATAAAATGAGAAGGCAAGATTAGAGACAAAAGAGTGAAAAGAAATGAACAAAGCCTCCAAGAAATATGGGATTATCTGAAAAGACCTAGTATACGTTTGATTGCTGTACCTGAATGTGATGGGGAAAATGAAACCAAGCAGGAAAACACTCCTCAAGATATTATTCAAGAGAACATTCCCAACCTAGCAAACCAATCAAACATTCTAATCCAGGAAATATAGACAACACCAAGAAGATATTCCTCAAGAAGAGCAACCTCAAGACACATAATTGTCAGATTCACCAGGGCTGAAATGAAGGAAAAAATGGTAAAGGCAGCCAGAGAGAAAGGACGGGTTATCCACAAAGGGAAGCCCATCAGACTCACAGTGGATCTCTTGGCATAAGCCCTACATGACAGAAGAGTATGGGAGCCAATAGTGAACATCCTTAAAGAAAAGAACTTTCAACCAAGAATATCGGATCCAGCCAAACTAAGCTTCATAAGTAAAGGAAAAATAAAATCCTTTATGAAAAAGCAATTGCTGAAAGATTTTGTCACCACCAGGCCTGTCTTACAAGAGCTCCTGAAGGAAGCCACTAAACATGGAAATGAACAACCAGTTCCAGCCATGGAAAAAACATACCAAATGGTAAAGACTATCGACACGATCATGAAACTGCATCAACTAATGGGCAAAATAATCAGCTAGTATTAAAATGGTAGAATTAAATTCACATATAACAATATTAACCTTAAATGTAAATGGGCTAAATGCCCCAGTCTAAAGACACATACTGGAAAATTGGATAGAGTCAAGATATATCAGCATGCTGTATTCAGGAGACCTATCTCACATGCAAAAACACACATAGACTAAAATTAAAGGGATGGAGGATTTTCCAAGCAAATGGAGAAAGAGAGACACAGAGAAAAAAAAAAAGTAGGGGTTGCAGTCCTAGTCTCTGATAAAACAAACTAAACCAACAAAGATTGAAAGAGACAAAGATGGATATTACATAATGGTAAAGGAATCAATGCAACAAAAAGAGCTAACTATCCAAAATATATTTGCACCCAATACAGAAACACCCAGATACATAAAGCAAGTACTTTATGACCTACAAAGAGACGTAGACTCCCACACAATAATACTGGGAGACTTTAATTCTCCACTGTCAATATTAAACAGATCAATGAGACAGAAAATTAACAAGGATATCCAGGATGTGAAATCAGATCTGAATAAAGTAGACCTAATAGATATCCACAGAACTCTCCATCCCAAATCCACAGAATACACATTCTTCTCAGCAGCACATAGAACTTACTCTAAAAATGACCATATAATTGGAAGTAAATCACTCCTCAACAAATGTAAAAGAACAGAAATCATAACAGTCTCTCAGACCACCGTGCAATCAAATTAGAACTCAGGATTAAACTCAAAACCACACAGCTACAAGGAAACTAAACAACCTGCTCCTGAATGACTACTGGCTAAAAAATGAAATGAAGGCATAAATAAAGACGTTCTTCAAACCCAATGAGAATGAAGACACAACATACTAGAATCTCTGGGACACATTTAAAGCAGTGCCTAGAGGGAAATTTATAGCACTAAATGCCCACAAGAGAAGCAATAAAAGATCTAAAATCAACACCCTATCACCATAATTAAAAGAACTAGAGGAGCAAGATCAAACAAATTCAAAAGCTGGCAGAAGGCAAGAAATAACTAAGATCAGAGCAGAACTTAAGGAGACACAGACACAAAAAAGCTTTCAAAATAATTAATAAATCCAGGAGCTGGTTGTAAATTAGTGCAACCATTGTGAAAGACAGTGCAGCAATTCCACAAAAATCTTGAAATAGAAATACATTTGACCCAGCAATCCCATTACTGTGTATATACCAAAAGTATTATAAATCATTCTATTATAAAGACACATGCACCTGTATGTTCATTTCAGCACTGTTTACAATAGCAAAGACTTGGAACCAATCCAAATGCCCATCAATGATAGACTGGATCAAGAAAATGTGGTACATACACACCATGGAATACTACACAACCATAAAAAAAGGATGAGTTCATGTCCTTTGCAGGGACATGGATGAGTCTGGAAACCATTATTCTCAGCAAACTGACACAAGAACAGAAAACCAAACACCACATGTTCTCACACATAAGTGGGTATTGAACAATGAGAACACATGGACACAGGGAGGGGATCATCACACACTGGTGTCTGTTGAGGGTTGGGGGTCTAGGGGAGGGAAACGGGGGTGAGGGGATTGGAGGGAGATAATATTAGGAGAAATAACTAATGTAGGTGATGGGGGGAAGGATGCAGCAAACCACCATGGCAGGTATATATGTACGCACGATCTGTACATGTACCACAGAACTTAAAATATAATAAAAAAATTTTTGAAAATGTGTAACTTTTAAATGCCCTATTTCCACCTTTAGCTTAGTGCTCTGATTATATAGTAACCACAGTTAGGGTTCTGATAGTGTCACACACCAGCTCCCTGTAAAAAAAAAAAAAAAAAGTGAGATCTAAGGCTGGGTGCAGTGGTTTACATCTTTAATCCAAGCACTTTGGGAGGCTAAGGCAGGCAGATCACAAAGTCTCGAGTTTGAGACCAGCCTTACCAACATGGTGAACCTGGTTCTACTAAAAATACAAAAATTAGCCAGTGCGGTGGCACACACCTGTAATCTCAGGTACTCGGGAGGATGAGGCAGGAGAATTGCTTGAACCAAGGAGGCAGAGTTTGCAGGGAGCTGAGATCACACCACTGCACTCCAACCTGGGTGACAGAGCAAGAATCTATCTCAAAAAAAGGAGTGAGATCTCAAATTAATTACCCAACATTAGAACTAAAAGAAATAGAAACCCAAGAGCAAATAAAAAACCTCTCAAAGCTATGCTGAATGGGAGTGGGGAAAGAAGGCATCTTTGTCTTGTGCCAGTTGTTAAAGGGAATGCTTCCAGCTTTTGTCCATTTAGTATGATGCTGGCTGTGGGTTTGTCATATATGGCTCTTACTATTTTTAGGTATGTTTCTTGAATACCTTGTTTATTGAGAGAGTTTTTAACACAAATGGATGTTGAATTTTATCAAAAGCCTTTTCTGCATCCATTGAGATAATCATGTGGGTTTTTTTCTTTAGTTCTGTTTATGTGATGAATCACATTTATTGATTTGCATATGTTGAACCAAAATTTCATCCCAGGGATGGTGGATGTGATCAGAAATTTATCAATTTCTTCTGGATTTCTCAATTCTTCTAGGCTCAGTGGCTCACACCTGTAATCCCAGCAATTTGGGAGGCCTAAGGTTGGGAGTTGAAGACCAGCCTGATCAACATGGAGAAATCCCATCTCTACTAAAAATACAAAATTAGCCAGGCATGGTGGTGCATGCATGTAATCCCAGCTACTAAGGAGGCTAAGGCAGAAGAATCACTTGAACCCAGGAGGAAGAGATTGTGGTGAGCCAAGATTGCATCATTGCCCAGCCTGGGCAACAAGAGTGAAATGCTGTCTAAAAAGAAATGAAAAAACAAAAAGTGCCAAGAGTTGTTTATAATATTCTTTAATGGTGGTTTGCATTTCTTTGGGGTCAGTGATATTTCCTTTCCGGATTCTGATTGTGTTTATTTGAATCTTCTCTCTTTCTCCTTTATTTGTCTACCTACAAGTTTATTTATCTTATTTTATTTTAACCAATAAGATTTTAGTAGACCAGTTACTGAGAAGTAAATAAAAACCTTCAAAGAGCAATTTTCAAAACCAATTATGACTTTGTTTGGGTTACTGGAAAATTTTAAGAAATACATTATGAGTTTTATTAATTTTTTCAGAAAACCAGGTTTTAAAAATTTATATGGAACCAAAAAAGAGCCCAAACAGAGAAGGCAATCCTAAGCAAAAAGAACAAAGCCGGAAGTGACATGCTACCAAACTTTAAACTATACTACAGGGCTATGGTAAACAAAACAGCATGGTACTGGTAAAAAAACAAACATATAGACTAATGAAACACAACAGAGAACCCAGAAATAAGACCACACATCTACAACTATCTGATTTTTGGCATACTTGACAAAAACAAGCAATGGGGAAAGGATTCTCTCTATTCATTAAATGCTGCTGAGATAACTGGCTAGTCATATGCAAAAGACTGAAACTAGACCACTTCCTTACATGATACACAAAAATTAACTTAAGATAGATTAAAGACTTAAATGTAAAACCAAAAACTACAAAAACTCTGGAAGATACCCAAAGCAATGCTATTCAGGACATAAACACAGGTGAAGATTTCATGATGAAGACACCAAAAGTAATTGCAACAAAAGCAAAAATTGACAAATGGGGTCAAATTAAACTAAAAATCTGTGCAGCAAAATAAACTATCAACAGAGGAAAAAGACAACCTACAGAATGCGAGAAATTTTTTTAAAACCATGTATCCTACAAAGATCTAATATCCAATATTTATAAGGAATTTATACTTACAAGAGGAAAACAATCCCATAAAAAAGTGAGCAAAGGACATGAAGAGACACTTTTCAAAAGAAGATATATAATCAGTGAATAATCATATGAAAAAAGCTCAACATCACTAATCATTAGAGAAATGCAAATCAAAATTACAACGAGGTACCATCTCACACCAGTCAGAATGGCAATTATTAAAAAGTCAAAAAACAACACATGCTGGTGAGGTTATGGAGGAAAAAAAACCCACTTATACACTGTATTTGGGAATGCAAATTATTTCTGCCATTGTAAAAGAAAGTGTGGCGATTCCTCAAAGATCTAAAGAGAGAAATACTATTTAACTCAGAAAACTCAGTAATGAGTTACTAAGTATGTACTCAAAGGAATATAAATTATTGTATTATAAAGACATGTGCACTCATATGTCCATTGCAGCACTATTCACAATAGCAAAGATATAAACCAACGTAAATATCCATCAGTGGTAGACTGGATAAAGAAAATGTGTTACCTATAAACCAAGGAACACTATTCAGCCATAAAAAAGAATCAGATCATGTTTTTTTTTAGGGACATGGATGTAGCTGGAGGCTAACATTCTTAGCAAATAAATGCAGGAACAAAGAATCCAAATAGCAGATGTTCTCAATTAGAAGTGGCAGCTAAATGATGAGAACACATGGACACTTGACAGTTTGGGGAACAACACATATTGGGGCCTTTAAGAGAGTGGAGAGTGGGAGGAGGAAGAGGATCAGGAAAAACAACTAATGGGTACTAGGCTTAATACCTGAGCAACAAAATAATTTGTACAACAAACCCCATGACAAAATTTACCCACATAATAAACCTGCATTTCTATAGCCGTGAAATTAAATAAAAGTTTTTTAAAAAAATTCCAAAGTTGAACAATATAACTTCCCAGCTTATTTTTTCTTTTTTTTTTTTTTTTTTTTTTTTTGCATTTTAGGTTTTGGGGTACATGTGAAGAAAATGCAAGACTGTTGCATAGGTACACACTTGGCAGTGTGGTTTGCTGCGTTCCTCCCCTTCACCTATATCTGGCATTTCTCCCCATGCTATCTCTCCCCAACTTCCCATGCCCCGCTGTCCCTCCCCTATTTCCCCCCGACAGACCCCAGTGTGTGAGGCTCCCCTCCCTGTGTCCATGTGTTCTCATTGTTCAACACCCACCTATGAGTGAAACATGTGGTGTTTGATTTTCTGTTCTTGGGTCAGTTTGCTGAGAATGATGGTTTCCAGGTTCATCCATGTCCCTACAAAGGACAAAAACTCATCGTTTCTGATGGCTACATAATATTCCATGGTGTATATGTGCCACATTTTCCCTATCCATTCTATCATCGATGGGTATTTGGGTTGGGTCCAGGTCTTTGCTATTGTAAACTGTGCTGCAATGAACATTCGTGTGCATGTGTCTGTATAGTAGAAGGATTTATAATCTTTTGGATATATACCCAGTAATGGGATTGCTGAGTAAAATGGAATTTCTATTTCTAGGTCCTTGAGGAAGTGCCACACTGTCTTCCACAATGGTTGAACTAATTTACACTCCCACCAACAGTGTAAAGGTGTTCCTATTTCTCCACATCCTCTCCAGCATCTGTTGTCTCGAGATTTTTTAATGATTGCCATTCTAACTGATGTGAGATGGTATCTCAATGAGTTTTGATTTGCAATTCTCTAATGACCAGTGATGATGAGCATTTTTTCATATGTTTGTTGGCCTCAAGTATCTCTTCTTTTGTAAATTGTCTGTTTATATCCTTCACCCACTTTTGAATGGGCTTGTTTCCTTTTTTCTTGTAAATCTGTTTTAGTTCTATCTAAATTCTGAATATCAGCCCTTTCTCAAATGGGTAAGCTGCAAAAATTTTTTCCCATTCTATTGGTTGCCAGTTCACTCTAATGACTGTTTCTTTTGCTGTGCAGAAGCTGTGGAGTTTGATTAGGTCCCATTTGTCTATTTTGACTTTTGTTGCCAATGCGTTTGCTGTTTTGGTCATGACGTCCTTGCCTATGCCTATGTCCTGAATGGTTTTGCCTAGATTTTCTTCTAGGGTATTTATGGCGTTAGGTCTTATGTTTAAGTCTTTAATCCATCTGGAGTTAATTTTAGTGTAAGGTGTCAGGAAAGGGTCCAGTTTCTGTTTTCTGCACATGGCTAGCCAGTTTTCCCAACACTACTTATTAAACAGGGAATCCTTTCCCCATTGCTTGTTTTTGTCAGGTTTGTCAAAGATGGATGGTTGTAGATATGTTGTGTTGCCTCCGACTCCTCTGTTCTGTTCCATTGGTCTATATCTCTGTTTTGGTACCAGTACCATGCTGTTTTGATTACTGTAGCCTTGTAGTATACTTTGATGTCTGGTAGTGTGATGCCACCCGCTTTGTTCTTTTTGCTGAGAACTGACTTGGCTATGTGGGCTCTCTTTTGGTTCCATATGAAGTTTAAGGTGGTTTTTTCCAGTTCTGTGAAGAAGGTCATTGGTAGCTTGATGGGGATAACATTGAATCTGTAAATTACTTTGGGCAGTATGGCCATTTTCACGATATTGATTCTTCCTAACCATGAACATGGAATGTTTCTCCATCTGTTTGTGTCCTCTCTTATTTCATTGAGCAGTGGTTTGTAGTTCTCCTTGAAGAGATCCTTGACGTTCCTTGTTAGTTGTATTCCTAGGTACTTTATTCTCTTTGTAGCAATTGTGAATGGCATTTCGTTCTTGATTTGGCTCTCTAAGTCTGTTATTGGTGTATAGGAATGCTTGTGATTTTTGCACATTGATTTTGTATCCTGAGACTTTGCTGAAGTTGCTTATCAGTTTCAGGAGATTCTGGGCTGAGATGATGGGGTCTTCTAGATATACAATCATGTCTTCTGCAAATAGAGACAATTTGACTTCCTCCTTTCCTATTCAAATACCTTTATTTCTTTTTCTTGCCTGATTGCTCTGGCTAGAAGTTCCAGTACATTATTGAATAGGAGTGGTGAGAGAGGGCATCCTTGTCTAGTGCCAGATTTCAAAGGGAAAGCTTCCAGTTTTTGCCCATTCAGTATGATATTGGCTGTTGGTTTGTCATAAATAGCTTTTATTATTTTGAGATACATTCTGCTGATATCTAGTTTATTGAGAGTTTTTAGAATAGGAGTGGTGAGAGAGGGCATCCTTGTCTAGTGCCAGATTTCAAAGGGAAAGCTTCCAGTTTTTGCCCATTCAGTATGATATTGGCTGTTGGTTTGTCATAAATAGCTTTTATTATTTTGAGATACATTCTGCTGATATCTAGTTTATTGAGAGTTTTTAGCATAAAGGGCTGCTGAATTTTGTCAAAGGACTTCTCTGCATCAATTGAGATAATCATGTGGTTATTGTCTTTGGTTCTGTTTATGTGGTGAATTACATTTATAGACTTGCATATGTTGAATCAGCCTTGCATCCCCGGGATGAATCCTACTTGATCATGGTGGATAAGCTTTTTGATGTGCTGTTGCAATCGGCTTGCCAGTATTTTATTGAAGATTTTTGCATCTATGTTCATCATGGATATTGGCCTGTAGTTTTCTTGCTGAGTCTCTGCCGGGTTTTGGTGTCAGCATGATGTTGGTCTCATAAAATGATTTGGGAAGGATTTCCTCTTTTTGGATTATTTGGAGTAGTTTCAGAAGGAATGGTACCAGCTCCACTTTGTATGTCTGGTAGAATTCGGCTGTGGACCCATCTGGACCTGGGCTTTTTTTGTGTAATGGGCTCTTACTTGCTGCCTCAACTTCAGACCTTGTTATTGGTCTATTCAGGGTTTTGACTTCTTCCTGGTTTAGGTTTGGGTGGAGGCAAGTGTCCAGGAATTTATCCATTTCTTCCAGGTTTCCTAGTTTATTTGCATAGAGTTGTTTTTAATCATCTCTGATGATGGTTTTTATTTCTGTGGAATCTGTGGTGATATCCTTTATCTTTTTTTTTTTTTTTTTTTTTTTTTTGCGTCTATTTGACTCTTCTCTCTTTTCTTTTTTATTAATCTGCATAGTGGTCTATTTTGTTGATCTTTTCAAAAAACCAGCTGCTGGATTTACTGATTTTTTTATGGGATTTTTGTGTCTCTATCTCCTTCAGTTCTGCTCTGATCATAGTTATTTCTTGTTTTCTGCTAGCTTTTGAGTTTTCTTGATCTTGCTCTTCTAGCTCTTTCAATTTTGACAATATCTTTTTGCTTCTCATGTGGGCACATATTGCTATATATTTTCCTCTAGAGACTGCTTTAAATGTGTCCCAGAGATTCTGGTATGTTGTGTCTTCGTTCTGATTGGTTTCAGAGAACATCTTTATTTCTGCCTTCATTTCATTGTTTATCCAGTCGACATTCAAGAGCCAGTTGTTCAGTTTCTATGAAGCTGTGCGGTACTGGGTTGGTTTCTGAATTCTGAGTTCTAACTTGATTGCACTGTGGTCTGAAAGACTGTTTGTTATGATTTCCATTCCTTTCCATTTGCTGAGGAGTGATTTACTTCCAATTATGTGGTCAATTTTAGAGTAGGTGTGATGTGGTGCTGAGAAGAATGTATATTCTGTGGATTTGGGGTGAAGAGTTCTGTAAATGTCTATTAGGTTTGCTCAGTCCAGGTCTGAGTTCAAGTCCTGGATATCCTTGGTAATTTTCTGTCTTGTTGATCAGTCTAAAATTGAAAATGGGGTGTTAAAGTCTCCCATTACTATTGTGTGGGCATATAAGTCTCATTGTAGGTCATTGAGAACTTGCCTTATGTATCTGGGTGCATATATATTTAAGATCACTAGTTCTTCCTGTTGCATTGATCCTTTTACCATTATGTAATGTCCTTCTTTGTCTCTTTTGATCTTTATTGCTTTAAACTCTATTTTACCAGAGATGAGAATTGCATCTCCTGCTTTTTTTTCTTTGCTCTCCATTTCCTTGGTAAATCTTCCTCCATCGCTTTAATTTGAGCCTTTGTGTATCCCTGCATGTGAGATGGGTTTCCTGGATACAGCACACCAATGGGTTTTGGCTTTTTATCCAATTTGCCAGTCTGTGTCTTTTAATTGGGGCATTTAGTCCATTTATGTTTAGGGTTAATATTGTTATGTGTGAATTTGATACTGCCATTATGATGGTAGCTGGCTGTTTTCCCCGTTATTTGATGCAGATTCTTCATTGTTTTGATCTTGCTCCTCTAGCTCTTTCAATTTTGATGATAGGGTGTCAATTTTAGATCTCCCCTTTCTTCTCATGTGGGCACTTATTGCTATATATTTTCCTCTAGAGACTGCTTTACATGTGTCCCAGAGATTCTGGCATGTGGTGTCTTCGTTCTCGTTGGTTTTGAAGAACATCTTTATTTCTGCCTTCATTTCATTGTTTATCCAGTCAACATTCAGGACAAAGTTGTTCATTTTCCGTGAAGCTGTGCGGTTCTGGGTTGGTTTCTGAATTCTGAGTTCTAACTTGATTGCACTGTGGTCTGAAAGACTGTTTGTTATGGTTTCCATTCTTTTGCATTTGCCGAGGAGTGATTTACTTCCAATTATGTGGTCAATTTTAGAGTAGGTGTGATGTGGTGCTGAGAAGAATGTATATTCTGTGGATTTGGGGTGAAGAGTTCTGTAAATGTCTATTAGGTTTGCTCAGTCCAGGTCTGAGTTCAAGTCCTGGATATCCTTGTTAATTTTCTGTCTCGTTGATCTTTCTAGTATTGACAATGGTGTGTTGAAGTCTCCCACTATTATCGTGTGGGAGTCTAAGTCTCTTTGTAAGTCTTTAAGAACTTGCCTTATGTATCTGAGTGCTCCTGTATTAGGTGCATATATATTTAGGATCGTTAGCTCTTCTTGTTGCATTGATCCTTTTACCATTATGTAATGTCCTTCTTTGTCTCTTTTGATCTTTGTTGCTTTAAAGTCTATTTTATCAGATATGAGAATTGCAACTCCTGCTTTTTTTTGCTCTCCGTTTGCTTGGTAAATCTTCCTCCATCCCTTTATTTTGAGCCTTTGTGTATCCTTGTATGTGAGGTGGGTTTCCTGGATACAGCACACTGATGGGTTTTGGCTTTTTATCCAATTTCCCAGTTTGTGTCTTCTGATTGGGGCATTTAGTTCGTTTACATTTAGGGTTAATATTGTTATGTGTGAATGTGATCCTGTCATTTTGATGCTAGCTGGCTGTTTTGCCCATTGGTTGATGCAGATTCTTCATTGTGTTGATGCTCTTTACCATTTGGTATGTTTTTGGAGTGGCTGGTACTGGTTGTTCTTTTCTATGTGTAGTGCCTCTTTCAGGAGCTCTTGTAAAGCAGACCTGGTGGTGATGAAATCTCTGAGTACTTGCTTGTTCACAAAGGATTTTATTCTTCCTTCACTTATGAAGCTTAGTTTGGCTGGATATGAAATTCTGGGTTGAAAGTTCTTTTCTTTAAGGATGTCGAATATCGGCCCCCACTGTCTTCTGGCCTGTAGGGTTTCTGCTGAGAGATCTGCTGTGAGTCTGATGGGTTTCCCTTTGTGGGTAACCCGACTTTTCTCTCTGGCTGCTGTTAGCATTTTCTCCTTCATTTCAACCCTGGTGAATCTGATGATTATGTGCCTTGGGGTAGCTCTTCTTGAGGAATATCTTTGTGGTGTTCTCTGTATTTCCTGGACTCGAATATTGGCCTGCCTTGCTACGTTGGGGAAGTTTTCCTGGATAATATCCTGAAGAGTATTTTACAGCTTGGATTCATTCTCTTCGTCACATTCAGGTACACCTATCAAATATAGGTTAGGTCTTTTCACATAGTCCCATATTTCTTGTTGACTTTGTTCATTCCTTTTTACCCTGTTTTCTCTAATCTTACCTTCTCGTTTTATTACATTGAGTTGATCTTCGACCTCTGATACCCTTTCTTCTACTTGGTTGATTCGGCTGTTCAAACTTGTGAATGCTTCGAAAAGTTCTCGTGTTGTTTTTCAGCTCCATCAATTCACTTATATTCCTCTCTAAGTTGTCCATTCCCGTTAGCATTTCCTCAAATCTTTTTTCAAGTTTCTTAGTTTCTTTTCATTGAGTTAGAACATGTTCTTTTAGCTCACAGAAGTTTCTTATTATCCACCTTCTGAAGACTGATTCTGTCATTTCATCACACTCATTCTCCTTCTAGTCTTGTTCCCTTGCTGGTGAGGAGTTGTGATCCATTGTAGGAGAGGCATTCTGTTTTGGGGTGTTTTCATCCTTTTTACATTGGTTTATTCCCATCTTTGTGGATTTATCCACCTGTCATCTTTGTAGTTGCTGACTTTCTGATTGGGTCTCTGAGTGGACATCCAGTTTGTTGATGATGAAGTTATTTCTGTTTCTTAGTTTTTCTTCTAACAGTCTGGCCCCTCTGCTGTAGGCCTCCTGAGGCCCACTCCAGGCCCTGCTTGCCTGGGGATCACCTGCAGCAGCTGCAGAACAGTAAGGGTTGCTATGAGTTTCTCTTCTGCTTTGTACCAGAAGGATACCTACTAGATGTCAGTCTGAGCTCTCCTTAATGAGGTGACTCTTTGGATATACGGGGGTCAGGGAGCTGCTTGAGGAGACAGTCTGTCCTTTATAGAAGCTCAAGTGCTGAGCTGTGAGCTCTGTTGTTCATTCAGAGCTGCTGGGCAGGTATGTTTAAGTCTGCTGCAGCAGAACTCATAACCCCCTTTTTTTCCCAGGTGTTCTGTCCCAGGGAGTTAGGGCTTTATTTATGAGTTTCCACTGTGCTGCTGCCTTTTTTTTTTCAAGGCTGCCCTGCCCAGCTAGGAGGCAGCCTCACTGTCTGCCTCCAGAGGCTTTGCTGAGCTGCTGTGGGCTCCGCCCAGCTGCCATGTGAACTTCCCTGCAATCCCGTTTATATTGATGTAGTTAGAACTGCCTCAGCAGTGGTGGTGTGCCTCTGTAATGATGGACTCTCTCTATAATGGTGGGTTGACTTGGCAACGGTGGGTTGCCTCGGCAATGGCAGGTTGCCTCAGCAATCGCAGACTGCGTCCGTAGTGGTGGAGTGCCTCGGTAATGGCAGACGCCCCTCCCCCACAGAGCTGGACTGTCCTGGGTTCAGCTGTGCTTGCTGTGAAACTCAACCCAGAGTGTTTCTAATTGCTGTTTTTTTGTTTTTTTGTGGGGGTGGGACCAGCCTGGCCTGATCACCTGGCTCTCTGCCTCAGAGCCTTTTTTTTTTTTAGTTGAACGGTTGGCTCTCTCCCAGGTGTTCTGGTCGCCTGTTGAAAAGGCACCTGGATCTGTGTGATTCCCTGTGCAGTGACCCACTGCACCAGCTGAAACAGCAGCTCTGAGATTCGTGGTGCTTTTTTCCCTGGGAATCTCCTGGCCTGGCTCCCTGTTTCAGTCCCCCCCCCCCTTTTTTTTTAATCAGATGAATAAGTGACTCTGCCTTCCCGGAGCTCCCCTTGCTGGCTAACAGGCGACCCAGTCCTGTTTACTCTGCACTAGGAACTGCCACACCGGGCCACCGGCAAAACAGCTGCACTAGCCAAAACAGCCTCACTGGTGACCCGTGGGGCTCCTCTGCCTGGGAATCTCCTGGTCTGTGGGCAATAAAAATCCATCTGGAAATTTGGCGTCCACTCACCGTCTGAGCTTTCACTGGGAGCTGCAATCCTGAGCTGCTCCTAACTGGCCATCTTGGATCTGAGCATCAACTTTCCAGTTTTAAACACATGAAAACAAACCCACATCAAGGCACATCATCTTGAAAATTTGGAATATATAACAATGTAGGAAAAGCTCCCCAAAATTTTCAGAAACTTTTTTTAATACACTATTTACAAAGAATTAAAAATTAGAATGGTTTTAGGCTTCTCAACAGCACTGACAGAAGCAAGAAAATAATGGAGCAATATCTTCAAGCTTTGAAAGACAAATTATTTCTCTATAAGCACCTGTTCAGGCCAGGCACAGTGGCTCAAGCCTGTAATCCCAGCACTTTGGGAGGCCAAGGCGGGCTGATCATGAGGTCTAGAGTTCAAGACCAGACTGGCCAACATGGTGAAACCCCATCTCTACTAAAAAATACAAAAATTAGCCAGACATGGTGGCTTCTGCATGTAATCCCAGCTACTTCAGAGGCTGAGGTAGGAGAATTGCTTAAAAAGGAACCAGGATGTGGAGGTTGCAGTGAGCCGAGATGGCACCACTGTGCTCCAGCCTGGGCTACAGAGTGAGACTCCATCTCAATAAATAAATAAATAAATAAATAAATAAATAAATAAATAAATAAATAAAAGCACCTGTTCACATGGATCCCCATCCCACTGAATTAATTTGCCATCCACAGAGCTATTGACAACTAGCTCTTTCCTCTTGCCTTTTCACTTACCAGGTGGAAGTGATTACAGACTTAATTTCTTTGAGGGGTTATTTAGGTTGGAGAGGGCACCTTTGTAATGCAGAAGTCATAACGTTCAACAGAGACAGTAAAAAAAAATAGCTCCCAGCGTTTCACAGTGGAGAGAGAGATAATTTAATGTCAGATTTTAAAGGAATTCAAACCATCACTTATTTTGTCCAATGAGGAAACTGTGGCTCTAAGAGGTTAGAGGGTTAACCAAATTCAGTTAGTTTTTTTTAGTTTGTAGCAGAGCTGAAAGTAGGCACTAAGCATTGCAACACCAGGCCTCTCTTCCTCCCCTCTATCCTACTGCTAGTAGTGTCAGTGGCAAATACAAGCCAGTTCAAGGAAACATGGCCTCAGGGAGGAGTACTAAGGACCAAGCACCAATGCATCCTTGACATTTTCTACAAATTGCTTAATTATAGGGCTTCATTTATTCACAGAAACTGCCTCTCTTGTACATTGCCCAACACACACACTGTCTGATGGAGATAATTTATCATTATCTGAATGCACTCAGGGTGGTCAGTTTCAGCCATAGTGAAGAAAAGAGAAACCCAGGGTGAAGGGCAGAAGCAGCCCTTCTTGTTTTACTCTCCAGCCCTTCACCCCCTCCGATCAGCCCAGGTAGATCCACTTTCATTACATTTATGTTTAAGGTAAAATCTGGAAATCTTGGTCAAGCAGCCCTGCTTATCAGTGGGTTCTTAATAACCCATTTTTTTTCAAACTTCATTTGATGGATCCAAAATATGTTTGATATTATTATAAAGTACCCTTATCAGTCCTACTGCTAAAATGACACTGCCCAAAAGTGAAAGGTGTTAACAACAAAGTCTCTAGAACCAGAAATAAGTATGTTTAAATCTAAAACCCATTACTTTCAAGCCATGCTGCCATGTCCAACTAATTCTCATTAAATAATATCTTACTGAGCACACTAGACTGTAGGAATGCAAACAGATAGGGGTTTACCTTTCCTGGCTTCACGCTTGTGAGGCAGAGCCAGACACTAACATCTATTATTCAAGTTAATGTAAAGAATTAACCAGTACAAGTGCTGTGAAGGCAGGTCCCTGGAATAATGAGAGTACCCAGAGAAGGCTTTGCTCTAGTTACAAAGGTCAGGAAAGTCTTCCTCTAGGAAGGGCAACTGGAGCTGAGATCAGAAGCATGAGTGGGCAGTAAGTGAACAAAGTAAGGAGAATCTGGCATCCCAGGCAAAGGTGTGGTGCAGAAGGACCTTGACTTTGACCAGTACAAGATGCTGAGTCTTTACAGTCCAGACAAGGGAGGAGCGGCACACAGTGAGGTCAGAAAAATGAAAAGGGGCTGTGGCCATAGTGAAGAGGTTTGTCATTCTAAGGAGGATTGGGAGCTGTGGGGCATGGTCTGATTTATGTGGAGGACAGACTGGGGAACAGCACAGATACAGGCACACAGGTAGAAGGCCAGGAGGTAATCCACACAAGCACTGTGATAAGAATATCAATGGAAAGAGAAAACAGAAGCTAAGGGATATTTAAGAACTAAAATCAGCAGGTCTGAATGTTAAGTCAGATATGAGAAGTGAGAGAAAGAGATAAACCAGGGCCCACTCATAGGACATTGGCTTGTGTGACTGAATAGGGGGTCACACCATTCTTTGAAAAACAAAATGTAAGGAGGAGCAGACTGGTGATTTAAACCTCTGAGCCTCAGTTTCCTCATCTGTAAAATGGGAAGAGTCCTACCTATATCACAATGTTGTTTAAAGCATTAGAAAACATTCCTAGAGATTGGATCCAAGATGGCTGGTTAGGAGGAACTCGGGATTGCAGCTCCGAGAGAAAGCACAGAGGGTGAGGGGATGCTGCATTTCCAGATGGATTTTTACTGCCCACAGACCAGGAGATTCACAGGCGGAGGAGCCCCATGGGTCACCAGCGCCACTGGTTTGACCGGCGTGGTTGCTTGGCCTGCGCCCTGGGGCAGCGGCTCCCTGTGCAGAGTGAGTGAGACTGAGTCCCCTCTAAGCCAGCAAAGGGAGCCGAAACAACGAGCCAGGCCAGGACATTCCCGGGCAAAAAAGTGCCATGAATCTCAGAGCCGCTGCTTCAGCTGATGCAGCGGCTCCCAGGGCAGCTGATTTTTACTACCCACAGACCAGGAGATTCAGAGGCGGAGGAGCCCCATGGGTCACCAGTGTCACTGGTTTGACTGGCATGGCTGCTTGGCCTGCACCCTGGGGCAGCGGCTCCCTGTGCAGAGTGAGCGAGACTGAGTCCCCTCTAAGCCAGCAAGGGGAGCTGAAACAGGGAGTCAAGCCAGGAGATTCCTGGGCAAAAAAAGCGCCACGGCAAAAACAACTGAACCCGAGATGGTCCAGCTCTGTGGAGGAGGGGTGTCCTCAATTACAGAGGCACCCTGCAGTTCCCAGGGCAATCTGCCATAACCAAGGCATCCTGCCACTACAGAGACTCCGTCACTACAGGGGAGGGCCAATATAGCAGAAGCAGTTGTAACTACACCCATATAAACAGGACTTCAGGAAAGTTCACACGGAAGCTGGGCAGAGCCCACAGCAGCTCAACAAAGCCTCTGCAGGCTGAGTGTGACTAGGCTGCCACTTTGTGGGCAGGGAAAATGGCAGCAGGACAGTGGAAAATCATAAAGCCCTAACTCCTGGGACAGAACACCTGGGGGGAAGAAAAGGGGGATTATGAGTTCTACTGCTGCAGACTTAAAAGTACCAAAATCAGAAAGACAGCAACTACAAAGTCGACAGGAGGATAAATCCACAAAGATGGGAAGAAACCAGAGCAAAAAGGATGAAAACACCCGAAACCAGAACACCTCTCCTCCTACAAGGGAGCACAATTCCTCACCAGCAAGGGAACAAGACTGGATGGAGAATGAGTGTGATGAAATAACAGAATCAGCTTTCAGAAAGTGGATAATAAGAAACTTCTGTGAGCTAAAAGAACATGTTCTAACCCAATGCAAAGAAACTAAGAACCTTGAAAAAAGACTTCATGAAATCCTAACAAGAATGGACAACTTAGAGAGGAATATGAGTGAATTGATGGAGCTGAAAAACACAACACGAGAACTTCATGAATTAGGCACAAGTTTCAACAGCCGAATCAACCAAGTAGAAGAAAGGGTATCAGAGGTCGAAGATCAACTCAATGTAATAAAACGAGAAGGCAAGATTAGAGAAAACAGGGTAAAAAGGAATGAACAAAGTCAACAAGAAATATGGGACTATGTGAAAAGACCTAACCTACATTTGATAGGTGTACCTGAATGTGACGAAGAGAATGAATCCAAGCTGTAAAATACTCTTCAGGATATTATCCAGGAAAACTTCCCCAACGTAGCAAGGCAGGCCAATATTCGAGTCCAGGAAATACAGAGAACACCACAAAGATATTCCTCAAGAAGAGCTACCCCAAGGCACATAATCATCAGATTCACCAGGGTTGAAATGAAGGAGAAAATGCTAACAGCAGCCAGAGAGAAAAGTCGGGTTACCCACAAAGGGAAACCCATCAGACTCACAGCAGATCTCTCAGCAGAAACCCTACAGGCCAGAAGACAGTGGGGGCCGATATTCGACATCCTTAAAGAAAAGAACTTTCAACCCAGAATTTCATATCCAGCCAAACTAAGCTTCATAAGTGAAGGAAGAATAAAATCCTTTGTGAACAAGCAAGTACTCAGAGATTTCATCACCACCAGGTCTGCTTTACAAGAGCTCCTGAAAGAGGCACTACACATAGAAAAGAACAACCAGTACCAGCCACTCCAAAAACATACCAAATGGTAAAGAGCATCAACACAATGAAGAATCTGCATCAACCAATGGGCAAAACAGCCAGCTAGCATCAAAATGACAGGATCACATTCACACATAACAATATTAACCCTAAATGTAAACGAACTAAATGCCCCAATCAGAAGACACAAACTGGGAAATTGGATAAAAAGCCAAAACCCATCAGTGTGCTGTATCCAGGAAACCCACCTCACATACAAGGATACACAAAGGCTCAAAATAAAGGGATGGAGGAAGATTTACCAAGCAAACGGAGAGCAAAAAAAAGCAGGAGTTGCAATTCTCATATCTGATAAAATAGACTTTAAAGCAACAAAGATCAAAAGAGACAAAGAAGGACATTACATAATGGTAAAAGGATCAATGCAACAAGAAGAGCTAACGATCCTAAATATATATGCACCTAATACAGGAGCACTCAGATACATAAGGCAAGTTCTTAAAGACTTACAAAGAGACTTAGACTCCCACACGATAATAGTGGGAGACTTCAACACACCATTGTCAATACTAGAAAGATCAACGAGACAGAAAATTAACAAGGATATCCAGGACTTGAACTCAGACCTGGACTGAGCAAACCTAATAGACATTTACAGAACTCTTCACCCCAAATCCACAGAATATACATTCTTCTCAGCACCACATCACACCTACTCTAAAATTGACCACATAATTGGAAGTAAATCACTCCTCGGCAAATGCAAAAGAATGGAAACCATAACAAACAGTCTTTCAGACCACAGTGCAATCAAGTTAGAACTCAGAATTCAGAAACCAACCCAGAACCGCACAGCTTCACGGAAAATGAACAACTTTGTCCTGAATGTTGACTGGATAAACAATGAAATGAAGGCAGAAATAAAGATGTTCTTCAAAACCAACGAGAACGAAGACACCACATGCCAGAATCTCTGGGACACATGTAAAGCAGTCTCTAGAGGAAAATATATAGCAATAAGTGCCCACATGAGAAGAAAGGGGAGATCTAAAATTGACACCTTATCATCAAAATTGAAAGAGCTAGAGGAGCAAGATCAAAAAAACTCAAAACCTAGCAGAAGACAAGAAATAACTAAGATCAAAGCAGAATTGAAGGAGATGGAGACACGAAAAACCCTACAAAAAATCAATAAATCTACAGCTGGTTTTTTGAAAAGATCAACAGAATAGACAGCCCACTAGCCAGATTAATAAAAAAGAAAAGAGAGAATAACCAAATAGATGCAATAAAAAATGATAAAGGGGATATCACCACAGATTCCACAGAAATTCAAACCATCATCAGAGATTATTAAAAACTCTATGCACATAAACTAGAAAACCTGTAAGAAATGGATAAATTCCTGGACAGTTGCCTCCTCCCAAGCCTAAACCAGGAAGAAGTCGAAACCCTGAATAGACCAATAACAAGGTCTGAAGTCGAGGCAGCAGTTAAGAGCCTACCACCCAAAAAAAGCCCAAGTCCAGATGGGTTCACAGCCGATTTCTACCAGACAAACAAAAAGGAACTGGTACCATTCCTACTGAAACTATTCCAAATAATCCAAAAAGAGGGAATCCTTCCGAAATCATTTTGTGAGACCAACATCATACTAATGCCAAAACCCGGCAGAGACTCAACAAGAAAACAAAACTACAGGCCAATATCCATAATGAACATAGATGCAAAAATCTTCAATAAAATACTGGCAAGCTGATTACAACAGCACATCAAAAAGCTTATCCACCATGATCAAGCAGGATTCATCCCGGGGATGCAAGGCTGGTTCAATATAAGCAAGTCTATAAATGTAATTCACCACATAAACAGAACCAAAGACAAAAACCACATGATTATCTCAATTGATGCAGAGAAGTCCTTTGACAAAATTCAACAGCCCTTTATGCTAAAAACTCTCAATAAACTAGATATCAACAGAATGTATCTCAAAATAATAAAAGCTATTTATGACAAACCAACAGCCAATATCATACTGAATGGGCAAAAACTGGAAGCATTCCCTTTGAAATCTGGCACTAGACAAGGATGCCCTCTCTCACCATTCCTATTCAATATAGTATTGGAAGTTCTAGCCAGAGCAATCAGGCATGTAAAAGAAATAAAGTGTATTCAATTTGGAAAAGAGGAAGTCAAGTTGTCTCTATTTGCAGACGACATGATTGGATATATCTAAAAGACCCCATCATCTCAGTCCAGAATCTCCTGAAACTGATAAGCAACTTCAGCAAAGTCTCAGGATACAAAATCAATGTGCAAAAATCACAAGCATTCCTATACACCAATAACAGACTTAGCCAAATCAAGAACGAACTGCCATTCGCAATTGCTACAAAGAGAATAAAATACCTAGGAATACAACTAACAAGGAACGTAAAGGATCTTCTCAAGGAGAACTACAAACCACTGCTCAATGAAATAAGAGAGGACACAAACAGATGGAGAAACATTCCATGTTCATGGTTAGGAAGAATCAATATCGTGAAAATGGCCATACTGCCCAAAGTAATTTACAGATTCAACACTATCCCCATCAAGCTACCAATGACCTTCTTCACAGAACTGGAAAAAACCACCTTAAACTTCATATGGAACCAAAAGAGAGCCCGCATAACCAAGTCAATTCTAAGCAAAAAGAACAAAGCGGGTGGCATCACACTACCGGACATTAAACTATTCTACAAGGCTACAGTAATCAAAACAGCATGGTACTGGTACCAAAACAGAGATATAGACCAATGGAACAGAACAGAGGAGTCGGAGGCAACACAACATATCTACAACCATCCGATCTTTGACAAACCTGACAAAAACAAGCAATGGGGAAAGGATTCCCTGTTTAATAAGTGGTGTTGGGAAAACTGGCTAGCCATATGCAGAAAGCAGAAACTTGACCCCTTCCTGACATCTTACACTAAAATTGACTCCAGATGGATTAAAGACTTAATCATAAGACCTAACACCAGAAAAACCCTAGAAGGAAACCTAGGCAATACCATTCAGGACATAGGTGTAGGCAAGGACTTTATGACCAAAACACCAAAAGCATTGGCAACAAAAGTCAAAATAGACAAATGGGACCTAATCAAACTCCACAGCTTCTGCATGGCAAAAGAAACCGTCAATAGAGTGAATTGGCAACCAACAGAATGGGAAAAAATTTTTACAGCCTACCCATCTGACAAAGGGCTGATATCCAGAATCTACAACAAACTAAAACAGATTTACAAGAAAAAAACAAACAAGCCCATTCAAAAATGGGCGAAGGATATGAACAGATACTTTACAAAAGAAGACATACATGAGGCCAACAAGCATATGAAAAAATGCTCATCATCACTGGTCATTAGAGAAATGCAAATCAAAACTACATTGATATACCATCTCGCGCCAGTTAGAACGGCGATCATTAAAAAATCTGGAGACAACAGATGCTGGAGAGGATGTGGAGAAATAGGAACACTTTTACACTGTTGGTGGGAGTGTAAATTAGATCAACCATTGTGGAAGACAGTGTGGCGATTCCTCAAGGACCTAGAAATAGAAATTCCATTTGACCCAGCAATCCCATTACTGGGTATATATCCAAAGGATTATAAATCGTTCTACTATAATGACACATGCACACGAATGTTCATTGCAGCACAGTTTACAATAGCAAAGACCTGGAACCAATCCAAATGCCCATCGATGATAGACTGGACAGGAAAAATGTGGCACATATACACTGTGGAATATTATGCAGCCATCAAAAACGATGAGTTCGCGTCCTTTGTAGGGACATGGATGAACCTGGAAACCATCATTCTCAGCAAACTGACACAAGAACACAAAATCAAACATCGCATGTTCTCACTCACAGACGGGTATTGAACAATGGGAACACATGGACACAGGGAGGGGAGCACTATACACTGGGGTTTGTTGGGGGGGAGTTGGGGGATAGCGGGGGGTGGGGAGTTGGGGAGGGATAGCATGGGGAGAAATGCCAGATGTAGGTGAAGGGGAGGAAGGCAGCAAATCACACTGCCACGTATGCAACTATGCAACAACCTTGCATGTTTTTCACATGTACCCCAAAACCTAAAATGCAATAACAAAAAAAAAAAGAAAAAAAAAGAAAACATTCCTAGAAAATGAAGCTGCCACACAAAGTGGTGTATGGTTCTCCCCCAAGTAAATGGGAGCAATTGTTATAGTCTTCTTTTTCTTGATCTGATTAGAAATTCAGGATCTCAGATATTCATTTCTTTTCACCCTCTTCTCTCATGGCTCTGCCAAATTGCTGGTTTACTGATCTAATTACCCTAAAGTCTCTAGTACTCCATAGTTGTAAACTAGGCAAGGTGGCAATTGCTCTTCTAAATGGATTATTGTAAATGTCACTGCTACAGTGAAGCTCACAGTGGCTCATTTGGCTGTTCAAGGGAAAAAATCTACTGCAAATGCAGCTCCCATTACTTGCCAAATGTTCGTGCACAAATGCATTTATTTTACCAGGATTGTAGTGTTAAGTCATTTAAGGGGAATGGGAAAATACCACTCACAATTGAAAGAGAGAAAAAATAGCATGTATACAGCACTCCAGAGTTTATAAAGCTCCATGTATCAATCGGAACCCACACTGGGTGTAGGATGCTGAGGGGAGGAGAAACAGTAGGCATGTTCATGATTATTTTTAAAAGTAAGGTTAACTTAGAAAAAGTTACTTGCTCAAGTTTACAAAACAAGGAAGTATGCATTTATGTCACTAAAATACAAGTGTTGAGGCTCCCGATTCTCTCATATGTCTATCAAAATCCCCCAACTGCCAACACTAAACCATACAATGCAAACCATAAAAACTATACAGCTACTGAACAAAGGAGAGGGGCAAGATCAAAACTCATTTGAACTTTCACAATCATATTTTATCAATTCATAATTGCTTGACTATTATATGTGGTTGTCACTAATAAACAAGATGTAATGAGCCACTGCTACCTGCCAGACCAAATGTTAAACACTTCATTTGTACTGTTTCACTGAACCTTTACTTTCAACAAAGGTGCTTTCAAAAATCAGAATTATGAAAGTAAGACGAAAAAAATGGAAGCTGACAAAGCTTAAGTTGCTTAAACCTGCTCCTAAATCCTAGTCTTTTCCAAAGCCATTCTACTAGACTGCCATGCTTCTGCAGGATATATTGTATTCATAGCAGAGTCAAATACAAATAAGGACAAGACAGTGAGTACTTTTTAGTTCTTCTGGGTTTTTTGGGAAATTCAAACCATGTCTCCCCTTGTCCTAAAAGCATTTAATGTAGTTTCACCCATTCAATAAGCAAACAAGCATGAACTCTTATCTGGCCAGATACAACTCTGGTTTCTCTGCAATGGTACTTTCTGTGTAAGGAATATTCATATCTCAAATGCTGATCCTCATTCTGCTGCTTACTGGCCTAATAACCTTGGGTGACTTAGCAGCTCAGACACTTAATTTAGTAGTCTGTGAAGTGGGGTTGACAATAGTTCCAATACCATAAAATAAATGAACCATTTGCAAAAAGCACTTGATATGGTCCCTGGTACATGGTTAGTATACCACACATATTAGTGGTGATTATTTTTTATTTTGATAATCCTTGTGATCACAAAATAGAGGTTAGCTACATTCCACAGAGAGGAAACTGGTTCCAAGACATAAAGCGTTTTGTTTAATTTCACACAGCTTATTAATGATAGAACAAAGATAAGAAAGCAACTTTCCTAAATGCGACAGGGCAAAATTTTGTTACTAAAACCTCCAGCAACTCTCTGAGGAGCGTGGGTCTTGGCAGCTGGAGGATTCTGAAAGTAGAAGTGGGGAGAAGCCAAACTGCTCATCAGAAAGGGTTGAGAGATCAAGAGGTCTGAGGATGATTCAGAAGTGAGAAGAAAGGGCAAAGAAATCAAGTATGCATGGGGAGGGTCAGTGAAAGGGTGGGTGGAGGAGGAAGGGAAAGGGAGAAGGAGAATATGTTCAAAGGGATTTGAGAAATTTACTCCCGATACACAATGTAAACTTTCTCTACCTTTGACGTTCGAAATCATCATGAAAATCCAGACTACATACAAATGCACGTGTGTCTACAGACTAAAAGACAGCAAACCCCTGTATAACAAGGTAAGTGAGGGAAACATTGCACACAAGGGCAGCCCCCATCTAGGCATGTCAGGGGAAAGCAATTGGCCCCATGCTGTACGTTGGGTGAGAGAGAGGAAAGATGTTATGGAATTAGGTTGTATTTACTAGATGTGGCTGAAGACAAAAAGAGAGTGAGGAAGAAAAATCACCCAATTCTGCATGATCTGAGAAAATCTGAGGAAGAGTTTTGGCTTCCAAGATACCATTCTTAGTATAACCAGCTTATAAAGTGGAAGTGGATTATACATTCACAAAGCTGGCCAGCCAACAGGTCCCAAAGCCTAGAAGAGAATCACTCAGGCACATGCTCCCTAATAAACTTGGGAGGCACATGGATGATTTAGAAAGGAAGATGACAGAGGTAGAACTGGAGAATTGTCATTACTGTTCCTAGTTGTGTTTTGCCATCCTAACTATAAGCAAACCAGGGATTTCCTTACAGCACACTGGAAAATCATAAAATCCCCTTATTTCTGTACTTTGCTTTTTTTTGCCAAAAATATAAATTATACAAAACAGAATCTATATTCTCTACATGTTTGCTGAGGTTCAAATGCTTAGATTGCTGTGTTTTAAAATCATATTTGCTGAGATATTGTTTGTTCTTATATCCTTTGGCCTGAGCATAGCAATAATTGCTTCCACCTGCTGGTAGAAAGTAGCAAGAGAGATGAAAGAAGAGGCAATGCAGGGAGGAGGGTGGAGGTGGTCAGGAAATAAAACTAGATTAAGAAAGCTAATCTCACTTGAACAAATATATCTGTGCCATGCCCCTCCAGAAGAGGCATTCACCACAATGCTCTCTTTATCCTGCCTTCTCTATATAGGCCTCCCCTACCCCATTCAAAATGTACTATATACAAGGCTTGGTGGGGTGGGAGAAATATAAATGAAGTCAAACTATCTGGATGTGAGTTTGAACTTCTGCCACTTATTAATTGTGGTTTTGTAAGTGAAAGCTTTCCCCTCACCTATGAAATAAAGCTATGAGTTTTGCTTGTTTGTTTTTGTTTTTATTTTGAGATGGAGTCTTGCTCTGTTGCCGAGGCTGGAGCACAACAGTGTGAGGCTCACTGCAACCTCTGCCTCCTGTGTTCAAATGATTCTCCTGCCTCAGCCTTCGGAGTAGCTGCGGTTACAGGCGCACACCACTACGACCAGCTAGTTTTATATAATTTGAGTAGAGATAGGGTTTCATAATGTTGGCCAGGCTGGTCTTGAACTCCTGATCTCAGGTGAGTATGAGATCATTACCTGGGTGCAGTGGCTCACACTTGTAATTCCAGCACTTAACCACTGTGCCTGACCAAGGGTATGAGTATTTTCAACTAGTTTTGTCAATGACATAATGCAAGCGCTCTGTATGTTTCCATGAATATCCATTACCATGCACAGACAAAAGTCACGGATGTGTCTTTTTTTAATTGCATTCTAGGTTTTGAGGTACATGTGAAGAACATGTGAGATTGTTCCATAGGTACTCACATGGCAGTGTGATTTGTTGACTTCCTCCCCATCACCTATATCTGGCATTTCTCCCCATGCTATCTCTCCCCAACTCCCCACCCCATGCTGTCCCTCCCCTATTTCCCCATGACAGACCCCAGTGTGTGATGCTCCCCACCCTGTATCCATCTGTTCTCATTGTTCAACACCTACCTATGAGTGAGAACATGTGGTGTTTGATTTTCTGTTCTTGTGTTTGCTGAGAATGATGGTTTCCAGGTTCATCCATGTCCCTACAAAGGACGCAAACTCATCGTTTATGATGGGTGCATAGTATTCCATGATATATTTGTGCCACATTTTCCCTGTCCAGTCTATCATCAATGGGCATTTGAGTTGGTTCCAGGTCTTTGATATTGAAAACTGTGCTGCAATGAACATTCGCATGCATGTCCTTATAGTAGAATGATTTATAATCCTTTGGATATATACCCAGTAATGGGATTGCTGGGTCAAATGGAATTTCTATTTCTAGGTCCTTGAGGAATCGCCACACTGTCTTCCACAATGGTTGAACTAGTTTACACTCCCACCAACAGTGTAAAAGTCTTCCAATTTCTCCACATCCTCTCTAGCATCTGTTGTCTCCAGATTTTTTAATGATCGCCATTCTAACTGCTGTGAGATGGTATCTCAATGTAGTTTTGATTTGCATTTCTCTAATGACCAGTGATGATGAGCATTTTTTCAGATGTTTGTTGGCCTCATATATGTCTTCTTTTGTAAAGTGTCTCTTCATATCCTTCACCTACTTTTGAATGGGCTTGTTTGTTTTTTACTTGTAAATCTGTTTTAGTTCTTTGTAGATTCTGGATATCAGAACTTTGTCAGATGGGTAGAGTGCAAAATTTTTTTCCCATTCTATTGGTTGTCGATTCACTCTAATGACTTTCTTTTGCCGTGCAGAAGCTGTGGAGTTTGATTAGGTCTCATTTGTCTATTTTGGCTTTTGTTGCCAATGCTTTTGGTGTTTTGGTAATGAAGTCCTTGCCTATGCCTATGTCCTGAATGGTTTTGCCTAGATTTCCTTCTAGGGTTTTTATGGTGATGAGAAGAATGTATATTCTGTGGATTTGGGGTGGAGAGTTCTGTAAATGTCTATTAGATTGCTTGGTCCAGGTCTGAGTTCAAGTCCTGGATATCCTTGTCAATTTTCTGTCTTGTTGATCTGTCTAATATTGACAATGGGGTGTTAAAGACTTTCACTATTATTGTGTGGGAGTCTAAGTCTCTTTGTAAGTCTTTAAGAACCTGCTTTATGTATCCAGGTGTTCCTGTATTGGGTGCATATATATTTAGGATCATTACCTCTTCTTGATACATTGATCCTTTCATCCATTATGTCATGTCCTTCTTTGTCTCTTTTGATCTTTGTTGCTTTAAAGTCTATTTTATCAGAGACGAGAATTGCAACTCCCGCTTTTTTTTGCTCTCCATTTGCTTGGTAAATCTTCCTCCATCCCTTTATTTTGAGCCTTTGTGTATCTTTGCATGAGAGATGGGTTTCCTGGATACATCACACTGATGGGTTTTGACTTTTTATCCAAATTGCCAGTTTGTGTCTTTTGATTGGGGCATTTAGTCCATTTACATTTAGGGTTAATATTGTTATGTGTGAATCTGATTCTGCCATTTTGATGCTAGCTGGCAGTTTTGCACGTTAGTTGATGCAGATTCTTCATTGTGTTGATGCTCTTTACCATTTGGTATGTTTTTGAGTGGCTGGTACTGGTTGTTCTTTTCTATGTGTAGTGCCTCTTTCAGGAGCTCTTGTAAAGCTGGTCTGGTGGTGATGAAATCTCTGAATACTTGCTTGTTCACAAAGGATTTTATTTCTCCTTCACTTCTGAAGCTTAGTTTGGCTGGATATGAAATTCTGTGTTGACAGTTATTTTCTTTAAAGATGTTGAATATTGGCCCCCACTCTCTTCTGGCTTGTAGGATTTCTGCTGAGAGATCTGCTATGAGTCTGATGGGCTTCCCTTTGTGGGTAACCCGACCTTTCTCTCTGGCTGCCCTTAGCATTTTCTCCTTCATTTCAACCCTGGTGAATCTGACGATTATGTGCCTTGGGGTTGCTCTTCTTGAGGAATATCTTTGTGGTGTTCTCTGTATTTCCTGGACTTGAATATTGGCCTGCTTTGCTAGGTTGGGGAAGTTTTCCTGGATAATATCCTGAAGAGTATTTTCCAGCTTGGATTCATTCTCTCCGTCACATTCAGATACACCTATCAAATGCAGATTAGATCTTTTCACATAGTCCCATATTTCTTGGAGACTTTGTTCATTCCCTTTTACCCTGTTTTCTCTAATCTTGCCTTCTCGTTTTATTTCATTAAGTTGATCTTCGACCTCTGATATCCTTTCTTCTGCTTGGTCAATTCGTCTGCTGAAACTTGTATATGCTTCAAGAAGTTCTTGTGTTGTGTTTTTCAGCTCCATCGATTCACATATATTCCTCTCTAAGCTGTTTATTCTCGTTAGCATTTCATCACATCTTTTTTCAAGGTTCTTAGTTTCTTTGCATTGGGTTAAAACATGTTCTTTTAGCTTATGGAAGTTTCTTATTAATCATCTTTTGAAGCCTGTTTCTGTCAATTCATCACATTCATTCTCCATCCAGCCTTGTTCCCTTGCTGGTGAGGAGTTATGATCCCTTGGAGGAGGAGAAGCATTCTGGTTTTGGGTGCATTCAATTTTTGTGTGTTTGTTTCTTCTCATCTTTGTGAATTTATCCACCTGTCATATTTGTAGTTGTTGACTTTCAGATTGGGTCTCTGAGTGGACATCCAGTTTGTTGATGATGAAGTAATTTCTTTGTCTTTCTTGTTTTTCCTTCTAACAGTCAGGTCTCTCTGCTGTAGGACTGCTAAGGTCCACTCCAGGCTCTGCTTGCCTGGGGATCACCTGCAGCAGCTACAGAACAGTAAGGGTTGCTGCCAGTTTCTTCTTCTGCTATCTTTGTCCCAGAAGGATACCCACCAGATGTAAATCTAAGCTCTCCTGTATGAGGTGACTCTTTGGATATACAGGTGTCAGAGAGCTGCTTGAGGAGACAGTCTTTCCATTATAGGAGCTCCAGTGCTGAGCTGTGAGCTCCATTGTTCATTCAGAGCTCTTGGGCAGGTACGTTTAAGACTGCTGCAGCAGAACTCATAAATGCCTTTTTTATTTTTTATTTTTTCCCAGGTGCACTGTCCCAGGGAGTTAGGGCTTTATTTATAAGTTTCTGTGGTGCTGCTGCCTTTTTTCAGGGCTGCCCTGCCCAGCCACGAGGCAGCCTAGTCACAGTCTGCCAGCAGAGATGTTGCTGAGCTGCTGTGGGCTCCACCCAGCTGCCATGTGAACTTTCCTGCAGTCCTGCTTATAGGGGTATAGTTAGAACTGCCTTGGCAATGGCGGCCCACCTCTGTAATGGCGGACTCTCTCTGTAATCACGGGCTGCCTCAGCAGTGGCAGGCTGCCTCAGCAATGGCGGACCACATCCGTAGTGGTGGACTGCCTTGGTAATGGCAGACACCTCTCCCCACAGAGCTAGATTGTCCCAGGATCAGCTGTGCTTGCTGTGAAACTCTCAATACAGAGCGTTTCAGATTGCTGTTTTTTTGTGGGGGTGGGACGAGCCGAGCCTGATCACCTGGCTCCCTGCCTCAGACCTCTTTTCTTTTTTTCAGTTGAATGGGCAACTCTGTCTCCCAGGTGTTCCAGTCACCTTTTGAAAAGGCGCCAGGATCTATGTGATTTCCCATGCAGCAACCCACTTCACCAGCTGAAACAGCTGCGCTGAGATCCGTGGTGCTTTTTTGCCCGGGAATCTCCTGGCCTGTCTCCCTGTTTCAGTCTCCTTTTTATCAGTTGAATGGGTGACTCTGTCTCCCAGGAGCTCCTATCGCCAGCTAAAACAGAGCCTGGACCTGTGTATTTTTTGCGGAGACCCACCTTGCTGGCCAAAACAGCCGTGCTGGTGACCTATGGGGCTCATCTGCCTGGGAATCTCCTGGTCTGTGGGCAATAAAAATCCATCTGGAAATGTGGCATCCACTCACCCTCTGCAATTTCACTGGGAGCTGCAATCCTGAGCTGCTCTTAATCAGCCATCTATCTTTTTATCTTTTAAACCAGAAAACAAAATGAAGCTCCTGTGACTAGATTTTGAGAAATAAACTCCAAAACATTTTAAGCCATGACTTATTTCAAATGAATAGGAAAATAAGGATTTTTGCTTACATCATGCAGAGATAAGCATTAATTTGTTATTCAGAAGAAAATTATATGCAGTGTTTTTATAGTTAACATCTTGAGGCAAATGTTCACTTAAATTCACAATGTCTCCACTGGCCTTTCACCAATAGAGTAATACATCTTAAAAGCTTACTTCAATTTGCTCATTAACTATGATTAAACTTTTCTACCTATTATATTTGATAACTAGATTTTAAAGACTATCACACAAAGCTTCTTAAAATATTGGTAAACATTTTGAAATGTTTTTATTAAGCAACCATATCAGCAGAGAAGTGATAAACTGTTAAACTTTCTTTTTTCCCCAAATTATGTATCAGAAAGGAAAATAAATACCACTTCTCTCCTTCTAGAGGTCACAAGATTCTTTTGCATTAAATGTGGTGAAGCAAAAAGTAAAGATGGATAAAAGAGAGACAATGATTCTAAGGTACTCTTAGCATAGGGAATTTCAATATTTCAATGATTCTAAGGCAATCTTAGCATAGGGAATTTCATTTACAGTTGGCTGCTTTGCAACATAGTTTACCTTTTTTTGGTGAGAATCACTTTGACATCTGTTAACAGCATAAACAGGTTGACTCCTTTTCCATAAATATGTTGCTTCCAACTAGTTTCCAGCCTTGCGTCCATGCCCAAAGTTCAGGAAAGTCTAGGTACTCCTGTCTTAGCCAATGGACAGGATGTATTTGAAAATGAGAAAAATGGGTTTAAATTAGGAAGAAAAGTACTTTGTTATAGATGAAATTGTTTTAAATGGCTGTAAATAATGAAAGAAAGAGCATCTATTTTGGGACATTATGGCTTAAAATGCTATTTACTTTTAGCTTCACAAATAAACACAGCTGTATGGTTTTGAAAAGCAATGAAAGGCATGCACCTCTACTAGCAGATTTAGCACTTCTGACCAAGTAAGACACCAACTTCTTTAAAAATATGCTTCATGCACTGTATTGGATTTTTTTAAGATGTAAATTTTAATGCATTGTTTCCTTCCTGAACTTGAACAGGAACCAGAATGGGATAATCCAGAAGATGACCTGTGGTATCTGGGTAAAGTAGTGGTGTTCGTAGGGGTTGGCCCTGGGCTCAGGATTTAGTGTTTTCACCAATCACCTGGCTTTGGGTGACTGTGATCTTGTTCGTCTTTTTTTGCAATCACCATATGAAGAAGATCTAGAATGACTTCTCTTTCTGTTCCTCCCAGGAGGATGATGAACTTGAATAAGATCTTTTTCATGGGAAAGAAGAGCCCCGGTGGGACCTGGAGCTGGATCTTTATTTTGATCCACAAGATCTAGAACGTTCTCTGGAACTGAAATGAGATCTTGACTGGGAACTGGAAGTACTTCTTGAATGAGACTTGGACCTAGACCTTGAACTTGAGGGGGAGGATGAGCGTGATGAAGATCATGAATGTGAAGATAGAGACTCTGAGTGACTTCGTGTTTTAGATTCTTCATCTTCACCCTCATCTAATTTATATTTAGAAATATCTTCATCCTCATCCTCTTCTTCCTCTGATTCTTTATCTTCAACTTCCTTTAATATAGATGCAAGACCAACTGCTTTCCCTCTTTACTTTTCTTTTACATCCAAATTCATCATATTCACCATCAGATTCTTCTCTTTCTATATATTCAACGTTTCCTCTTTCACTAAAACTGCCACCATATCCTGTTCTTTCTTCTAATTCAGTATACTTTGGAGTATTACACATATTACACTCTGATATTCTGGCCCAATTCATATTGATGCAAATTTTACACTTCCAGTCATTAGCACTAAATAGGCCTAGGCCCTTTTCTGCAAGTGTCTTTCCTATTTCAGTGTCCCCAGCTTTCATCATCGTGGCCTCAGTTGTTTTCTCCCGATCACATCAATTACAACTGTTTCTTCTAGCAAAGTTTACATTTCCACATTTTTGTCAGGGCAAATCCAGTCCTTGTCACTGACTTAGAAATTCTTGGTCAACATCTTAAACATCACCAGCACAGCCACCTGCAGCTATGTCTTCCAGCTTTGTTCTTTTTGCTTAGGATTGTCTTGGCTATATGGGCTCTTTTTTGATTCCATATGAAATTTAAAGGAGATTTTTCTAATTCTGTGAAGAAAGCCAATAGTAGCTTGATAAGGATAGCATTGAATCCATAAATTACTTTGGGGAGCATGGCTATTTTCATAATATTGATTCTTCCTATGCATAAGAATAGAATGTTTTTTCATTTGTGTCCTTTCTTATTTCCCTGAGCAGTGATTTGTAGTTCTCCTTGAAGTGATCCCTCATATTCCTTCTAAAACTATCCCAAACAATAGAAAAAGAGGAACAACTCCCTAACATATTTTATGAACCCAGCATCATCCTGCTACAAAAACCCAGCAGATAAAACAAAAAAAGAAAATCTCAGGCCAATATCCCTGATGAACATCAATGCAAAAATCCTCAATAAAATACTGGCAAACCAAATCCAGCAGCATATCAAAATGCTTATCCACCATGATGAAGTGAGCGTAATCCCTGGGATGCAAGGCTGGTTAAACACACACAAATCAATAAACATAATCCACTACATAAATAGAAATAATGGCAAAAACCACATGATTAACTCAATACATGGAGAAAAGGCCTTCAACAAAATTCAACACTCCTTCATGCTAAAACCTCTCAATAAACTAGGTATTGATGGAACTTATCTCAAAATAATAAGAGTTAGTTATGACAAGCCTACAGCCAATAACACAGAATGGGAAAAGGCTAGAAGCACTCCCTTTGAAGAAACTCACAAGACAAGGATACCCTCACTCACCATTCCTATTCCACATAGTACTGGAAGTTCTGGCAAGAACAATCAGGCAAGAGAAAGAAATAAAGGGTATTCAAATAGGAAGAAAGGAAGTCAAGTTGTCTCTGTTTGCAGATAACATGATTGCATATTCAGAAAACCGCATTGTCTCAGCCCAAATTCTCCTTAAGCTAATAAGCAACTTCAGCAAAGTCTCAGGATACAAAATCAATGTGCAAAAACCACAAGTATTCCTATACACAAATAATAGACAAACAGAGAGTCAAATCATGAGTGAACTCCCATTCACAATTGCTACAAAGAAGCTAAAATAGCTAGGAATACAGCTTTAAAGCTCTTTAATAAACTTTCTCTCCTGCTTTGAAACTTGAATCCATCTCTCCTTTGCCTTAAGCTCCTCTGTGAAATTCTTTCTTCTGGGAAGCCAAAAATTGAGGTTGCTACACATTGTATAGAAAACTACCACCACTAACAAGCATAGTATTGTTGAGGTAGTGAAAAAGACTGAAATCTAACTCAAGTTCCAGATACCAAATGCTGCAGGGAATGCCCAGAGGGAAGGGCTAGCAATATAGGGGATTTGTTTCACTAGAAAAAAAAATATTAAAATTTACATGGAACCAAAAAAGAGCCTGCATAGCCAAAGCAAGACTAAACAAAAAGAACAAATCTGGAGGCATCACATTACTCAACTTCAAACTATACTATAAAGCCATAGTCACTAACACAGCATGGTACTCTTATAAAAATAGATACATAGACCAATTGCAGAGAATGGAGAACCCAGAAAATAAGCTAAATACTTACAGCCAACTGATCTTCAACAAAGCAAACAAAAGCATAAAGTGGGGAAAGCACACCCTATTCAACAAATGGTGCTGGGATATTGGTAAGCCACATGTAGAAGAATGAACCTGGATTGTGATTTCTCACCTTATACAAAAATCAACTCAAGATGAATCAAGGACTTGAATCTAAGATCTGAAACCATAAAACCTCTAGAAGATAACATTGGAAAAAAATCCTTCTACACATCGGCTTAGTCAAAGACTTCATGACCAAGAACCCAAAAGCGAATGGAACAAAAACCAAGATAAATAGATGAGACTTAATTAAACTAAAAAGCTTCCATACAGCAAAAGAAAAAATCAACAGAGTAAACAGACAACACACAAAGTGGGAGAAAATCTTCACAATTCCTACATCTAACAAAGGACTAATATCTAGAATCTATAATACAGGGAATTCACACACAAAAAAGAAAAAAAAATCCCATCAAAAAGTGGGCTAAGGACATAAATGGACAATTCTCAAAAGAAGACACACAAATGGCCAAAAACATATGAAAAATGCTAAACATCAGTAATGATCAGGGAAATGTAAATCAAAACTACAATGTGATACCACCTTACTCCCATAAAAATGTCCATAATCAAAAAATAATAGATGTTCGTGGGGATATAGTGAAAAGGGAACACTTTACCATGCTGGCGGGAATGTAAACCTGTACAATCACTATGGAAAACAATGTGGCAATTCCTTAAAGAACTAAAAGTACAACTACCATTTGATCCAGCAATCCCACTACTGGGTATCCACCCAGAGAAAAAGAAGTTATCATACAAAAAAGATACTTGCATACACATGTTTATAGCAGCAGAATTTCACAACTGCAAAAATATGGAACCAGCCCAAATGCCCATCAAGCAAGTAGATAAAGAAACTGTGGTATATACATGCCATGGAATACTACTCACCATAAAAATGAATGAAATAATGGCAATTGCAGCAACCTGGATGGAATTGGAAGTAACTAAGGTATGGAAAACCAAATATATGTTCTCACTCATAAGTGGGAGCTAAGCTATGAGGATTGAAAGGCATAAGAATGATACCATGGACCTTGGGGACTCAGGGGAAAGGATGGTAAGGGGTTGAGATATAAAAGACAACCAATTGGGTACTGTGTATACTGCTCAGATGACGGGTGCACCAAAATCTCAGAAATCACCGTTAAAGGAATTATTCATGTAACAAACACCACCTGTTCCCCACAAAGCCCATGAAAATTTTTTAAAATGAGAAAAAAAGAAACTTAAAAAAACAGAGGTTATCAGCAACCAAGAGAACGGGAAAAAAATTTTGCAATCTACCAATCTGACAAAGGGCTAATAACCAAAATCGACAAAGAGCTTAAACAAATTTACGAGAAAAAAAAAACATCAAAAAGTGAGTGAAGGATATGAACAGACACTTCTCATAAGAAGACATTTATGCATCCAACAAACATATATATATATATAAAAGATCATCATCACTGGTCATTAGAGAAATGCAAATCAAAACCACATTGAGATACCATCTCACACCAGTTAATGGCAACCATTAAAAAAATCAGAAGACAACAAATCCTGGAGAGGATGTGGAGAAATAGGAATGCTTTTATACTGTTGGTGGGAGTATAAATTAGTTCAACCATTGTGGAAGACAGTGTGGTGATTCCTCAAGGATCTGGAACCAGAAATACCATTTGATCCGGCAATCCCATTACTGAGTATATACCCAAAGGATTATAAAACATTCAACTATAAAGACACATGCACATGTATGTTTATTGTAGCACTTTTCACAATAGCAAAGAATTGGAACCAACCCAAATGTCTATCAAAGATAGACTGGATAACAAAAGGACATGGATGTAGCTGAAAACCATCATTCTCAGCAAACTGACACAAGAACAGAAAACTAAACACTGCATGTTCTCACTCATAAGTGGGTGTTGAACATTGAGAACACATGGACACAGGGAGAGGAACATCACACACTGGGGCCTGTTGGGATGTAGGGGGTTAGGGGAGGGATAGCAAAGCGTGGGAGGATTGGGGAGGGCTAATATTAGGAGAAATACCTAATATAGATGATGGGGGGATGGATGCAGCAAACCACTACGGCACATGTATATTTATGTAACAAACCTGCACGTTCTGCACATGTACCCCAGAACTTAAAGTATAATTTTTAAAAAGAGGTTCTTGTAACATAGATGTCCAAGGGATTAACTTTCTATAGACTTTCTATCCAGCCCAATGAGAAAAATTTGAAAACAGATATGACCAGGGAAGAGAATACACCTGGACTTTAGCTACAAGCTTTCCATACCATAGACAGAGCACAATCCACTTCCTGTAGGTTGATAAGCTGGTGAAGTTCAACCTTATAATATTGGGAGACTCAGAGGAGTAGCACTTTTGAATATCAAGTTTGATTTCCCTCCAATTACTTCTCAATCCAGATGGGGACAAACATGTGCTTTATCAGCTATGTAAATGTTTATTTTACCAAATAACTGTGTCCAGAGCATTTGTAATGGAACATAGTTCACAATCCTTACAGCATCCACTACAAAATGGAAAAGAAAGAATAAAGGAAATAAAAAGTTATTATTACCAAAAGAATATTGATCATATTTTCATTTTATGGGAGAAAATATTTGCAAACTGCCCATCTGACAAGGGATTAATAACCAGAATATATAAGGAGCTCAATCAACTCTTTAAGAAAAAAAATCAAATAATCTGATCAAAAGATGGGAAAAATATTTGAAGAGACATTTCTCAAAAGAAGATATACAACTGACAAACAGGCATATGAAAAGGTGTTCAACATAATTGATAGTTAAAGGAGTTTAAGTGTGCTTACACAGCACTGTCCACCTTGACAGTGATGAATTATATGTACTTACAAATGCATCTAATTTCTACTTATTTTCTCCTCACTTTTTCTAATGGAATCTTAGATCCACCAGAAGAAAAAAAAAGCTATTTCATAAGGCAAAAGAGAATTTGTCTAGTATGTTCTGAAATAAGCCATGCCTTTAAATTTGGGGTCTAGAACAGTAGGACTCAGTAGCCCAGAAATTCCCTGATTCCTCTGTGATCAACACCAAAGAGAGGTGAGAAGAAAAGGAAGTTGCTACTCTGCTATGTCATTCTTCCATAGGATCATATAGGGACCCAAGGGTCAGACTGGACCTTTTGCTGATAGCAATGTGGGTGAGGTGACAACAAAACCAATGTGTATTTGAATGTATATTCAAATTGGGTTTTTTTGTTTTGGGTTTACAAATTTCTTTGTAGAGACAGGATCTCCCTGTTGCCCAGGCTGGTCTTGAACTCCTGGCCTCAAGCAATCCTCCCACCTCAGCCATCCAAAGTACTGAGATTATAGGCATGAGGCCCTGAGCACATATTGAAACTATCAATCAATCAAAAAAATCATCACTCTCTCTCTGTTTTATAGAAAAAGAAAATGATGCTTCCACTGTGTTCTCTCTGCAAAATGCCATAAACTTTCTTGCCTTTTAGCATCATGTTGAGAGGTCCCAGAGAAAAATTACACTTCGCTGAGGAGTGCTCCAGCTCCACAATCTCTTCACGAATCTCCCACCATCTTTCAGCAACTTTCCATACTTTTCTCGGGAGCTAATTCAAAACTTCCCTACTTTTACCAAACCTTCATTCCCTTCATTCATAGGCAATCAGTCCACTTCCTACACAGAAAAAAAGGAAATTCCATAAGTATTCCTTCCATCTCCCATTGTCATTTATTCCCACACCCATTTTCCTTCTTAATTTACTAGAAGGTTTCCTCCTACAGGCCAGAGATAATCTGATTGCCTTTGTTCTAGATGAGATTGAATCCTTCCTACCTCCTTAGATATAAGGAAAGAGATAAGGTATAATTTCCATAACTTTCTCCTTTTACTACATTCCTACCTCTTCCTTCTACTGGCTCTCTCCCTTCAGCATATAAATATATTCAAGTCTTTCACCTCCTTCCCATCCATTCAGGTACTCATCACATATCAAATGGGAAAAGAAAAAAATTCCTCTACCCCACAGTTTGCAGACTAGAGTCCATAGTCTTCAGAAGCTTCCTAAAATTATATTTAAATTTATGTTATTATATGCATGCATTTTACAGAAAAAGAAATTATGGCCTTTCTGAGAGTCTCAAAGTCTCAAATAAGCATAACCTAAAAATGATAATAAGCTGTGCTAGATCTCTCTAAAATGCAAATCTGTTTGTATCATTCCCCCAATTAAAATAATTCAATATCAGCTTTCAGTTACAATCCAAACACTTGATCTGACACCTGCCAGGCTTTCTCAAACATTTATGATGTGCCCAAATTTCACTACTAGGAAATGGCAGAAACAGAATTCAAACTTCTCTCCAAATTCAAAGGCCATGTCTTAAGTAAAGTGACTTACAGAAAACCTGACATATTTGTTGGAAATCATGCTATTAATAGGATTGATTCTTCAGAAATAAATGGAAGACATTTCATCAGCCTCATCAAGGATGGGAAGTCAAAGCTCTGACTATGAAATCAGGCACCTTCTATCTCCAGGAGGATAGGCAGGCTGATTTACGTTTCTAAATATAGGTCCTGTCTAATGAATTTTCAAGTGCTTTTTGATGAGCCCTAAAAATCTGTTGTAGAAGAAGGTGGTGAATGAATACTTGGAACTTTGAGGGAATAAGAAACAAAATCTCTTGTGTAAAACTAAATACACATGCACACATGAATACAAGAAAAACTAGTGAAATCTGAATATGATGGGTTAATTGTATCAATGGTAATATCATGGTTGTGATATTATACTATAGTTTTACAAGAAGAAATGTGTAGTACCAGAGGTACAGTATTTCCAAACTTCCCTCTCCACTCCTATGTCACTTCCCCAGCCCTTTGGTCCAGATTTCAAGTCTGCCTGTCTGTTGATTTTGCCTTGTCAATTGTTTCCTTTCCTTTGCTCTATCTGGAGCTCTGTCTTGAATTCCTGCTCAATTGGACTGTTTCTGGGCCCTGAGAAGATGCTAGGTCCAGTTAGACCCTCATCAGGCTTGGCCTTATTCTTGTAGACACTCCAGAGTATTTACATATCACAGGTAAACTGTTCAGAGTCTCACATTGGATGGGCATCATGTAATGAATGTTGGCATCTCCTGCTACCAAAGCCTTGCCCACTTCCTGGGATTTTAGTGAAGGCAGACTACTAATAATGATATGTCAGTCAACTGAGTTCAGAAACAGACTAAAAGAAAGCACCAAGTTATATTGTTTAATAAATGTTAAGCCTTTGCAAAACCTCTTCCTGTTTGACATCAGCTTATTTTTATGCAGGCATTCAAATAAAGCTTATCTATTCACCAAAATAAATAAATAAATAAGATACCACTATAGACTTAATAGAATGGTTAAAATCAAGGCTGAGTATTGTGGCTCACATCTGTAATCCCAGAGCCAAGTCAGGAGGATTACTTAAGGCCAGGATTTTTAAACTAGCCTGAGCAACATAATAAGACCCCATAGCTAGAAAAAAAAATTAATTACCCAGTTGTGTTGGCACACACTTGTAGTCCTACCCACTTGGAAAGCTGAGGCAGGAGGATTGCTTAAGCAAGGTTGCAGTGAGCTCTGATCACACCACTGCACTTCAGCCTGGGTGACAGAGCAAAAGTTTGTCTCTAAAAAAAATAGTAATAATACAAAATAAATGTAAAAAGAAATATTAAAAAAAGAATAGTTGAAATCCAAAACACACACATTGCCAAATGCTGGTAAGAACATAGAGAAATAGGAAATCCATTGCTGGTAGGAATGTAAAATGGTACAGCTACTTTGAAAGACAGTTTGACATTTTGTTACAAAGATAAACATAGGTTTACCATACAATCCAGCAATTGTAGTCCTAAGTATTTATGCAGGTAAATTGAAGATGTACCTTCACAAAACTGCACACAAATGTTTACAGCAACTTTATATATAATTTCCAAAAATCACAAGTAACCACAATATCCCTCAATAGCTGACTGAATAAGCAAACTGTGGTACATCCATACAATGGAATATTATTGAACAGCAGAAATAAATAAGCTATGAAGCCATAAAAAGACATGAAGGAACCTGAAATGCATATAGCTAACTGAAAAGTCAATCTGAAAAGGCTACATACTATATGACTTCAACAAAATGGCATTCTGGAAAAGGCAAAACTCTATAGAGACAGTAAAAAGATTAGTAGTTTCTAGGGGTTTGAGAGGAGAGATGAATAGGTGAAACATAGGGAATTTTTAGGACATTGAAACTATTCTCTATGATACTGTAAAAATAACTACACGTCATTTGTCAAAACTGGTAGAACTGTACAGTATTTCTATGGACTGAATTGTGTCCCTACCAAAATATTTAGGTTGAAGCCCTAACTTCCCATTGTGACTGTATTTGGAAACAGGGCCTTTAAAAATGTAATAGGTCATAAGAGTAGGACTTGATATAATAGGATTGGTGATTGTTGTCATTACAGGAAGGTACATCAGAGCACTCTCTCTCTCTCTTTCTCTCTTTCTCTCTTTCTCTCTCTCTCTCTCTCTCTCTCCTCTCTCTCTCTCTGCTGAGGTATAGAGGAAAGGCAGTGTGAGCACACAGAGAGAAGGTTGCTGTCTACAAGCTATGAAGAGAGACAACCTTTCCTCCACCAGAAAATGATCCTGCTGGACCTTAATCTGGCACTTCATGCTGTTAGAACTGTAAGCAAATAAAATTCTGGTAGCTAAACCATCCAATCTATGGTATTTTTTTATGGCAACCTGAGCAAACTTATACAAGCACAACAAGTGAACCCTAATGTAAACTATGGACTTTAATTCATAATAATACATCAATACTGATTTTTCAATTGTAACAAATGTACCACACTAATGAAAGATGTTAACAATAGGAGAAACTGTGTGAAGGAACAAAATGTTAACAAAAGGAGAAACTGTGGGAAGGAGTGATATATGGAACTCTTTATTTTCCCCTCAGTTTTTCCATAAACCTAAAATTGCTGTAAAAAAAAAAAGTCTATTAATTTAAAAAGTACTTTGGAAGAGAGCTTTTGTGACTTTTACAATATACTGTGTTTCAATAAGATTACAATCTGACCATGCTCTATATCTGCAAATATATCATTATAAATTGATAGCTGTGGATGTTCATTAAAAGTTTTCATCTTTTTGGTCTTTGATAAAAATGTAACTGTGCTGACAAGGAGAAAATTGGTAAAATATTTTAAAGTTTATATTTAAAAGTATTAGTATCAGTCAGGGTTTAATTAGGAAAACAGAACCACAGCCCCATAAAAAAAATTACACCGTCCAAAATCCTGTAGGTTTCTCAACCTCCAAAATTAATATTTTGGACCAGATAGCTTCATGTTCCAGGGAGGGCTGCTGTCCTGTGCACTGTAGGGTATTAGCCATATACTTAGACTCTGCCCACTAGATGCCAGTAGCAACCCTCACATCTGCTCTCCCTAATCTCCCCACTCCATAATGATAATCAAAAATGTCTCCAGAATTGTCAAATGCACCCTGGGCATCAAAATCACCCTCAGTTTAGAACCATTTATTTGAAGGGATTTGATAAGGGCATTGTGGGATTTGGCTAAGCAGTCTACATAAGGCTGGTATCTCCAAATCTGATGCTGATCCTTGAGGTCTACAGGGTAAGTAGTCAGGAAAGGAAGATAAACATACAGTAGGGTGAGCAAGAATGAACTGGAACTCAAGCATAAGTGGGTCCCCTACAAGGACAGGCTGAAACCCATGTCTCTTCTTGCTACCTCTGTTGCTGGTAGCATAGGTGTCCTACAGAAGCTAGGGCTCTTGATCACAAGGCTAAACACACTTGGCCCAAAAGTCAGAGAAACTCAAAGATCTGGGAAAGGCAGAGCAGTTGCAAGCCCATTGCTCCCTCACATCAACAGTGTAAACCAGCAAATAAGCAGCAATGTGTATGAGCTATAAAATGGTTACTGCTTCACTTCCACCCTACCAATCTTGCACAAAAATCTCTCTTGTGGCTTACCTTAACCAGAAATACACAGGAAAAGAAATACTGGCAAATGTCATTGAACCTAGTCAACACATCACAAAGCCACCACCAAGTCTCACATTAATGTTATGGAATTAAAGTGTTCAAAACTGATTAAGCTTGTCATAATCTTATTTTTTATTTTCAAGTGATCTTCAAAAAAAATAGAAATACTCTCATGAACCTGCAGGGACCTTCAACAAACTATTTCCTACAGAATATTAATTCTATTCAGTTTATAATCAAATTCTGCCTCATGTTGCCTGCACTGTGCTCATATATAAATCAGTCTTTTAAAATCAATTTAAAACTTAAATGTAGCATATGTGACATATTAGCAATTTCTTCTTGCAGAGGCCTGATGTTAATGATAAGGTGGACTAATATCAAAACATAATCCAAGTGAACCTCTCATCTGCTCCCACCCCTCTCCCTTTCTCTGCCAAGTATCTAACTTTATCTCTTCCAGGCAGGGTAACCTTGAATAGCCCATATTTGCTAGTGTATTTCCTATGGATTTTTTTCATTCCCAACTAATTAGTTTAGAATCCATCTGCCAGAGTGTGAAGGTGTCCTTGCTGGCACTAGTTACAGGCCTTTCCTTGTGAATGATCATGTAGATTTGAAAAGATGAAGTCTGTCCTCTCTCTAATATATAAAATTTAGGTAATTTAGGATGTTTTAAGTATAGCATGGAGCATGGTGGAGTTTCACAATAACATATTTAGAGCATAAAAGATAAGACCAAGCCCCTGCAAATAAAAGAAAACTTGTTATATGTCTAAGAAAATGGGAGGGGATTTATTTGGGAAACAACTCAAAGACATTATCATATTGGTTCAATAAAATCTTTGTGAAGATGTCATCTGATTCAGGCTTGCGCTGGGGCACTGCCTGACCCCCATTGTATACACAGTCATGAGATAAACAATACCTTCTCTTAAATTCTAACAGCCAAACATTCCTGCTTCCCTATTACTCCAGAGCCTTAAAGGGTCTTGGCCACCAGAGGGATGTGTTCTTAGATAAGCAACGTATTTCATAATGTTACAGATACCCTCTCAATCAAATAGAACATATAATTTGTCTATCTCCCAGTGAGATTGTAAACTTCTACATGAAAGTATAGAAAGAATTACAAATTTGCATGTCCTCATATCCTTAAGTACAGGAAGTCCCTTCTCCTCAAGAATTTCTGAGAGGAATCAGGAGTGCTTTTGTTCCTGGACCAAACTGAGGGTCGGGCTGCTATTCCTGTAGTCCAAAAAAGAGATGCAGATGAAATGGGGAAGAAGAGAGTGTTTATTTCTGTAACTGGTTACAGGGAGAAGACTTGGAAATTATCATCAGACCAACTCAAATTACAAAGTTTTCCAGAGCTTATATAACCTTTTAAGCTATATGTCTACATGTAAGTATGCATTCATCTAAAGACATAAGTGATTAACTTATTTTAATCTACAACAAAGGCCTGAGTCCTGAAAACCTTCCTCTCAAGCCTCAGTAAATTTACTTAATCTAAATAGGTCCAGGTACTGGGTTGATTACCCTTATCTTGTCTCCTGCTAAATCATGGAGGTTTGGGCAGTTCCTTCAGACCTCCAATAAACTTGTTTGTGGAGTCCTGGGGAGTTTTCTTCAGATCACCAATGAAACTTGTTTAATCCTAAATGGGTCCTGTTAAGAAATCCTTTGTTATTCTGTCACACTTTAAAGCCGAGGAAAGGCCTAGACAAAACTCCGGGTGGGATTTTTGTTACATTCCAGTCTTTGTATAAGGGCACTGGCTCAATGAGCTTTCAATGTTTAACCTAGCTACTCAGACAGTGCTGGGACATTTGTAATGGAGGCCAGCATTAGCGAGACCTGGCCTGCCATGGTTTCACTGGCCCATGAGTCAATCCTGATTTATTGCTAGCCACTACAAATAGCCAGACCTAGAACCTACAGCCTCAAGCCTCAACACTCCATCAGAGGCTCACTCTAACATGGAGATTTTCTCCCAAACTTGGTAATCATTCTATTGTGAGTGTAACCAGAAAAACACTTCTCACAAGAGATGGCACTGATGTTTTTGCAACATGTAGAGACCATTCATTCTATATTATACTGAAAGTATACCACAAGCTTGTTTGAATCCAGTGTGTCAGCAATTAGTAACATGGCCACCTTCTCCTAGGATACACAAACCAAGGTTTGATCTCTATCTACATTGTTGCTGGAACCTCTTCAAGATATGAGCATTGTCGTTAAACATTGCCCAACCTGGCAGACATCATCTTCTCTTCTAATGAATTCTTTCTTGGCTTCTTGGTCATGATCTCTACAATCTAATTTCCATTTGTATCCCTTGATTTGCCCAAATTTGTGTATGAACCATTATTGATTGGTGGAGTTCCCCAGAAGTAATACAGCCCCTGTGTGAATCAGTTTATGTAAATAGTTTAGGACTACAGAGGAGTATCCCCTATCTCCATCCACAAGAATCTATTTCAACCTCAGATAACATATCTTGTTACATTTCTTTTTATTTCTAGCCTTTTTCAACAAGTGTCAGTAACAAGAGTGCCCATACTGAACCTAGATTATTGTTAAGGACTTACTTAAGAGTAGATAAAGAAGTACATTCCCTTTCAAAGACACCAACTTCCTGTCATTTTTTTCTCCTGTATGTGAGTTTATACTTCCTCTTTAACTATAAAGGGGGAATAATAATAATACTTCTTAGATTTGTTGTAAGAATTAAATTATATTGAATTAACAAGTTAATATATACTTGTTAATTTAAAAATTACTTAGCATGGACTAAGTGCATAATAAATGTTACATGAAATTAATATGAAAGAAATAAAAGTAGAAAAAATACAGATTCTGTGGGACATCTATGAGTTGCTTTGTCCCTAAAGCCATTACAATAAGTTTCTGGAGCCATTATCATTTAAATCTTGTATAGTGCCAAACACTATTAAGTTGAGAACATTATAAGGCTTGGATACTTTATTAAAACTTTTTCTGAGAATAAGTGTAATAAAGCTCCTTTTCCTTTTCAGAGCAAGTAGAAACTTCAAATAGCCAAAATTTTATCTCCCTATGTATTTTATTCTCTATTTTTTGAGGAAAAGTGTGAAGAGATACATTAAAACAAACTAACAGGTAGAGATTTTATGTGGATTAGAAATTAAATGAAAACGGAAAAATACTAATAAATTTTGAATCTAATAGTAGGTATATGGGTATGTATTATACTATAATTTCACCTTTTTATATAACTGAAAATGTTTTGTTTTGTGTGTGTGTGTGTGTGTGTATATATATATATAATTGCACTTTAGGTTCTGGGGTACCTGTGAAGAACATGCAGGATTGTTGCATAGTTACACATATGGCAATATGGTTTGCTGCCTCCATCCCCATCACCTATATCTGGCATTTCTCCCCATGTTATCCCTCCCCAAATTCCTACCCCCCACTGTCCCTCCCCTAGTCCCCTCCAACAGACCCCAGAGTGTAATGCTCCCCTCCCTGTGTCCATATGTTCTCATTGTTCAACACCCGCCTATGAGTAAGAACATGCAGTGTTTGATTTTCTGTTCTTGAGTCAGTTTGCTGAGAATGGTGGTTTCGAGATTCATCCATGTCCCTACAAAGGATACAAACTCATCGTTTTTATGGCTGCATTGCTTTCCATGGTGTATATGTGCCACATTTTCCTTGTCCAGTCTATCATCGATGAACATTTTGGTTGGTTCCAAGTCTTGGCTATTGTAAACAGTGCTGCAATGCACATACGTGTGCATATGTCTTTATATTAGAATGATTTATAATCCTTTGGATATATACCCAGTAATGGGATTGCTAGGTCAAAAGGAATTTCTATTTCTAGGTCCTTGAAGAATCACCACATTGTCTTCCACAATGGTTGAACTAATTTACACTCCCACCAAGAGTATAAAAGTGTTCCTATTTCTCCACATCCTCTCCAGCATCTGTTGTCTACATTTTTTAATGATTGCCACTCTAACTGGGTGAAATGGTATCTCAATGTAGTTTTGATTTGCATTCTCTAATGACCAGTGATTATGAGCATTGTTTCATGTTTGTTGGCCTCATATATGTCTTCTTTTGAAAACTGTCGATTCATATCCTTTGCCCACTTTTGAATGGGTTTACTTGTTTTTTTCTTATAAATCTGTTTTAGTTCTCTGTAGATTCCGGATACCAATTTGTCAGATGGGTAGATCGCAAAAATTTTTTCCCATTCTGTCAGTTGCTGATTCACTCCAATTATTGTTTCTTTTGCTGTGCAGAACTCTGGAGTTTGATTAGGTCCCATCTGTCTCTTTTGGCTTTTGTTGCCAATGCTTCTGGTGTTTCAGTCATGAAGTCCTTGCATATGCCAATGTCCTGAATGGTTTTCCCTAGGTTTTCTTCAAGGATTTTTATGGTATTAGGTCTTATGCTTAAGTGTTTAATCCATCTGGAGTTAATTTTAGTGTAAGGTGTAAGGAAGGGGTTCAGTTTCTGCTTTCCACGCATGGCTAGCCAGTTTTCCCAACACCATTTATTAAACAGGGAATCATTTCCCCATTTCGTGTTTTTGTCATGTTTGTAAAAATCAGATGGTTTTAGATATGTGGCACTGCCTCCAAGGCCTCTGTTCTCTTCCATTGGTCTATATCTCTGTTTTGGTACCAGTACCATGCTGTTTTGATTACTGTAGCCTTGTAGTATAGTTTGAAGTCTGGTAGTGTGATGCCTCCAGCTTTGTTCTTTTTGCTTAGAATTGACTTGGCTAGTGGGCTCTCTTTTGGTTCCATATGAAGTTTAAGGTGGTTTTTCCAGTTCTGTGAAGAGGATCATAGGTAGCTTGATGGGGATAGCACTGAATCTATAAACTACTTTGGGAAGTATGCTATTTTCACAACATTGATTCTTCCTACCAATGAGCATGGAATGTTTTTCCATCTGTTTGTGTCCTCTATGATTTCCTTGAGCAGTGGTTTGTAGTTCTGCTTGAAGAGGTCTTTTACATCCTTTGTTAGTTGTATTCCTAGGTATTTTATTCTCCTTGTAGAAATTCTGAAAGGGAGTTCACTCATGATTTGGCTCTCTTTAAGTCTGTTATTGGTGTATAGGAATGCTTGTGATTTTTGGACATTGATTTTGTATCCTGAGACTTTGTTGAAGTTGCTTATCAGTTTCAGGAGATTTTGGGGTGAGATGATAGGGTCTTCTAGATATACAATCATGTCGTCTGCAAATAGAGATAATTTGACTTTCTCCTTTCCTAATTGAATACCCTTTATTTCTTTTTCTTGTCTGATTGCTCTGGCTAGAACTTCCAGTACTATATTGAATAGGAGTGGTGAGAGAGGGCATCCTTGTCTAGTGCCCGATTTCAAAGGGAATGCTTCCAGTTTTTGCCCATTCAGTATGATATTGGCTGTTGGTTTGTCATAAATAGCTTTTAGTATTTTGAGATAGGTTCTGTCAATACCTAGTTTATTGAGAGTTTTTAGCATAAAGGGCTGTTGAATTTTGTCAAAGGCCTTCTCTGCATCTATTAAGATAATCATGTGGTTTTTGTCTTTGGTTCTGTTTATGTGGTGAATTATGTTTATGGACTTGCCTATGTTGAAATAGCCTTGCATCCCCGGGATGAAGCCTAGTTGATCATGATGGATAAGCTTTTTGATGTGCTGCTGGATTTAGTTTGCCAATATTTTATTGAAGATTTTTGCATCTATGTTCATCATGGATATTGGCCTGAAGTTTTCTTTTCTTCTTGAGTCTCTGCTGGGTTTTGGTATCAGGATGATGTTGGTCTCATAAAATGATTTGGGAAGGATTCCCTGTTTTTAGATTGTTTGGAATAGTTTCAGAAGGAATGGTACCAGCTCCTCTTTGTATGCATGGGCGAATTCACCTGTGAACCCATCTGGACCTGGACTTTTTTTTGTTGGCAGGCTATTAATTTCTGTCTCAACTTCAGCCCTTGTTACTGGTCTATTCAGGGTTTGACTTCTTCCTGGCTTAGGCTTGGGAAGGTGCAAGTGTCCAGGAATTGATCCATTTCTTCCAGGTTTACTGGTTTATGTGCATAGAGTTGTTTGTAGTAATCTCTGTTGGTGGTTAGTATTTCTGTGGAATCTGTGGTGATATCCCCTTTATTGTTTTCTTTCTTTTTTTGCATCTATTTGATTCTTCTCTCTTTTCTTTTTTATTAATCTGGCTAGTGGTCTGTCTATTCTGTTGATCTTTTTGAAAAACCAGCTCCTGGATTTATTCATTTTTTGAAGGGATTTTTGTGTCTCTATCTCTTTCAATTCTTCTCTGATCTTAGTTACTTCTTGTCTTCTGCTAGCTTTTGAGTGTTTTTGATCTTGCTCCTCTAGCTCTTTCAATTTTGACAATAGGGTGTCGATTTTAGATCTTTCCTTGCTTCTTATGTGGGCATTTATTGCTATAAATTTTCCTCTAGACACTGCTTTAAATGTGTCCCAGAGATTCTAGTATGTTGTGTCTTCATTCTCATTGGTTTCAAAGAACATCTTTATTTCTGCCTCCATTTCATTGTTTATCCAGTCAACATTCAAGAGCCAGTTGTTCAGTTTCTATGGTGTTGTGCAATTCTGAGTTAGTTTTTCAATCCTGAGTTCTAATTTGATTGCACTGTGGTCTAAGAGACTGTTTGTTATGATTTCCATTCTTTTGCATTTGCTGAGGAGTGATTTCCTTCCAATTATGTAGTCAATTTTCGAGTAGGTGTGATGTGGTGCTAAGAAGAATGCATATTCTGTGGATTTGGGGTGGAGAGTTCTGTAAATGTCTATTAGGTTTGCTTGGTCCATATCTGAGTTCAAGTCCTGAATATCCTTGTTAATTTTCTGTCTCATTGATCTGTCTAACATTGACAGTGGAGTGTTAAAGTCTCCCACTATTATTGTGTGAGAGTCTAAAGTCTCTCTGTAGTTCATTAAGAACTTGCTTTATGTATCTAGGTGCTCCTGTATTGGGTGCATATATATTTAGAATTGTCAGCTCTTCTTGTTGCATTGATCCTTTTACCATTATGCAATGTCCTTCTTTGTCTCTTTTGATCTTTGTTGATTTAAAGTTTATAAGGACTAGGATTGCAACTCCTGCTTTTTTTTTTTTTTCCTTTTTGCTCTCCATTTTCTTGGTAGGTCTTCCTCCATCCCTTTATTTTGAGCCTATATGTATCCTTGCAGGTGTGATGGGCTTCCTGGATACAAAACACTGATGGGTTTTGACTTTTTATCCAGTTTGCCAGTTTTACCAGTGTTTTGATTGGGGCATTTAGCTCATGTACATTTAAGGTTAATATTGTTATTTGTGAATTTGATCCTGCCATTTTGATGCTAGCTGACTGTTTTGCCCATTAGTTGATGCAGTTTCTTCATAGTGTCAATGCTCTTTACCATTTGGTATGTTTTTGGAGTGGCTGGTACTGCTTGTTCCTTTCTATGTGTAGTGCTTCTTTCAGGAGCTCTTGTAAGGCAGGCCTAGTAGGGAAGAAATCTCTCAGTAATTGCTTGTTCATAAAGGATTTTATTTCTTCTTTGCTTATGAAGCTTGGTTTGGCTGGATATGAAATTCTAGGTTGAAAGTTCTTTTCTTTAAGGATGTTGAATATTGGCTCCCACTCTCCTCTGGCTTGTAGGGTTTCTGCTGAGAGATCTGCAGTGAGTCTGATGGGCGTCCCTTTGTGGGTAACCCGACCTTTCTCTCTGGCTGCCCTTATCATTTTTCCCTTCAATTCAACCCTCATGAATCTGATGATTATGTGCCTTGGGCTTTCTCTTCTTGAGGAATATCTTTGTGGTGTTCTCTGTATTTCCTGTACTTGAATATTGGCCTGCCTTGCTAGGTTGGGGAAGTTCTGCTGGATAATATCTTGAAGAGTGTTTTCCAGTTTCGATTCATTCTCTTCATCACATTTAGGTACACCTATCAAACATATATTAGGTCTTTTCACCTAATCCCATATTTCTTGGAGCCTTTGTTTATCTCTTTTTGCTCTTTTTCCTCTAATCTTGCCTTCTCATTTTATTTCATTTATTGATCTTCAATCTCTGATATCCTTTCTTCTACTTGGTTGATTTGGCTACTGAAACTTGTGTATGCTCTGTGAAGTTGTCATTTTATTTTGGAGCTCCATCAATTCATTTATATTCCTCTCTAAGCTGTTTATTCTCCTTAGCATTTCATCCAACATTTTTTCAACGTTCTTAGTTTCTTTGCATTGGGTGAGAACATATTCTTTTAGCTCACAGAGGTTTCTTATTATCCACCTTCTGAAGCCTGTTTGTCAATTCATCAGACTCTTTCTCCAAACAGCCTTGTTCCCATGCTGGTCAGGAGTTGTGATCTCTTAGAGAAGGAGAGGCATTTTGGTTTTGGGTGTTTTCATCATTTTTGCACTGGTTTCTTCCTGTCTTTGTGGATTTATCTACCTGTGGTCTTTGTAGTTGGCGACTTTCAGATGGGGTCTCTGAGTGGACATCCTTTTTGTTGATGATGAAGTTATTCCTTTCTGTTTTCTAGTTTTTCTTCTAACAGTCAGGCCTCTCTGCTGTAGGACTGTTGGAGGTCCACTCCAGACCCTGATTGCCTGGCGATCACCTGCAGTGGCTGCATAACAGTAAGGGTTACTGCCCATTTCTTCTTCTCTTATCTTTGTCCCAGAAGGTTACCTGCCAGATGTCAGCCTGAGTTCTCCTTTATGAGGTGTCTCTTTAGATATATCGGGGCTGGGGATCTGCTTGAGGAGACAGTCTGTCCCTTATAGAAGCTCAAGTGCTGAGCTGTGAGCTCCGTCGTTCCATTCAGAGCTGCTGGGCAGGTACATTTAAGTCTGCTGCAGCAGAACTCATAACCACCTTTTTTTCCCAGGTGCTCTGTCCTGGGAAGGTGGGGCTTTATTTATAAGTTTCTGAGGCACTGCTGCCTTTTATCAGAGATGTCCTGCCCAGCAAGGAGGTAGCCTAATCACAGTCTGCCAGCAAAGGTATTGCTCAGCTGCTGTTGGCTCTGCCCAGCTGCCGTGTGAACTTTCTTGCAGTTTTGTTTATAGAGGTATAGTCAGAACCACCTTGTTAATGGCTGTATGCCTCAGTAATGGTGGACTGTTTCTGTAATGGCAGACTGTCTTGGTAATGGTGGACTGTCTTGGTAGTGGTGGACTGCCTCAGTAATGGCAGACACCCTTCCCGCCACAGAGCTGGACCATCCCAGGTCCAGCTGTGCTTGCTGTGAAACTCTCAGTCCAGAGCATTTCAGATTGCTGGTCTTTCTGGGGGCGGGATCAGCTGAGCAAGATCACCTGGCTCCCTGTTTCAGTCCCCTTTTTTTCAGTTGAATGGGTGACTCTGTCTCCCAGGTGTTTAGGTGCCAGTTGAAACAGCACCCAGATATGTGTGAGTTTTTCTGCAGGGACCCACTGCACTGGCTGAAACAGCTGTGCTGGAGACTCATGGCACTTTTCTGCCAGGGAAACTCCTGGTCTGTGGGCAGTAAAAATTCATTTGGAAATGTGGTGATCATTCACCCTCTGCGTTTTTGCTGGGAACTGAAATCCAGAGCTGTTCCTATTTGGCCAGCTTTGATCATCTCCCCCTCAAATGTTTATAATAAACAGTAGGGAAAGTGGTAAAACTTAAGATGTATATTAAGGTCACTGAAAATTCAGCCTTAATCACTATGGCTTCTATATATTGATAATATTATACATGATAATTGAGACTATAATTACTCTTTGACACTATAAAGTCCTTAAACATGTTTCTTGAATTATCAAAGATTAATAATAAATTTTTAAAAATAAAATTCGTAAGTAAGTTTGTTGTAATAATGAAAAGCAAAGAATTGGAAACCTAAAGTCTATTGACAAAGAGTGGAGCAAAAGTACAGTACATCTTTACAATGAAATAGTATGCATCCATTAAATAAGAATGAAGAAGTACTTTATTTGCAATAAGGCAAGAATGCCATGATATACTGTTAACTAACAAAGAGCAGAAGAGTGTATATAGAATCCCATTCTTTGCATAACAAAAAGAAACTAAGTAATAAGTAAGAAAGTGTAAGGCTGGCTGCATCACGGAGAGCTTGGACACACCCCCTCCCCTCACGGGGAGTTCAGACACACCCCCTCCCCTCGCAGGGAGTTCGGACATGCCTCCTTCCCTTGCCGGGATCTTGGACACACCTCCTCCCCCCACCCCGGGAGACCAGGAAAAAAGCCCCATCAGGATCTACCTGATACCATTTTGTCCCATCCAGGCCCCACTCCCTACCTATCATTTTGTCCTATCCAGGCCCCACTCCGTGCCTGCCATTTTGTCTTCTCCAGGTCCCACCCCGTGCCTGCCATTTTGTTTTCCTGCCTACTATTTTGTCCTATCTGGGCTCCACTCCCTGCCTACTACTTTGTCCTATCTGGGCCCCACTCCCCTCCATTTTGTTCCATCCGGGTCCCACTCCCCACCATTTTGTCTCACTCACCTTGGGCACAGCCAATCAAATGCCTCCACGCCCTATAAAACTCCGTGCCTAAGAGGAGTCCGCACGACTTCTCTGGCCCCTCCTGTCGGGACCGCAGAACCTCTCCTGGGAGCCTAAATAAATTCCCTTGCATTGGATTATTTTCATGCTGGCCTCAGTTTCTTCATTTTGTCCTCGGCGAGAACAGACCTTACAGAAAGAATATCCTAAACATGGGTAAATTGGGAGAGAAGGGAATGAGAGGTAGGAGTGAGAGGGAAACTTTTAAAATCTTCCTTTTGAAAACTCTTCAATTTTGTCTTGTGTCAATGCATAACCTATTTTAAAAATAAATAAAATGAATATTTTAAAATAAACACTTAAATAGAAAAATAAAATAGCTAAGCAACATATTCTAGTCTACACTTGGGAAAGTTACAAAGTTAACATGAAACTAATAGTCAAATGATCAAGTATCAAGGCACTACAAAACTAGCAAAATCCAACCATTCTTTTTACAGTAAAGGTGAACAAGTGACAACTGGATTACTCTGGAAGGAGAACCTGAGAAGAAATTAATGTCCATTTTCTTTGGTATCTTAGCAATTTTTTTTTAACTAATTCTCCCTATTTGTTTCTTTGCTTATTTTTTTCTGAAAAATCTGATTTAACAAGAAAATAAAGAATAGCTTGAGTTCAAATTCAAATATTTGTGTTAATCCTATTCTTGTTAAAACGTTGTATACTACAACACTTTCATGTTCAAATTTACTTACTAACAAAATAATAATCCTTAATCCTGTCTACCTAGGGACATTTCTTTCTCTACATGATGGTTTCTTTATCCAGTTATGTAATAAGAGCCTCTCTGTTAGCTCCCAGTAATTTCCGTCTCCTAATATTCACACCCCCATGTAACCCTCAGCCTTTTAAGTATGGGTGGACTTAATGATTCATTTCTAACAAACAAAATATGGCAGACTAATGGGAATGCACTTTGAATATTAGCCTATAATGAGACTGTGGCCTTCATCTTGGATACTCGCTCTTGTTCCTCTTTAGATCATTTGACCTGAAGGAAGCACTTTCTGTTTTGCCAGGCTGCCCTGTGTAGGTGCCCATGTGAGTACATTTAGAACCAAATCCTTCAGCCCCAGTTAAACCTTAAGATGACTGCAGCCCAAGCCAAGAGCTTGACTGCCATCTTGAGAGGGACTTTCAGCCAGAGGCACCCTAGTTAACTGCTCCCAGAATCCTGACCCTCGGAAATTATAAGATAATAAATGATTATTCCTTTAAACCACTATAGTTTCGAGTAATTTGTTAGGCAGCAACAGATTACTAATACAAACTACAACTATTAAAACCAAAATTTTAAATGAATTGCAAAATACAGCAAAATTTCCATCCAAAGAACACAAACACCAATGAGCAGATGTTCAATAATGTTGATTGACTCTGATAAATTATTAGAAATCCCATTTCAGTAATTCCACAATCAATGAAGTAATTTCATTTTAAATTAATGAAGACCTTGGGATGATTCATCAAAAAATGAAATATTGTTTAGTATGGCAAATTTTTTGTATTTTTATATTCTGTGAAAATTATGTTTTAATATATGGATTAAAAATTTCTGTATTTGCATAAACAGGATCACCAATCCCCAGTTACATCAGATAAAAAACAGTTTACTGAAGTTGAAATTCAATGGATAGGTCTAAATTTTATTTCAGTTTTAATTCCTCTAGAATTGATGCCTGAAATAGAACTTGCTTTAAAAATGGGGCATGAGTGCCCTCTTGTGATAGAATAGGCATTTAAATTCATTAGTAAATATTTTTCAGTTGCATATGAAATAATTTGGACCAAATCATTTAGCAAACACAAAATGCCCTCTATTGCTAAGCCAATTTACATCAGTATATTTTCTTGAGGGAAAGACAAGTACCTAAAAATTTGGTTAGTATTAACAGACAATATGAATAATTCATAATAAAATGTTCCTTTGATATTACTGGTAGGTGAAACAAAAACTTTGTAAAATAGAGTCTCTTTTAACTGATCATCAATTAATTATCTAGCAAATGCTCTCCATTCCCACTTTGAAACATAGATAGACTCACAAAACAAGAGGAAGTCTCAGGATCAAGCAGGTAGGCTCTGATGTGCTTCCACTCCCTAGCTCCCACTGAAGTGCCTGTTTTCCAAGCATGAATCATTTGATCCTGAACTACTTAAGTCAATTGTACTTGCTTTAAATATATCTAATTAAATAATATGCAAAGTGATTATTCACTGAAAAAGAAAGAAAATATTAAAGAAAACAAACTTGGATTCTTTGGAATGACTTCACAAAAGGTAATTGAGGAAAACAACGTTCTTTCGAAACTACAAAGACAAGAAAACTATAAAAGATAAATAATAGAAGTGATAAAAACTTTGAAAAATTCTAAACCTAAAAGCTTCACATCAGTAAACTACTTTAAAATAATTTTTAACAAAAGCCTTCATCAGCCAGGCAAGGTGGCTCATGCCTATAATCCCAGCACTTTGGGAGGCAGAGTCAGGTGGATCACCTGAGGTCAGGAGTTTGGGACCAGAGGCCTAACATAGTGAAACCCTGTCTCTATTAAAAATACAAAATTAGCAAGGCATGGTGGTTCACACTTGTAATCCCAGCTACTTGGGAGGCTGAGGCAGGAGAATCACTTGAACCCTGAGGCAGAGGTTGCAGTCAGCCAAAATAATCCATTGCACTCCAGCCTGGGCAACAAGAGTAAAACTCTGTCAAAAAAAATAAATGCTTTCACCCTCTACCAAAAGACTGATAAAATGTTCATTTATACATTTTATTCTAAAGTAAAATATTTAAGGTATTTATTTTCTTTTGAATGATCTCCACTTTAATGAACTTTTTTGATTAACACTAAAGTGTTGTTTTATATCCTCATTTTATATGTATATATATTATATAAACATTATATATATATATATATAATGTATGTATTTAGATAAAAATATCTGTCTAATGTGTATACCACAAGATTCTAAAATGAACTTTGCTCAATATTGGAGAGGTGCTTGAAATGGACCCTCTTCTACATTGCAGGAGATTTCGTCCTTAGTGCAACTTTTCTAGAGGATAGTTTGTCAACATGGATCAAGAGCTTCAAAAATACTCATGCCCAGTGACTTAATATTTCCACTTTCAAAAATAAATCATGAATCTACACTAAAATAAATAAACAAACAAATAAATAAATAAAACAAACTACAGTCTATGTGACCCAAAATACAAGTCTGTCAGTGGTTAAAAATCAAACCATAATATCTGGCATTAACATCTGGGAATATTTGTGTAAACTTTTGATCCTTAAAAATACACTGCTCTTATATTACTGACCTCAATATCTGGTATAAAAGCTTTATTCTGACGACAGTCTGGAATTCTCACCAAAGGAGGGTAGAAAATTTGGGTTTATCAATCTTTAAGTAAACCCAAATGACTTATCTGCAAGTCTGAGGATAGTTTTTCATGGTGACAAGACCAACTATAGAATCAGATAAGAGGGCTTCCACTTCACTTTTTACATTATTTTTAATTATCCAGAAAAGTATAAATATAATAAGCCCAAATTGCTGCAAATGGCCAATATTTCTCTGAATTACATTTATTTTAAAATTTTTGAGCACCTACAATGTGCTCCTTCTGTTTTTCCCTTGAATTTACACAGAAGTTTCAGTAACAGTCACATCTGTTATCAGATTTTAGTATACAATTGTCCTATTTTGGACTTCTTAAGATTTGTTAAAAGAAAAAATTACAACAAATCTGGTTTTATAGATCTTATGGCTTTTATTTGTGATTCTAGAATCAGGCAGCAGTCTAGACCAAAATGGTTCAAAATGTTCTGCCCCATCACATGTGCAGGTTATATTTATAGCCAGAGAAATGTAAGTGACATACAGAAAATGAAGGTGAGGTACTGAGACAGCTAGATTGGCTAGAATTCAGTGTCATCTTAATTCAACTTTATTTGAACAGTTGGCTGCCTATGATTGACTGAAAATCAACTACTGTGATTGGCTGAGACTCAGCTACTTTTTACAAGAGTGGATTACAGTTTGTTGACACAAGGTAGATCACAGTTGACTCTGTATGGAGAAACCTTTAGGACAAACTTAAAATATGTACAGAGGCACCTTTAGGCTGAACTTAATTTAATAGTTCTGCCCTTTTGTTCAACTTTTCAATTTTGAGATGTGGACCAAAACTGTAGGCATTGATGTCACTCTCTGTCACCATTATAATGGATTTATTTGGTCTCAAATCCCACTGGGAAATATCAAACCAATGGATTTTGTAAGGTGGGGACAAACAAACAGAACAACAAGGGGAAAAACCTGATTAGTTAATATCAGGCCACCTAAGTCACTTCTGGAAGGATTAAAGCAGGTAGGAGTTTCTTAGTCTGTTGACTAAAGTAGACTAAAATCTGTTGTTTTCAGGGGGAAAAAAAAAACACTGGTCTGTTTTGGGATTTATCTGCTTCTTTAAAGTTTCCATTTGATTATGTGGCATTTAGCATGAGTGACTTCATTTTTGGTTTGGTCTGATCTGTTGGAGCAAAGTGCAAGACCTCAGTGCAAGCACTCACCTCTCATAATTTTGCTTAATAATTTCTCCCTCTTGGTTAGGTTCTCACCTGGGCAACAGTGTGAGCAAAAAGCAAAATTTAGGGAACTTAAGTTCAACTTATATTTTCCAGTGGAAGTGAATCTGAATGACATCAATATTCAATACCTTTAACCAAGGTATCTAATTAATTTATTTAGCTTTGTCTAATGCCATTGTATTTCTACTATCTTATTTAACTGTTTTACAACTTTTCCAGTAAAACAAGTACATTTATCATTGGAAACTTTTTCAGGAATGCCCCATGAGAGAAATACACATTGTAATAACCTTTTAGTTACTATAATGACATCTGCTTTCCTTCATGTGAAGTTTCTATACAATCAGAAAACATGCATTGAAAATGGCAATTGAATGAAATCCCTCTATGAAATGTTAAAGTACTGGCTGTTGCATTAGTCCATTCTCACACTTCTATAAAGAACTACATAACACTGGGTAATTTATGAAGAAAATAGGTTTAATTGACTCATCATTCCACAGGCTATACAAGAGGCATGACTGGGGAAGCCTCAGGAAACTTACAATCATGGCGGAAGGGCAAAGAAGAATCAAGCAGATCTTTATATGGTGGCAGGAGAGAGAGTGAAGGGGGAAGTGCTACATACATTTAAACCACCAGATCTTGTGAGAACTCACTATCGCTAAAATAGCAAAGGGGAAATTGATGCCCATGATCCAATCACTCCCACCAGGTCCCTCCCACAACATTGGGAATTACAATTCAACATGAGATTTGGGTGGGGACACAGAGCCAAAATATATCAAGTGTCTTCCCAGGATTATATGTTTCACAAGCCAAATATTGGTCATAAACAAAGTTAACAGTTTTAGAACAGTCACAAACCCAATATTTTTTCACAATTTGGATCATTTTACCTCTTTCATTTTAATTCATGGAGTACAAAGCTTTTACCAATGGGAGTTTTAATGACTCAGAAAGAAAATTCAATCCAAGATGGCCAATTAGGAGCAGCTCAGGATTGTAGCTCCCAGCGAAAGCATGGAGGGTGAGTGGATGCCGCATTTCCAGATGGATTTTTATTGCCCACAGACCAGGAGATTCCCAGGTGGAGGAGCCACCAGGTCACCAGCGTGACTGTTTTGGCTGGCACAATGGGTTTCTGCACAAAATACATGGGTCTGGGGGCCATTTTAGCTGGCGATTGGAGTTCCTGGGAGACAGAGTCACCAATTCAACTGATAAAAAGTGGACTGAAACAGGGAGCCAGGCCAGGAGGTTCCCAGGCACAAAGGTGCCACAAATCTCCTCATAGCTGTTTATGCTGGTGCAGTAGGTCACCGTACAGGAAGTCACACAGATCCTGGTGCCATTTCAACAGGCAACTGAAATGCCTGGGAGACAGAGTCAACCATACAACGGGAAAAAAAAAAAAAGAGGGGTCTAAGGCAGGGAGCCAGGTGATCAGGCTCAGCTGGTATCACCCACACAAAAAAACAGCAAACTGAAACGCTCTGGATTGAGTTTCACAGCAAGCAGAGCTGAACCCAGGGAGGTTCACGTCTGCGGAGGGGAGTGTCCGCGATTGCCGAGGCACTCCACCACTACAGACATAGTTCGCCATTGCTGAGGCAGCCAACCATTGCCAAGGCAGCCCACCATTACAGAGAGAGTCCACCATTACAAAGGTGGACCACCATTGCTGAGGCAATTCTAACTATACTCAAATAAATATACACGAAGTTTACACGGCAGTGGGGCGGAGTCCACAGCAGCTCAGCAAAGCCTCTGCAGGCGGACTGTGACTAGGCTGCCTCCTCGTGGGGAAGGGAAGCCCTATAAAAAGGCAGCAGCATGACAGAAACTTATAAATGAAGCCCTACTTCACCAGGACAGAGCATCTAGGGAAAAAAAAAAATGGTGTTTATGAGTTTTACTGCAGCAGACTTAAACATGCCTGCCCAGCAGCTCTGAATAAACAACGGAGTTGACAGCTCAGCATTTGAGCTCCTATAAAGGACAGACTGTCTCCTGAAGCAGCTCCCTGACCCCCATATATCCAAAGAGTCATCTTATAAAGGAGAGCTCAGATTGACATCTGGCGTGTATCCTTCTGGGCCAAGGATAGCAGAAGAAGAAACTGGCAGCAACCCTTACTGTTCTTCAGCCACTGCAGGTGATCCCCAGGCAAGCAGGGTCTGGAGTGGACCTCAGCAGTCCTACAGAAGAGGAGCCTAACCGTTAGAAGGAAAACTAAGAAACAGAAAGAAAAAACTTCATCATCAACAAACTGGATGTCCACTCAGAGACCCAATCTAAAAGTCAACAACTACAAAGATGACAGGTAGATAAATCCACAAAGATGGGAAGAAACCAGCACAAAAAGGATGAAAACACCCAAAACCAGAATGCCTCTCCTCCTCTATGGGATCACAACTCCTGACCAGCAAGGGAACAAGGCTGGATGGAGAAACTTACAAATGAAGCGCTACCTCCCCAGGACAGAGCATCTAGGACAAAGAAAAAATAGGTGTTTATGAGTTCTGCTGCAGTAGTCTTAAACGTACCTGCCCAGCAGTTCTGAATGAACAACAGAGCTCACAGCTCAGAACTTCAGCTCCTGTAAAGGACAGACTGTTTCCTCAAGCAGCTCCCTGACCCCCGTATATCCAGAGTCACCTCATAAAGGAGAGCTCAGATTGACATCTGGAGGGTGTCCTTCTGGGACAAAAATAGCAGAAGAAGAAACTGGCAGCAACCCTTACTGTTCTGCAGGAGCTGCAGGTGATCCCCAGGCAAGTAGGGCCTGGATTGGACCTCAGCAGTCCTACAGCAGAGGAGCCTGACTGTTAGAAGGAAAACTAAGTAACAGAAAGAAATAACTTCATCATCAACAAACTGGATGTCCACTCAGAGATCCAATCTGAAAGTCAACAACTACAAAGATGACAGGTAGATAAACTCTGTAGTCAACAACTACAAAGACGACAGGTAGATAAAGATGGGAAGAAATGAGCACAAAAAGGATGAAAACACCCAAATTCAGAACACCTCTCCTCCTACAAGGGATCACAACTCCTCACCAGCAAGGGAACAAGGCTGGATAGAGAATGAGTGTGATGAATTGACAAAATCAGGCTTCAGAAGTTGGGTAATAAGGAACTTCTGTGAGCTAAAAAAACATGTTCTAACCCAATGCAAAGAAACTAAGAACGTTGAAAAAAGATTTGATGAAATGCTAATGAGAATGGACAACTTAGAGAGGAATATAAGTGAATTGATGGAGCTGAAAAACACAACACGAGAACTTCACGAAGCATACACAAGTTTCAACAGCTGAATTGATCGACCAAGCAGAATAAAGGATATCAGAGTTCAATGATCAACTCAATGAATAAAGCAAGAAGGCAATTAGAGAAAAAAGGGTAAAAGGGAATGAACAAAGTCTCCAAGAATTATGGTACTACGTGAAAAGACCTAATGTACATTTGATAGGTGTACCTGAATGTGATGGAAAGAATTAATCCAAGTTGGAAAATACTCTTCAGGATATTATCCAGGAAAACTTCCCCAACCTAGCAAGGCAGGCCAATATTCAAGTACAGGAAATACAGAGAACACCACAAAGATATTCCTCAAGAAGAGCAACACCAAGGCACATAATTGTCAGATTCACCAGGGTTGAAATGAAGGAGAAAATGCTAAGGGCAGCCAGAGAGAAAGGTCGGGTTACCCACAAAGGGAAGCCCATCAGACCCCCAGCAGATCTCTCAGCAGAAACCCTACAAGCCAGAAGAGAGTGGGGACCAATATTCAACATCCTTAAAGAAAAGAATTTTCAACCCAGAATTTTATATCCAACCAAATTAAGCTTCATATGTGAAGGAGAAATAAAATCCTTTACAAACAAGCCATTGCTCAGAGATTTCATCACCACCAGGCCTGCTTTACAAAAGCTCCTGAAAGAAGCACTACACATAGAAAGGAACAACCAGTACCAGCCACTCCAAAGACATACCAAATGGTAAAGAGCATCAACACAATGAAGAAACTGAATCAACTAATGGGCAAAACAGTCAACTAGCATCAAAATGGCAGGATCAAATTCACACATAACAATATCCCTAATTGTAAATGGGCTAAATGCCCCAATCAAAAGACATAGACTGGAAAATTGGATAAAAAGCCAAAACCCATTGGTGTGCTGTATCCAGGAAACCCATCTCACATGCAAGAATACACAAAGGCTCAAAATAAAGGGATAGAGAAAGATTTGCCAAGCAAATGGAGAGCAAAAAAAGGCAGGAGTTGCAATTCTCATTTCTGATAAAATAGACTTTAACCAACAAAGATCAAAAGAGGCAAAGAAGAACATTACATAATGGTAAAAGGATCAATGCAACAAGAAGAGCTAATGATCCTAAATATATATGCACCCAATACAGGAGCACCCAGATACATAAGGCAAGTTCTTAACCACTTAAAAAGAGACTTAGACTCCTATATAATAGTGGGAGACTTTAACACCCCATTGTCAATATTAGACAGATCAACGAGACAGAATATTAACAAGGATATCCAGGACTTGAACTCAGACCTGGAACAGAAAACCTAATAGATATTTACAGAACTCTCCACCCCAAATCCATAGAATATACATTCTTTTCAGCACCACATCACACCTACTTTAAAACTGACAACATAATTAGAAGTAAATCACTCCTCAGCAAATGCAAAAGAATGGAAATCATAACAAACAGTTTCTCAGACACAGTGCAATGAAGTCAGAACTCAGAATTCAGAAACTAACTCAGAACCACACAGCTTCATGGAAGTTGAACAACTGGCTCTTGTATGTTGACTGGATCAACAATGAAATGAAGGCAGAAATAAAGACGTTCTTCCAAACCAACAAGAATGAAGATACAACATACCAGAATCTCTGGGACACATTTAAACCAATGTCTAGAGGAAAATATATAGCAATAAATGCCCACATGAGAAGCAAGGAAAGATCTAAAACTAACACTCTATCCTCAAAATTGAAAGAGCTACAGAAGCAAGATCAAAAACACTCAAAAGCTAGTAGTAGACAAGAATAACTAAGATCAGAGCAGAACTGAAGGAGAGAGAGACATAAAAAACCCTTCAAAAAATGAATAAATCCAGAAGCTGGTTTTTTGAAAAGATCAACAAAATAGACAGACCACTAGCCAGATTAATAAAAAAGAAAAGAGAATCAAATAGATGCAATAAAAAATAATAAAAAGGATATCACCACAGATTCCACAGAAATACAAACCATCATCAGAGATTATTACAAACAACTCTATGCAAATAAACTAGTAAACCTGGAAGAAATGGATAAATTCCTGGACACTTGCATCCTCCCAAGCCTAAACCAGAAAGGTCAAAACCCTGAATAGACAGATAACAAAGGCAGAAGTTGAGGCAGCAATTAAGAGCCAACCACCCAAAAAAAAGCCCAGTTCCAGACGGGTAAACAGCCAAATTTTCCCAGACACACAAAGAGGAGCTGGTACCATTCCTTCTGAAACTATTCCAAATAATCAAAAAAGAGGGAATCCTTCCCAAATCATTTTACGAGACCAACATCATCCTGATACCAAAACCCAGCAGAGATTCAGCAAGAAAAGAAAACTTCAGGCTAACATCCATGATGAACATAGATGCAAAAATCTTCAATAAAATATTGGCAAACTAAATCCAGCAGCACATCAAAAAGCTTATCCACCATGATCAAGTAAGCTTCCTCCCGGGGATGCAAGGCTGGTTGAACATTGCAAGTCTATAAACGTAATTCACCACATAACAGAACCAAAGACAAAAATCACATGATTATCTCAACTGATGCAGAGAAGGCCTTGACAAAATTCAACAGCCCTTTATGCTAAAAACCCAAAATAAACTAGGTATTGATGAAACGTATCTCAAAATACTAAAAGCTATTTATGACAAACCAACAGCCAATATCATACTGAATGGGCATTCTCTTTGAAATCTGGCACTAGACAAGGATGCCTTATCTCAACACTCCTATTCAACATAGTATTGGGAGTTCTAGCCAGAGCAATCAGGAAAGAAAAGGAAATAAAGAGTATTCAATTAGGAAAGGAGGAAGTCAAATTGTCTCTATTTGCAGATGACATGATTGTATATTTACAAGACCCCATCATCTCAGCCCAAAATCTCCTAAAACTGATAAGCAAATTGAGCAAAGTCTCAGGATACAAAATCAATGTGCAAAACTCACAAGTATTCCTATATACCAATAACAGACTTAAAGAGAGCCAAATCAAGAATGAACTGCCATTCACAATTGCTACAAAGAGAAAAAAATACCTAGGAATACAACTAACAAGGAATGTAAAGGACCTCTTCAAGGAGAACTACAAACCACTGCTCAACGAAATAAGAGAGGACACAAACAGATGGAGAAACATTCCATGCTCATGGTTAGGAAGGATCAATATCATGAAAATGGCCATACTGCCCAAAGTAATTTACAGATTCAATGCTATCCCAATCCAGCTACCAATGACCTTCTTCACAGAACTGGAAAAAACACCTTAAACTTCATATGGAACCAAAAGACAGCCCGCATAGCCAAGTCAATTCTAAGCAAAAAGTACAAAGTGGGAGGCATCACACTACCGGACTTCAAACTATACTACAAGGGTACAAGTAATCAAAACAGCATGGTACTGGTATCAAAACACAGATATACACCAATGGAACAGAACAGAGGCCTCGAAGGCAACACCGCACATCTACAACTTTCTGATCTTTGAAAAACCTGACAAAACAAGCAATGGGGAAAAGATTCCCTCTTTAATAAATGGTATTGGGAAAACTGGCTAGCCATGTGCAGAAAGCAGAAACTGGACCCCTTCCTGACACCTTACACTAAAATTAACTCCATATGGATTAAAGACTTAAACATAGGACCTAACATCATAAAACCCTAGAAGAAAATCTAGGCAAAACCATTCAGGACATAGGCATAGGCAAGGACTTTATGACCAAAACACCAAAAGGATTGGCAACAAAAGCCAAAATAGACAAATGGAACCTAATCAAACTCCACAGCTTCTGCACAGCAAAAGAAACAGTCATTAGAGTGAATCAGCAACAAACAGATTGGTGAAAAATTTTTGCAATCTACCCATCTGACAAAGGGCTGACATCCAGAATCTACAAAGAACTAAAACAGATTTACAAGAAAAAAAAAAACAAGGCCATTCAAAAGTGGGTGAAGGATATGAACAGACACATTACAAAAGAAGACATACATGAGGCCAACAAACATGAAAAAATGCTCATCATCACCGGTCATTAGAGAAATGCAAATCAAAACTACATTGAGATACCATCTCACGCCAGTTAGAATGGTGATCATTAAAAAATCTGAAGACAACAGATGCTGGAGAGGATGTGAAGAAATAGGAGCACTTTTACACTGTTGGTGGGAGTGTAAATTAGTTCAACCATTGTGGAAGACAGTGTGGCCATTCCTCAAGGACCTAGAAATAGAAATTCCATTTGACCCAGCAATCCCATTACTGGGTATATATCCAAAGGATAATAAATCATTCTACTATAAGGACACATGCACACGAATGTTCATTGTGGCACTGTTTACAATAGCAAAGACCTGGAACAAACCTAAATGCCCATCGATGATAGACTGGACAAGGAAAATGTGGTACATATACACCATGGAATACTATGCAGCCATCAAAAACGATGAGTTTGTGTCCTTTGTAGGGACATGGATGAACCTGGAAACCATCATTCTCAGCAAACTGACACAAGAACAGAAAATCAAACACTGCATGTTCTCACTCATAGGTGGGTGTTGAACAATCAGAACACATGGACACAGGGAGAGGAGCATCACACACTGGAGTCTGTCATGGGGAAATAGGGGAGGGACAGTGGGGGGTGGTGAGTTGGGGAGAGATAGCATGGGGAGAAATGCCAGATATAAGTGATGGGAGGAAGGCAGCAAATCACACTGCCATGTGTGTACCTATGGAACAATCTTGCATGTTCTTCACATGTACCCCAAAACCTACAATGCAATAAAAAATTAAATTAAGAAAAACAAAAAAAAATTAAGAAAAATTTAAAAATTTAAAAAGAAAATAAAACTCACAGGAAAACTATGTTTCCACATTTAACAGTCGATTTGTATTCTCTTAAATACCAGTTTTGTTTCTCTAATTAACATGCATGGTACTGTGCTTCAGTGATTTGATTTGGGTCATGGATTTCATTCAAATGGTGTATCTTAATAATTTCAGTACTGACTCACTTAGCAGAAAAGTCTGCCACTATCAAATATTTCCTTGGTATATAATTCTTGTTCTGCTTTATGTTGGGTTAGCAGTTTTATAAAACAGTCAATTTTCTAGAGTTCTTAGAAATCTTCCCCAGTTCAATGGTATAACATTAAGGTTATTCAAAAACTGTATTTATCAGAGTTCTTTCCATTCTTTTCTTTTTTTAAAAAAAAAAAAAAAGAATGAAGAAGAGGAGGAAAAAGGAATAGAAAGAGAGAGAGAGAATGGGAATATTGCTTTCTTGCCCAGGCTAGAATGCAATTTAGCAATGGGTATTGAAAATCTCTTTTATACCAATAATTATACTTAATGATGTAGTCAAGAAGGAATAAGGGAAGAAAATAACAAACAGCCAATCAATGTTTCATTTAAACCTATGAAATGCTATGTGATTACTGAGGAGTGATTTATTTCCAATTATGTAGTCACTTTTGGAATAGGTGTGAGGTGGTAATGTATGTTTTGTGTATTTGAAGTGGGGAGTTCTATAAATGTTTATTAAGTTTAGTTGTTCCAGGTCTGAGTTCAAGTCGTGAATGTCCTTGTTAATTTTCTGTCTCGCTGATCTATAGAATTGTTAGCTCTTCTTGTTACATTGATCCTTTTGCCATTATGTAATGTCCTTCTTTGCCTCTTTTGATCTTTGTTGCTTTAAAGTCTACTTTATCAGAGGCGAGAACTGCATCTCCTGCTTTTTGTTTATTTGTTTATTTTTATTCTGTTTGGTTGGTAAATCTTCCTCCTTCTCTTTGTTTTGAGTCTTTGTGTATTGTTGCATGTGAGATGGGTCTGGATGCAGCACACCGATGGGTTTTGGCTTTTTATCCAATTAGAATATATATAAGTTTAATACTGGCATTTGATGCTAGCTGGCTGTTTTGCCCAATAGTTGGAGTAAATTTTTCATTGTGTTAATGCTCGTTGCTTTTTGATATATTTTTGGAAAGGCTGATATTGGTTGTTCCTTTATATGTATAGTGCTTCTTTCAGAAGCTCTTGTAAAGCAGGCCTGGTGGTGGTGAAGTCTCTACGTACTTGTTTGTTGGCAAAAGATTTAATTTTTCCTTCACTCATAAAGCTTAGTTTGGCTGGATATGAAATTCTGGGTTGAAAGTTCTTTTCTTTAAGGATATTGGTCCCCACTCTTTTCTGGCTTGTAGGGTTTCTGCTGAGAGATCTGCTGTAAGTCTGATAGCTTTCCCTTTATAGGTAACCTGACCTTTCTCTCTGGCTGCCCTTAGTATTTTCTCCTTAATTTCAACCCTAATAAATCTGGCGATTATGTGCCTTGGGGTTGCTCTTCTTGAAGAATATCTTTGTGGTGTTCTCTGTATTACCTGGAGTTGAATATTACCCTGCCTGCTAGGTTGGGAAAGTTTTCCTGAATGATATCCTGAAGAGTATTTTCCAACTTGGATTCATTCTCTTCGTCACATTCAGGTACACCTATCAAACGTAAATTAGGTCTTTTCACATAGTCCCATATTTCCTGGAGACTTTGCTCATTCCTTTTTATCCTTTTTTCTCCAATCTTGTCTTCTTGTTTCATTTCACTGAGCTGGTCCTCGACTTCTGATATCCTTTCTTCTGTTTGATCAATTCGACTGTTTTAACTTGAGCATACTTCGTGAAGTTCTTGTGTTGTGTTTTTCGGCTCCATCAATTCACTTATATTCCTCTCTAAATTGTCCATTCTCGTTAGCATTTCGTCAAACCTTTTTTCAAGGTTCTTAGTTTCTTTGCATTGGGTTTGAACAAGTTCTTTTAATTCACAGAAGTTTCTTATCACCCACATTTTGAAACCTGCTTCTGTTATTGGAACACACTCATTCTCCATTAAGCCTTGTTCTGTTACTGATGAGGAATTGCGATCCCCTGTTGAGGGAGAGGCATTCTGATTTTGAGTATTCTCTGCCTTTTTAGGCTGCTTTCTTCCCTTCATTATATATTTATCCCTCTGTCGTCTTTGTAATCACCGACTGTCTAACTAGGTCTCTGAGCGGACGTCCAACTTTTTGATTCCCAGCGCCGAAATCTGAGCAGTCCACTGCGCCAGCCAAAACAGCAGTGTTAAGATTGATGGTGCTTTTCTGCCCGGGAATCTCCAGATTCTGCACCAAGAACTGCCACTCTAAGGCGCCAGCAAAACCGCCACGCCGGCCACAAGAGTCGCTCTGGCAACCCGTGGGGCTCCTCCGCTGGGAATCTCTTGGTCCATGAGCAATAAATATTCGTCTGAAAGTGTGGCGTCCTCTTGTTCTCTGTGCTTTCACTGGGAGCTACGTGCCCGAGCTGCTAGTGATCAGCCATCTTGGATCGAGATCTTTCCATTCTTACTTGTCATGAGTTTCCTTGAAGAAGAAGCAACTTTGGACTATAGTTGATTGCAAATCCTTTTAGAGAAGAAGTGAAACCACTCTCTGTGGTTAACAAAGACTTGAGATGACCATGATTAAACTCTAATACATTTATTATAATCAGCAATTGGCCAGAAAATTGGGTTATTTCTGTGTCATACAACATTTCAACAAAATAGCCAATATCATGAATGACAACATATCAGATTTCTAAGAATCCCACACAATTTTTAGAACATTCATATAAATAATGCACCCATAGATATAACTCAAAAAGTCCAGTATCACTTATTTGACAATGGTTCCCGTATAACACAACACATAATATAAACCTAATTAATATCTTTACAAAATGAGAAACACATTGTTTGTAGCTTTTCATGGGCCCAACTGAAAAATTCTAAAGTTAATTTCAAATAATTTTTGTTTTTTTGAGATGGAGTCTTGCTCAGCCACCCAGGATGGAGTGCAGTGGCACAATCTCGGCTCACTGCAACCACTGTCTCTGGGTTCAAGTGATTCTCCTGTCTCTGCTTCCCAAGTAGCTAGGATTACAAGCACCGACCATCATGCTCAACTAGTATTTGTATTTTAGTAGAGATGTGGTTCAGGCAAATTTTTAAAAAGACTTAAGAGTTTGATCTTAAAAAGCTTGTCCGGTGGCTCACGCCTGTAATCCCAGCACTTTGGGAGGCCAAGGCGCGTAGACCACGAGGTCAAGAGATCGAGACCATCCTGGTCAACATGGTGAAACCTCGTCTCTACTAAAAATACAAAAAATTAGCTGGGCATGGTGGCACGTGCCTGTAATCCCAGCTACTCAGGAGGCTGAGGCAGGAGAATTGCCTGAACCCAGGAGGCAGAGGTTGCGGTGAGCCGAGATCGCGCCATTGCACTCCAGCCTGGGTAACAAGAGCGAAACTCTGTCTCAAAAAAAAAAAAGCTTGTCAAAAATATCAAAGGTTTAAGACACCTGATAAAAATAGAATTACAGGTCACTGTGGAAATAATAGTAACCCATTGACCAGAGTGATAATTAAAAGACTTTAAAAGGCAAACACACTATAATCCCAGTGCCTTGAGGTGGGAGAATCCCTTGAGGTCAGAAGTTCAAGACGAGTCTAAGCAATATGGTACATGGTGTCTCTACAAAAAAAAAAGAAAGAAAGAAAGAGGGGGAAAAAGAAAGAAAGAAAAATTAGCCATGCATGGTGGCATACCCCTGTAGTCCTAGATATTTGAGAGGCGGGATAATTGCTTGTGCCTAGGAGTTCAAGGTTGCACTTAGTTATGATCATACCACTGTGCTCCAGCTTGGGCAATAGAGCAAGATCTTATCACTAAAAACAAACAGAAAAAAAAAACAGGGCAACAAGGCAAAACCTCATCTCTACAAAAATTAAAAGTTTGCTAGGCATGGTGGTACACACCTGCAGTCCTAGCTAGCTGGATGGCTGAGGTGAAAAGATCACCCAAACCCAGGAGGTTAAGGCTGCTAGTGAGCCATGCAATCCAGACATAGCCACTGCAATCCAGCCTGGGTGACAGAGAAAGACTCTGTGTCAAAAAGAAAAGAAAAAGGCAAACACAGAGTTACATATTTCTTTTTTTAAAGAAAAAAATGCCTACTTGTAGAAAAACCTGAGCTCTTTAATAGAGAAGACTCAATTTCTTAAGTAATCAAAGGCTTAATAAAGACAACATAAAACACAGGGAACTATTATGATAAAACACATACTTTTTTTCAACCAGAGCAGAATACCTTCTATTCCTGTAAGATTTTCCTCTGAAAGTTGATCTCTAATGCTTCTGATGCCTTGAACAAAATTTTCTGAGAATATGACAAAACGTTCCAAGTTGGACAGTATCAAACAGCTGAAAATGGACATTCCCCCAACACTCAGGAACACACCCTGACTTTGAACAAGAGAAGGAAATCACCAGTGATGAGGCATTGGTATGACAAAGGCTGATCTCACAAATCATTTGGGAACTTTTTAAAAAGCAAAAAGGTAAAGAACAAGTTTTCATTATTTGCCACTAAGAGCAGCTCAACACTCCAAGAAAAATCTTGTTTTAACAGAGAGAACCAAATTCTAGTTTTGTATCAGTGTATACCTTTGAAATTAATGTTGAATTTTAGAAAAACAGAAAACTTCTCTTCTAACTTAAGCCAATAAGATCACATATAAAATTTATTTTATAAGATTCAACTTCCACAAACCTTCTACAATCTTTTCTCTTTCTAGTTTTGCAACAGATAGTCATTCTACTTTGGGACAAAAACTACATTTTTTTATCGCTTAACAAAAAACACGTCTTACTTTCATCACCTATGAAGCTATTTTAATTACCCTATGTTAATTAGAAATTTTCCAACTTTGCTAACCTTTCGCAGCATTTTTTTTTTTTTTTTTGAGTCTCACTCTATTGCCCAGGCTGGAGTGCAGTGGCACCATCTCGGCTCACTACAACCTCCACCTCCCGGGTTCAAATGATTCTCCAGCCTCAGCCACCTGAGGATCTGACACTACAAATGTGGGCCACCATGTCCAGCTAACTTTTATATTTTTAGTAGATATGGGGTTTGACCTTGTTGGCCAGGCTGGTCTTGAACTCCTGACCTGAAGTGATCCATCTGCCTTGGCCTCCCAAAGTGCTGGGATAACAGGTATGAACCATTTCATCCAGCCTTGCTTTTCTTTTTTTCTTATCTATACCAGTGTCATCCTTTTCATTTGAACCCACATCTTCAATCTTAAGCTTTTCTTCATCATCTTTATCTTCTTTCTCGCCTTTCTCTTCCTCAGTTTCATTGTCAGTGATTTTCTCTTATTCCTTTTCCAAATAAAAAGTAATACGATAGCCTATGAAGTGCTTCTTTACTATTTCTTTGACCCACCTCTCTTATAAGTACTCTGTCTGGTCTTCTTTAAGGTGGAGGATCACTTTGGTACCTCTACCAATGAGCTCAACATGGTCAGCATGTACAGTAAATGAATCTCCAGCAGAAGACTCCCAGGCATACTATTCATCAACATTATACTTTATGATCACAATCACTTTATCAGTCACCAGACTGGCTGAAGAAAAAACACCAAACTCTTTGCCTAATCACGAAAATGTCAGCACCAGCCTGAAGAGCCCCCATAAATGCTTTATGAAAGAACTTGTCAATAGTTGACAAATTATTTGTGAAATCAGCCTTGGTCACGCCAATGCCTCATCACTGGTGATTTCCTTCTCTTGTTAAAAGTCAGAGTGTGTTCCTGAGGGTTGAGGGGATGTCCATTTTCAGCTGTTTGACACTGTCCTACTTGGAGCGTTGGTCATACTCAGAAAATTTTGTTCAAGGCATCAGAAGCATTAAAGATCAACTTTCAAAGGAAAATCTTCTTACAGGAATAGAAGCTATTCTGCTCTGGGAATTTTCTGGTTTTTGCATAGGAATATAGCTTTACTAATGTACAGCTATTAAGGCCAGAGTTCTAAATAAATGAATGAAACACATGATAAATTTCACAAAAATACAGTAAGGTCTTGTCAAGATAGCAGAGACCAGTAGGTTCTCTGAGAAACAATTCCATAGCTATGGGAAGACTCAGCTTCACCACAGATTTCTTAGATAAACTTAGACAAGCCACTTGCCTTTTCCATGACTATTTTCCCATTTTTAATGAATAAAATAGCTATGCATTTTTCATTGTACAATATTAATTGCCCTGCAGCCTGCTTTTCCCCTTTGAAGCCCTCACAATCACCCTTGGAGAAAGGCACAGACCACAGACTGTTTCTGTCATTCCATGTTCTTTCTCCTGGCATTGTTCTTAATTTTGACAAAATAAACTTCTAAATTGATTGAGACTTGGCTTAGATACTTCTTGGTTTACAAACTGGTAACCACAAAGGGACTATGAGTGGAGGTGCCCCTGACTTTTGAAAAATCTCCTATCAGTACTTGGTACCAGCTTGAGCTATTATTATTGTTCAAATCAATAGGACAATTTGCTAAAGTCCAGGAAAATCCCCTCCAGAGAATCCCTGATCTCCCAAAATTTGGTTGGGGTCTAAGGTTCATTTTGCCATATAATACCTTTTCTGGAGTTTTACTCACTTCCAACAAGGCAGGTGAGTGTTCTTGCTTCCATGAAGAGGAAAAGAAGGCAACTCCTTTCTGGAGTTTCAGCTGATTTCTAACAGAGAAGACACATTTCAGTTTTTTCCTACTTCTAGGATGGTAGAGAGTAGTCTTCAGCTTAAGCCTCATTCCTAGGTAAGTAGCTGAATTTGAGTTTTGTCATGGGATTTCTCCTCATTCACTAAAATTTCAATTAATAAACAGCTGGCCTTAATTTCTTCTACCATTAGAAAGCCCAGTAATTGTATAAATTGAGCAATTGTTTGTTTTGCTTAACTTTTTTATTTTTTTGTTCCTGTTTCTGTTGTTTTGATCTTTTTCGCATTGGGTTTGATTAACTATACCTGACTTGGTCAAATCTGAAGGAAAGTTCCAAATTATGGAGAACAATGCCTCAATTGTAGAGATAGGGTTTCACTATGCTGCCCAGCCTGACTCAAACTCCTGGGCTCAAGCAATCCACCCACCTGAGCCTCTCAAAGTGCTGAGATTCAAGACAATTCCCAAAGAAGATACACAAATGGCCAAAGAGCATATGGAAAAATGCTCAACATCACTAATTATCAGGGAAATACAAATCAAAACCACAATGCAATACCACCGCTTACTCCTGCAAGAATGGCCATAATCAAAAAATCAAAAAAAAAAAAAAAAAAAGATTGGGATGCATGTGGTGAAAAGGGAAAACTTTTACATTGCTGGTCAGAATGGAAACTAGTACAACCACTAGGAAAAAATATGAAAACTCCTTTAAAAACTAAAATAGATCTATTATTTGTTCCACTACTGGATACCTACCTAGAGGGAAATAAGTCACTCTATAAAAAAGACACTTGCACACAGTTTTTTATAGCAGCACAATTCACAATTGTAAAAATATGAAACCAAATGCCCATCAAACAACAAGTCTGTAAAGAAAACATGGTTTTATATATATATGTATATACATATACATATATATGTGTATATATATGTATATACATATACATATATATGTGTATATATATGTATATACATATACATATATATGTGTATATATATATATACACACACACACACACAGACACACACACCATGGAATACTACTCAGCCATAAAAAAGCATGAAATAATGGCATTCATAGCAACCTGGATGGAGTTGGAGACCATTATTCTAAATGAAGTCATTCATGAAGGGAAAACCAAACATCATATGTTCTCACTTATAAGTGGAAGCTAAGCTATGAGGATGCAAAGGCATAAAAATGACACAATGGACTTGGGAGACTCAAGAGGAAAGGTGGGAGAGGGTGAGGAATAAAAGACTATACATTGAGTACAGTGTACACTGCTCAGATGATGGGTGCACCAAAATCTCAGAAATCACCACTAAAGAACATATCCATGTAACCAAAAACCACGTGAATGCCCAAAACTACTGAAGTTTTTAAAAAGAAGAAAAAAAGGACAGGTGCAGTGGCTCACACCTGTAATCCCAGCACTTTGGGAGGCCAAGGCAGGTGGATCACGAGGTCAGGAGTTTGTGACCAGCCTGACCAACATGGTGAAACCCCATTTCTATGAAAAATACAGAACCTGGCCAGGCATGGTGTCACACCTGTAATTCCAGCAACTCTGGAAGCTGAGGCAGGAGAATCACTTGAACCTGGAAGGCAGAAGTTGCAGTGAGCTGAGACTGTGCCACTGCACTCCAGCCTGGGCAACGGAGTGAAATTAAAAGCTAATATCCAAGATATCAAAGATGTATACACATATATGTATCCATGTGTCATACATATATACATGTATATGTAAATATATTTATAAATATATGTATATATAAATACATGTATATAAAAATTATATATATTTAAGAGCCCTTTCACTCCTAGAATCTTTTTTTTTTTAGAAAGTGTTTTTCTTCTCAGTCAATTGAATTCTCTTTTCTCTATTTACTTCTGCCTGTCTCTCTTTCCTTTTACCACTTTCTGCTACGAGGAACCTAAAATTTCTAATAGCCTAGGATTCCTTAAGAAAAACAGAGATGGCAACAGATTACTTTTTGAAAAGAAACCTCTGATTTTCCTTATAGAACCCCAAGAGTATAAAAAGACAGTTGCTCTCAGATCTTAAACTACTTGCTTTTTTATTTGTGTTACCTGATTTTTTTGTGTGTGTGTGTGGCAGGGGGAGGGGTTTAGACGTAGTTTCACTTGTTGCACAGTCTAAAGTGCAATGGAGCAATCTCGGTTCTCTACAACCTCCAACTCCCAGGTTAAAGTGATTCTCCTGACTCAGCCTCCCAAGTAATGGGCATTACAGGTTCACACGACCATGCCTGGCCAATTTTTGTATTTTTAGTACAGAAGGGGTTTCGCCATGTTAACCAGGCTGTTCTCAAACTCCTGACCTCAGGTGATTACCGGCCTTGACCTCCCAAAGTGCAGGGATTACAGGTGTGAACCACTGTGCCTTGCCCTTTTTTCTTTTTTGACAAATAGTTATTACAACAGGAGCTACTCTTGAGTGTTTAAGATAAGAAGGTGTGTGTTTTAGTTTAAAAAAAAAAAAAAGTCTTGGCTGGGTGCAGTGGCTCACGCCTATAATCCCAGCACTTTGGGAGGCTGAGACGGGTGGATCACGAGGTCAAGAGATCGAGACGATCCTGGTCAACATGGTGAAACCCTGTCTCTACTAAAAATACAAAAATTTGCTGGGCATGGTGGTGTGCGCCTGTAGTCCCAGCTACTCGGGAGGATGAGGCAGGAGAATTGCTTGAACCCAGGAGGCGGAGGTTGCATCAGCCAAGATCGCGCCATTGCACTGCAGCCTGGGTAACAACAGCGAAATTCCGTCTCAAAAAAAAAAAAGTCTTTGTAACAAAGTACACTACAAAATCATTACATGACCTAATTCCATGTTATCTCTATCTTTTTAGATAACCAGGATTCAGCATGATCTCTGCCCAGAGCTCAGAGATGCAGCTAAAAAATAGAGACTAAAGGTTAAAATTAAATCTATCCATTAAATACAATTGGTCCTCTTATGCAATACTATAGTAGATTTCTATAATTTTATGATTGATTTAGCATCCATTTTTAATCTCCACTGGCACACCAGACTCTCTCTTTCTCTCTGTCTCTCTGTATCCTGAGATGCAAATTTTGTTGTGATGTTTACTAAGGACTTATTAGTATTTAAACTTTGGGCTATCTAGCTGACAATTGCCTAGGGTAATAAAAGAGGTTATCAAAAAATTAGAAGTCTAAATTAGGAAAAAAAGAAAGTATTACAAATCTATAAGATTTCTATCTACATGTCTAATATGTATATTTATGTGTCATGTATATAATGCTTCACTGCCAAAAATATGTAAAAGAGCTCTGATTAATTGGCATTAAAAAAACACTTAAATCAACTCTGCATCAGAAAAATGGAAACTTTAAGCGCAAATTATTTTTCAATTTCGTGTAACTTAAGTAAATTCTTAATAAATAAGCTGGTTTGGGCCAGGAGCAGTGTTTCATGCCTGCAATCCCAGTACTTTGGGAGGCTGAGGTGGCAGATCATCTCAGGTCAGGATTTTGAGACCAGCCTGGCCAATATGGTGAAATCTTGTCTATCCATACTAAAAGTACAAAAACTAGCCAGGTGTGGTGGCATGTGCTTGTAGTCCCAGCTACTCATGAGGCTGAAGCAGGAGAATCACTGTAACCCAGGAGGTGGAGGTTGCAGTGAGTCAATATCACACCACTGCACTCCCGACTGGGTGGCAGAACAAGACTCTGTCTCAAAAAATATATAAATAAATAAGCTGGTATGAAATTATTGGCAAAATAAAATTAGAAATGGCTTCAGAATAGTCAACATATGTTATTGTTTAGATTTATTGGTCAAGCAGTCTAATATTTATCTCTGCTAGACATTATCAGTGTCAGAATTTAGCAAGAGGGTTATAAAACTTGCAGCCCAAGAGATAATTACCTTCATGTAATGTTTTTATAAATAAAAAATGTAATATTGATGATCCAATAGAAACAGCTAAATCCTGAGTTTCTGACAAAAGAAATTCACTTAATCTTAAAGTTCTTATTTAGGTAAACACCTGATATTCACCAGCTATTAAAATGATTAATAGCGAAATAACTTCAAATGATAACCATCACAATCCTCATAAGTAATCTAAGTAAACTATTTTTTAATTAATCAGATAAATGTAAAGGAATAAATTGTTGCAAATAAACTTGCCATATAATTTCAAATCTAAAGTTATATTGAATTAAACAACAGCCATTCATTAAATATCTGCATTGTTTCAAATTTTTAAAATTATATTATAGAAAAGCATTTTCTTTAAAAAGTGTTCTTTTTTTTTTTTTCCTTATTTTGGCTTTATTAAGAAAAAAAATCATTAAAATACAGTAAAGATTGAAACCATGTTCACTGCTTCTTGAACAGAATAAGAAGATAATATTTTAAATGATTGAGTTGGTCATTAGACTATTACTCATTTATCTTAAAGGCAGAAACATGTCAACCCAACTATGCGATACAGAAGCATGATTTGCTCAGGCAGGCGACATTGGAGTCAGGCTCCTCCATTGAAGCTTCTCGACAGCACGAGGCAGACAGGACTCGCCCATCATTCCGAAAGGGAGAACAGGAGAGGCCCAGGAGAGTCCTTGGCTGTCTTCTCATCGAATGATGGGTGCTGAGCGATCATTCGTCACAGTCGGGCGGAGCTTCACAGTGGCAAAGGGGTTTTCTCCGCTGAGAAAAGGTGGCTTCGCAGTCCTGTTGGCATCGTTAGGAGCCACGGTCTCTGGCTTGGACGCTGGCGAATTGAAGGTGGATGTAGTTCTGGCCGCGTCTGCCCTCTTGTCGGCAGCTGCCCCCATGGACAAGCATTCCAGGTAGTTGGGTCGGGGGATGACAACACTGCTGCTCTCAGACAAGTTCACAGTGCTGATGCTTCTCACAGGCGTGGGGCTTGGCGTGGGCACAGTCATTGCTTCCGTCTCATTTTCTTCTAGCAACTTCGTGTATGACGACAGGAACCAGCCCCTCGCCTTGGATGTGTCATGTTCTCCATACACCCAGCCATCCTTCTTCTCAGGGATGAGCAGCGTGATGACGTCTCCCTGTGCAAAGCTGAGTAAGGTCTTGTTGGCACCTGCAGTGTGCGGGAAGATGGTCTTCACTTTCTGCTTTTTCATCATGTTCAGTCCCGTTGCAACCGAAACTGATCGTTGTAAACTGGGATATTCGGAAGTATCTGTTGAATTATTTATCCTTTCTGATTTTGGTGTGGCTGTTGCTGGGTTATTAAACGTATCAATCAAAGGACTGGTATGCGCTCGGCCTGAAGGAGCGGGGGGCATCTTTGGTGAGCATTTAGAAAAGGTGTCGTAATCTTTCCTAACCACATCGCTTCTCTCAATCATGGGCGAAGGCTGAGGTGTCCCGGACAAGGGGGTACAGGCTGGGGTCTTTATTTCTTCGATCATATTCATGATTTTCTCTGGCACTTTGATGGTTTCAACGCAGGTTTCCTGCTACCGAGGCAGCTTGGAATTCAGTAGTTCTGCAGACTGTAAGTGATAATAATGTATGTGGTTTGCAAAGCTGCCGTGCTTGTCAACCAGAAAGCAGAAGCACCTCTTCTCTTCAAGCAGAGCTTCTTTGCAACCATCTGCAATAAATTTCTGGATTTCACTCTGACGAGAAGTAACTGTCTCCACGTACTCAATTTCTTTGTGTTCATATTTGAGTGTGTTTCGTCCTCCTTGGCTTTTCCTTCTGATCTTCTTCAACTCACTTGGGATTTCTCCAAAGACTCTAATTTATTCTTGTGTTCTGTTTGGTATCTTTTCAGAGTTGCATTCATATATTTCACGTCAAGTTCTATCTTCTTCTCCAGCTCATGGATGATCTCTTTGTGGAATTTTTTAAAATTTTCATCAAGACTCTCGTCAAGTTTCTCGTGGGTGCTTGAAATCTCTATGAGGACATGGCCCAGTTCAGTCAACATGGGGGACCCGGTGGCAATCTCACCAATCTTGGCCACTCCATCATAGTAGGCTTTTCCTGCCAGGATCATAGCATTTATGGCTTTCTCATAATTTTTCCCTAGGTTTATCAAATTTTTAAGCCCAGGATTGAACTGTTCCATAACACTCTTCATCAGCAGCCACACCTCCTCTGTAGGATTTCACCCTCGCTTAGCTCTCTGAGAACCAGGTCACTCCTGGAGTCACATCCTTGTCTGCCAGGGTGGATGGAGGCATGAATCACCATAACCAGAGACTCACCCTGGAGTCACTTGGATCAGGAAGCCCAGGACAGATATGACATCATCAGCAAATACAAGCAGTCACAGACACAGGGGCAGCTCTGTTTGTCTTGGAGATAAACTTCACCACCCAGGCTGGGCTTTGCGGAAAAGGTGAAGGACACCAGTCTCATGGGTGTTCACTTCGTATGATGACGTGTCTGCCTGGTGGTCTCTTTATGCGAGTGATGTGCTTAACAGATTGAACCTGGGAAGCAGAAGTTGCACTGAGCCAAGATCACATCATTGCACTCCAGCCTGGATGTCGCAGCAAGATTTCATCTCAAACAAAACAAATGGAAAAAAACAACTTTTTTTTTTATTTTTTAATTTTAGTAGAGGTGAGGCCTTGCTATGTTGCTCAGGCTAGTCTTGAATTCCTGAGCCCAAGCGATCCAACTACCTTGGCCTCCCAAAGTTCTGGGATTACAGGTGTGAGCCACCGAGCCCAGCCATGATTCGATTTTACTTCCTGCTTCTCTTCCCAAAAAGTATTCTTATTAAAGGAAAAATTATTTTTATCAAATTCAAACTTTATTTAAAGCTTATTTATGAACATAGGCAAAAGGAACTAGTAAATAAGAATGATTTAAGGAAAGGTAAAAATATAAAAATATTTCTTTGCTAAGGAAAGATAAAAAAATCATATTTAAAAAATCTTGTAACTTTTTTCCCTAAAACAAAATGACAGGTTATTTAGAAAAGAGGGATGTTTTAACTGTAAATGTAAATGGGCTAAATGCCCCAATTAAAAGACACAGACTGGCAAATTAGATTAAGAGTATAGACCCATTGGTGTGCTGTATTCAGCAGACCCATCTCATGTGCAAAGACACACATAGGCTCAAAATAAAGGGATGGAGGAAGATTTACCAAGCAAATGAAAGCAAAAAAAAAAAAAAGCAGAAGTTGCAATTCTAGTCTCTGGTAAAACAGACTTTAAACCAACAAAGAGCAAAAGAGACAAAGAAGGGCATTAAATAATGGTAAATAGATCAATACAACAAGAAGAGCTAAGTATCCTAAATATATATGCACTCAATACAGGAGCACCCAGATACATAAAGCAAGTTCTTAATGAACTTACAGAGAGACTTAGACTTCCACACAATAATAGTGGAAGACATTAACACCCCACTGTCAATATTAGACAGATTAACAAGACAGAAAATTAACAAGGATATTCAGGACTTGAACTCAGCTCTGGACCAAGTGGACCTAACAGACATCTACAGAACCCTCCACCCCAAATCAACAGAAAATACATTCTTCTCAGCACGTTGCACTTATTCTAAAATTGACCACATAATTGGAAGTAAAATATTCCTCAGCAAACATAAAAGAACAAAAATCTTAACAGACTCAGATCACAAATAACTAAAAGCAGAACTGAAGGATATACAGACACACACACAAAAAAAAAACTTTCAAAAAAATCAATGAAAGGCACATGTATGTTTATTGTGGCACTGTTCATAATAGCAAAGACTTGGAACCAACCTAAACACCCATCAATGATAGATTGGATAAAGAAAATGTGGCACATATACACCATGGAATACTATGCAGCCATAAAAAAGGAGGAGTTCATATCCTTTGCAGGGACATGGATGAAGCTGGAAACCATCATTCTCAGCAAACTAACACAAGAACAGAAAACCAAACACCACATGTTCTCACTCGTAAGTGGGAGTTGAACAATGAGAGAATATGGTCATAGGAAGGGGAACATCACATACTGGGGCCAGGCAGTGGGTGAGGAGCTAGAGGAGGGATAGCATTAGGAGAAATACCTAATATAGATGATGGGTTGAGGGGTGCAACAAACCACCATGGCACATGTATACCTATGTAACAAACCTGCATGTTCTGCACATGTACCCCAGAACTTAAAGTATGATAAAAGAAGATTTAAACAAGTCACCTATAATTAAAAGGAAATTATTTATAAGTTATATAAATTTACATAAATATATATGAATTATTTATAAGAGTCTTTCTAGAGTTTGAACTTGGATATTAAAAATATACTATTACACTAAGAATTGGTTAGAACAATGAAATTTTCTGAAGATATTGATTTACTCTTAATAAAATTTGAAGAGATTTTAATTTTGTACTTGTTTTTCTTTTATGAGACAGGGTCTCACTCTGTCGCCCAGGTGGAGTGCAGTGGCACGATCTCAGCTCACAACAGCCTTCACCTCCCAGGCTTATGTGATTCTCTCACCTCAACCTCCTGGATAGCTGAGACCACAGGCATGTGCAACCATGCTCAGCTAATTTTCTGTGTTTTTAGTGGAAAGGGCATTCACCATTTTGGCCAGACTGGTCTTGAACTCCTGTACTCAAGTGATCCACCCAACTCAGCCTCCCAAAGTGCTGGGATTACAAGCATGAGCAACTGTGCCTGGCCTTAATTTTGTTTTTAACCAAAAGTTCAACTTGTATTGTGCCTCACTGTTCTCAGCTTTTTGTCCCCTTTGAAAAGGCCTGAAGTAATACCTCTTTCCTTCAACTTTTTCATTAGCTGTTGTAACTTTTTTCCTCAGATTCTAACTGCTATTGTGGCCTGATGCTAAAAATGTTTTATATTAAAAGTCTAGCTGGGCACGGTGGCTCATGCCTGTAATCCCAGCACTTTGGGAGGCCGAGGCGGGTGGATCACGAGGTCAAGAGATCGAGACCATCCTGGTCAACATGGTGAAACCCCGTCTCTACTAAAAATACAAAAAATTAGCTGGGCATGATGGCACATGCCTGTAATCCCAGCTACTCAGGAGGCTGAGGCAGGAGAATTGCCTGAACCCAGGAGGCGGAGGTTGTGGTGAGCCGAGATCACGCCATTGCACTCCAGCCTGGGTAACAAGAGCGAAACTCCGTCTCAAAAAAAAAAAAAAAAAAAAAAAATGGTCTAAAGAAAATGTTTTCTTCCAATATAACATTCTGTGCTTTGGCTTTCAACTATTATATAAAACTGAAAAATTTCACTTATGACCCACAGAGCACATTCTTCCTATGTCTCATTCAAGTACTGTTTTTATTGGTTTTGACTTCCAAGTTATCTAAATGGACTCCTCATAGGGAAAACCAATCATACTTCAGAAGGACTTTTTTTGGCTTTTGGTAACTAACCTAACAAATAGATTTTATGTTTTGTCAAAATAATTCCTGTGTAATTGTGATTATGTTTTGGTTTGTTTATGAAAATTGAAATTAAAATTTTTTAAAGTAAGGTTATTACATATATGTAACTTTTAAAGTCTTTATGGTGATAAGTTACAGGGCTTTGACTATTGGATCTAAAAAAGACAGCAAGTTCTGCTAAATCTTAAGCATTGACAGTAGTTAAACCTCATCTTCAGACCCAGGAAAAGTTGACAGTCAAAATGAACTGTGTTCATGAGACACAGGGCCAGAAATTAAAATTAGTTGAACCCTCTAGGCCCAGGTACTATCAGGGAAGAGGTGGGCACAGGAAATTGTAAGGTTCAATTTTGAGAGATAAATTAGTTCAGAGTCTATCTGTAAATTAAGTATTAATATCAAAGGCACACTGATATAATACCAGTGTCTGGGCTCCTGTGTCAGCTTAAAAAGTGTTTCTTGAAATATTAGCCCACTTTTTTTTATTATAAAAGGTTATTTAAATGTTTATGTCTGGGCACAGTGGCTCACATCTGTAATCCCAGCACTTTGGGAAGGCAGCCAAGGTGGGAGGATCACTTGAGCCCAGGAGTTCAAGACCAGCCTAGGCAACAGGACAAAACTTCATTTCTAAAAAAAATACCAAAAAAATTCATCTGGGTGTGGTGGCACATGCCTGTAGTCCCAGCTACTCAGGAGGCTGAGGTAGGGGGAATCACTTTAGCCTGAGAAGACGAGGCTGCAGTGAGCTATGATCATGCCACTCCATTCAAATCTGGGCAACAGAGACCCTATCTCAAAAAAAAAAAAAAAAAAAACTAAAATTAAAAAACAAAAGGCTTATTAAAATTAAATCTTATCACTAACATGCTCCCAATTTTATAGATATGTTTATGAGATTTGAGAGGCAGATTTAATTGTCTTCACGCTGTTTTAATGAGGATTATTTAGAAAATTCAGTCTCCTCTCCAAAGAATAAAGGTTTTTGCCTTTTTGTTAAATATTCGAGTTTCCATTTTGGCTAACTAAATAATAACCTGAAATATAATTGTACTTATGTGAATTTTATTTTGTATTATTGAGTGTTTTAAACCTTTGACATTTGACAAACTTTTCAAAACCAAATTTTAAATTAAGTTTTTACCTGATTAGCCCATTTAAATATTAGATCCTCCAGTGTCCAAAAGAGATAATATTTGGCTTGTTTGATATATTATAATTATGTAAGAAGCATTGTCAATATAAAATGACATTTAGCTTTCTTTGAGTTATATTCATTTAAGTATTTTATTAGTATGTGTTACAAAATTATATAAAATGTGTATAATTCTAATATGTCTCAGTGTATATTAACAGTAATAATTATAATTGTTATGTTAAATTGCTGTGTGCCACAGAGATGACCAGATTTCCTTGTCAATTGTGTCTTTAATTGTGGCTGTCCTAAAATTTTGGCATTCACAGACAATTGTCTTGTTTCAATCCTTTTCAAAAAGAAGTTTATAATCAGCCATGGGGCTCCAATAGGTACTCTTAAATGAAGATCTCTGATACTTTGAAAATTGTGCCATTGAAATAGAAAAGGACAAAACAAAAACAATTTTCAGGAGTCTCATGGAAAACTAATATATTCATAAGAACTGCTGGCCCAATATTGGGCCAAACAAGAATAGCATGGACTAAATTAATAAAACATCAAAATTATATTTTTTTATAATTTTTTTGCTTAATATGTTGCTGATTCTTTTTTGTCTTCTAAATTCAAAAAAACTTTTTCTTGTGAGCTACTTATAGCTTTTAGAAATTGGGTAAACTATACTCTTGTGAGAAGAATCTGGAGCATATTTCTTTCTCTCTACCTGATTTCTTTAGAATTTGGAAGCCATTTGTGATTATTCTTAAGTTATGGCAATATAGTTGTTTGCATAAGTACAATAAGAATCTGTTTGCTTGTGTAACAGGACACAATTGGAGACTGCTTATTTTACCAAGGCTTTGACTGCAATGGACTGTTTTCAAATATAAACAGACTATTTTAAGGAGTCAAAGTTGATTTAGAGAGCCAATAAAATACCCTTGGGAAACCTGGCCTCATACTTTATCTACACAGTCCCTATATAGGGTTCCTGGCCTGTGGTTAGTAAAGAATGTCACTTTTTGATAGGTCCAAGCACCTGTCAGACCTTGAGTTATCTTGGGACTTTGAGAGAAGAGATTTTACAAAATTCATACAGGTATTTTCAGACACAAATAAATCTGTGGCTGGGCTCAAAGCTTTAAAAAATCTAATCTGAGATTGCTGCAAAGTTCCAACAAAGCCAATTTTAAAAGAGCCTATGTGACAAATAATTACTCTTGCTACACTTTATGCAAATAATCAGGCCAAGTATAATAAGACTAAAACTTATACTGCATCACTTCTTGGCCTTTTGGCTAAGATCAAATGTAAAACTTGTACTGCAACAAACTGGTTCTACTGTAATTTTGTCTTAAAATAGGGACTGAAGAGAGAAAAATCATGATTCAAAATAAACTATAGTACAACTTATTAGATTCTAACCTTGAGTAATTGTTTTCAATTTTTATTATTATCTAGAACTTAGACCAAATTCTAAAGTTTTTCCTGGCTTTGAGATTCCAAAATAATGTTGTTATTCTTTTTTTAATTTTTCTTTTTTTTCCTAATTTTTTCTGATCTGAAATTACTAAAACTTAAGCTGTGCTTTTCTTAAAGCCTTGGGAACTGAAGCTGGACAATTTAAACTTGAGAAGAAAATAACAGCAAACTATTTTTACACATAAACCACTTTTGTGCCTCCTTATTGATGTATGAACTTCAGAGTAATATGGCCTATATCAGTTTTCCAGGATTGTTCTTCCTTTTTTTCTTTGTTTATACTTGTCTTTCTTCCTGCCCCTGTTTTTTCTTCATAGGACATAAGATTCATAACCTGCTAAAAATGAGCTTTCCTAACAATGTGGGACCTATTTGTCTGGGAATAAACTGTCCTAGCCAAAAGAGATCAGCCAAAACCCAAGACCAGAGACTCATTTTCTTCTAAAATACTGCCTCTGAAAGAGATTTAAAAGAAGAAGAGGAAGAAATGTAAAAGGAAAATAAAAACTTGGGATCTCAAGTTTCTGTGCCAAAAGGAAAAAACGGATCTGAAAGCTGAGTCATGCAAGAAGCTGCCTTTCCTTAAGCAAATAGCTTAAGCAAATAAGAGGTTTTTTAAATAGATAAAAGGTTTTTTCAAAAATCTCCACAGGTAGCTATTCCATGTTCACTTTGTCTTATGTAAAGTGCTTGAGCATGAGATGAAAACTTGACTATTCCCCTACTTGCTCCTTTTTTCTTGCAACAGATGGATTAAGTAACGTAATCATACCTTCCCTTTTTACCACCAGCCTGCTTTATCACTTTAAATATTGAAGCCCTCAAAATACCCTCTGGAGAAAAGCACAGACCACAGACTATTTCTCTCATTTCATGTTTTTTCTCCCAGGCATTGCCCTTATCCTTGGCAAAATAAACATCTAAATTGATTGAGACCTGTCTCAGATACTTTTTGGGTTACACTGTAAAAGTGTTAATCTTTTAAAAATTTTTTCCTGAAATACCTGGGTAAAATAAAGTGATATTAAAATAATTGTTTAGTTGTAACTTCTCAATAGTGTATATTGTGTCAACAGTAGATTATTAGAGACTTCTCATTCCTTCCACACATTTATAAATGTCAAGTCACAGCCCTTTTCATGGAACTGGAAGATTCTAGTGAGACATAGTTTACCATTGTACCTATGGCTCTCTTCATTCTTCTTTCTAGACCTATCCCATCTGGCCATGCTCTTTTCTTCCAGATGTTCATTTTAGCTTTCATCTCATCACTTATTTTGTACTGCATATGTTATCCCTTGCTTTTCAAAATCATCTGCCACTGCAAAAGAAGAATTGCTCCAAACCTGGCCTGGGACAGAACTTTTTACTTGATATAATTGACAACTTCTTTCCAGGAAGAAATGACAATTCCTGATAAAATGATTAAGCAATTTTCAGATAAAGTTTAATGAAATTAAGACATTTTAGGAAAGTCAAGTAAGACAATAATGAATATGAATCCAAATAGGAAGTTATTGGTGAAGAGCATAGTTTCTATGATGACATAAAGCAGAAGCCAAAATACAGTGGGTTGGGAAATGCAAGAGAAGTAAAGAATTGGAGACCACAAGGCAAGTGTCTGTTTCAAGAATCTTGGCTGGGAAAGGCAGGAGAAAGAGAAGATAATAGCTGTTTTTAAAAGATCATGAACACTTGATCATGTTTATATGTGGAAGGAATGGAGACTTATAACTATCTGTTAGATAAAAGCTTTTGCCTCTCATTACATGTAAGATGGCATGCTCTGATTTGGTTTCACTTCTTTAGAATAGGTAAGCAATAGAAGTTTAGGAAGGAGAAAAGCTTATTTTCATTACCTAATATTAGAGAGTATGGTATAGAGCAAGGTCTCCTAAATTCATCTGCCCAGTAGACTAAACTATGGATTTTGATAAAAATTAAGATTTCAGAGCTTTGTACCAGACCCACTAACCCAGAATGTCTAAGAAAGAGACCTAGAAATCTACATAACATGTACCTTATGAGCAAGCAAAGTTGGGAAAATATGTTGCAGTGATGAAATGCACAAGCTCTGTAATCAGAAAAATCTTGGTTAAAAATCTTCTCCATCACTATGTGACCTTGTATAAATTATTACTATGTGGCTTCGTATAGATTATTCTATCTCCTCAGTGGTTGTTGAATGGATAAGATGATATAATACAAGTAAAGTGCTGTTAAATAAATTTTATAGGAGGCCATTGTTTGGACTAAGCTCCTACACTACACCCAACAAACCAAACCAAAATGGGGTTACTTATGCTGAAGTTTCATGCCACCAAGCTACTAAGAGTTTTATATGACCTTCCAAGACATCAAGAGGGAGATAATAGCCAAATCCCCAAGCAGGCCTGTTTTAGGCAGCATGATAAGGAAGTCCTTTTTGCTTTAACCGTTACAAGAAACGTAACTTTGAAATGACCAATCAGTTCTTCTTTTCTGTTTCTGCTTTCTTCAGTTTTTTTTCTACCTATAAATCCAACCTCTTCTGTTCAGCTCATCAGAACTCTCATCTTATTTTACAGAATAAAATATTGCCCAATTCTAGAATAACAGATAAAAACCAATAAAGATATTTGAGTTTGTTACAGTTTTGTCTTTTGATAGTCCTGGTAGCCATAAAAAGGGATCTTAAGAAGACTTCTGGCAAATCCCAAGACCCCTTGAGAAATTCAGGAAAGACACTGTTAACCCCTTTTGAGGTCCCCTGTCTTCCTCCCAGAATCCTCAGCATAGTAAGTTCCTCTCAGGCTGGACTATGCTCTTTGTGGATTGAGCTCCCTGATATTATTGGCTTTTGAATCCAGAGTTAGCTTGTGCTATAAGAGAGCATTTGACCTTGGAGTAAGAAGTATTAGTTTGTACTCTAAGGGAGAACTTGACTTTTGGGTTTGTGGTGCCAGTGAGATATTGGCAATAGTTACAGTGTTTGGCTTTGTCATTATTGCTGTTGTTGTGGTAGTGGTGGTTGTTTCAGAAAGTGTCTCACTCTGTCACTCAGGCTGGAGACAGTGGTGTGATCTGGGCTCATTGGAACCTCCACTTCCCAGGCTCAAAGGATTCTCCAGCCTCAGCCACCTGAGTAGCTGGGACCACAGGGGTGAGCCAGCACACTCGGCCAATTTTTGTATTTTTTGTAGAAATCAGGTTTTGTCAAGTTGCCTAATCTGGTCTCGAACTCCTGGGCTCAAGCCATCTGCCTGCCTCAGTCTCTGAAAGTGCTGGAATTACAGGCTTTAGCCATCTCAAGAGCTACAGTTTTTAAATTGATAGCAGTTGCAGTAACTGGTTATTACTGCTGTAAGCTTTCAGAATCACAGGTATTTTGGTCTATCCTCTTCATTTCTCTTTCTTGGGCATTTAGGTAAGAGAGGCCTTAGATGTCTGACTGAGCCAGACAGAAACTATAAACCCATTCACTAAGTTGGTGGAGGGGATGTTAAAGCCAAATCCACAGCTTGCCTAGTGGGCACAGGTAAGGCAGTTAAGAGTTACAGAGTGTTGCCCCTGAAAAAAAAAAAACAATAAGGCTTCTGTGAAAGGATAAGCTGGTCACAGAATGGCCGAGTTGACATTAAGTCACCCGCCAGTCTCAAGAAAATGCCTGTGCAGGAAGGTACATTGTGAAAGCATTATACAACCCAACTCTATGGCATTTTCCTCTTAGACTTTTATTTCAGCTCTGAAAGATCCAAGATTCAATGTGAAAAATGAATCATGAATATGGACAAGAGAAGGCAACACCAGAACGCAGCTCCCAGCGAATGAGATGCAGAGCACTAGAGGACTTCACAATTCCAAAGGAGGTGCCCGGTTCGTTTTGGTGGGACTGATAGGACACTGAAAATAGCCTAGGGAAGGAGCCACAGAGTGAGAGCCGCCCGGGGATGGGGGGCAAACCAAGACAGGCTGCGGCGCGTCCCCACCTGGAACATGAGCCGGCTCAGAGGGTTGGGGGGCTTCACACCCTCAGTGCTCCCATTCGGATCCAGTGCTTACCTCATCCCTCCTGCAACCCAAGGTCCACGAGAGCCCCGCCAGACTGATGGGCGCAGTGGGTTGTCGATGCAAATCTGAGCTGTGGCTCCCGCTGGGGTGCGGCAAGTTGTCATCACAGGTACCTGGGCAGAAGTTTGGACTAAAGCAAGCGGGACAGACCGTCCCACAGAAGGAGGCAGAGTTAAAAGCAGGGAAACAGGCCATAAGGCTGGCAGGCCCCACCCCTGCAGAACTCGAACTGAAGCCCTCGCTAGAGAGCTTAGTAGCAAATACACCAGTTTGACCCCAACCAGGCAGATCGAGCTCTGGGAAGGAGAGACGCTATTGGTAAAGTTGGGCCAATCTCACCTGCAAACAAACTCCAGGGAAGGACCACCCACTCAGCAACTTGACTGAATCCTAGAGAGCCCAGCAACGCCCTCTACAGGCCAAAAAAGATATAGTTCCAACAGAGACTCCTCGAAATCACCAACTTCAAAGATCAAATGGAGATAAATCCACGAAGATGGGAAAAACTCAACGCAAAAAGGATGAAACCATCAAAGACCAGAACACACCTTCTCCTCCCAGGGATCACAACTCCTGACCAACAAGGGAACAAAAAAGACAGAGAATGAATTTGACAAATTGACAGAAGCAGGCTTCAGAAGGTGGGTAATAACAAACTTCTCTGAGTTAAAAGACCATGTTCTAACCCAATGCAAAGAAACTGAGAACCTTGAAAAAGGTTAGACAAAATGCTGACTAGAAGAACCAACTTAGAGAAGAACATAAAAGATTTGATGGAGCTGAAAAACACAGCACGAGAACTTCGCAAGGCATACACAAGTTTCAACAGCCAAGTCAGGCAGAAGCAAGGATATCAGAGATAGAAGATCAAATCAATGAAATAAAACAAGAAGGCAAGATTAGAGAAAAAAGAACGAAAAAGTGAACAAAGCCTCCAAGAAATTTGCGATTATGTAAAAAGACCTAACGTACACTTGATTGGCATACCTGAATCTAACAGGGAGAATGAATCCAAGTTGGAAAAAACTCTTCAAGATATTATCCAAGAGAACATCCACAACCTAACAAGGCAGGCCAACATTCAAATCCAGGAAATACAGAGAACACCACAGAGATATTCCTCAAGAAGAGCAACGCCAAGGCACATAGTTTTCAGATTCACCAGGGTCAAAATGAAGGAAAAAAATCCTAAGGGCAGCCAGAGAGAAAGGTCGAGTCACCCACAAAGGAAAGACCGTCAGACTTACAGCGGCTATCTCAGCAGAAACCCTACAAGCTAGAAAGGAGTGAGGGCCAATATTCAACATCCTTAAAGAAAGGAACTTTCAACCCACAATTTCATATCCTGCCAAACTAAGCTTCACAAGTGAAGGAGAAATAAAATCCTTTACGAACAAGCAAGTACTCAGAGATTTTATCACCACCAGGCCTGCTTTACAAGAGCTCCCGAAAGAAGCACTAAACATAGAAAGGAACAACCAGTCTATTTTGGTATCTGACCACCTTCCATATCTTATAACACAGGCCTGCCTCCAGCCATAATCCCATCATGTCAGTTTAGCCAAAAATCTCTTATCCTTTATGTTTCCTCTGAGTAATTTTCCAATCACTGATACCCCTCAAACCTGCTTCGTTATAAAGATCCATTTGTCCTTGTTGAAGTCAGAGTTGAGTCAAATCTCTTTGCCTCAGTGCAAGACCCCATTGGCATGGTCCCTACACCTATCTCCATGGCCCCCTTGAATAAAGTCCGCCTTACCATTTTTTTTTTTTTTTTGAGACAGAGTTTCACTTTGTCTCCCAGACTGAAGTAGAGTGGCATGATCTCAGCTCACTGCAACCTCTGACTCACAGGTTCAAGCAATTCTGCCTCAGCCTCCCAAGTAACTGGGACTACAGGAGTATGCCACCATGCCTGGCAAATTTTTGTATTTTTTAGTAGAGATGAGGTTTCGCCATGTTGGCTGGTCTGGTCTTAAACTCAAGTGGTCCACCCACCTCAGCCTCCCAAAGTGCTGAGATTATAGATGTGAGCCACTGCCCCCAGCCCACCTTAACAATCTTTAACAAGTGTCATAAATAATTCTTTAACCTCTTTTTTGTGGGAAGTGAAAGGAAGGAATAGTTCTGAAAATAATCATTTGTTAGAGGGCATTACAAATCTTAGAATTTAAAAGAAACTTTGGAAATCATCTAGTTGGAAATTATGCCAACTATCCTAATTATATCAGTAGCAAACTAGTTAAACAAATTTTGGTATATCCATATAACCAAATACTACGTAGCTATTGAATTTAAAAATGAGGAAGCTATACACTATTACAGAAAAAAAAAAAAAAAACTTGAGATAAACAATTAAGAGAAAACAGAAAGGTACAGAAAAAATATATTATCTTAGTCAGTTTGGGCTGCTGTAAGAATACCACAAATTGGGTGGCTTCAGTAATAAACATTTCTTTCTCACAGTTCTGCAGGTGGAGAAGTACAAGAGGAAGGCTCCAGCAGATGCAGTGTCTAGTGAAAGCACTCGTCCTGTTTGCAGATAACCACCTGTCTCAATCTCTCTCTCTCTCTCTCTCTCTCTCTCTCTCTCTCCCCTCTCTCCCCTCTTTCTCCTCCTCTCTCTGTCTCTCTCTCTGTCTCTGTCTCTCTCTCTGTCTCTGTCTCTCTCTCTCTCTCTCTCTCACACACACACACACACACACACACACACACACACATCTTTCTCCCTACCATGTGAAGATACAATAGAAGATACCAAGGATAAGGGATTTTCCCTAAACTGATTTTGTCCAAACTGGATTCAACAAGGACCAAGAGGAAAAATCAAGGCTGGACCTAGTCAAGCAGAGGACTTGTAAGAAATAAACATTTGTTGTTTAAACCACCCAGTCTATGGTATTCTGTTATAGCAACTCAAACTGGCCAAGATACCTCCCAATGGCCCCTACTAATACTATTATATAGGGGTTTAGGATTTCAACAAATGGATTTTAAGAGAAGTCAAACATTTAGCTTATAATAAATACAAATATTACTTTTGTGTAAAATGGAGTCAAAACAAGGATGTGTATTTCTATATGCTTGTACAGGCATGAAGAAACTTAAAAATCTTTTCGATACCTTCACATAGATCTAAATAAAGAAACTTTCAAGGATATATAAGAAATTAAGAAGGAAGGGAGTAAAGTAGGAACTAGACACATGAGAGACAAACAAGATTTTGCACTTTATGATATTCTTTTTGATGTTTGAAACATGTGAACAAATTACCTTTTTTAAAAAATGTAAAGCCCTAACCTCTCTGTGGAATTCAAGACTACCTGCCCAACATCTCCACTGAGATGTCTAATAGGCTTCCCAAACATGACATGTTCAAAACAGAACATTTGAGATCTCCCCTCAAACCTTCTTCTCTCCTGGTTTTCTATTACACAGTAAACACCACTACTATCTACTTGGTTGCTCAAGCTCAAAATCTGAGAATTATTCTCAATTCCTCTTTCTCCTACCTCCATGAATTGTTAAGCAAATCCTACTGTTTCTACCATCATGATAGAGCCCTAATATGTCCACTTCTTACCATCTCTAGTATTACTGCTTCAGTCCCAGTCACTGTCATCTTTAACTACTGCAATAATCTAAGAAGTGTTACTTAAAGTGAGACCCACAGACAAGAACTGTTTGTTCTAGTCCATGACAACATAAGAAACTTGCACCAAAATGAAAATCAACTACTTTGCTAAGCACAATATTTCGGTCAGCTAACATTTTTTTTGTTGTTTTCTTCTTCTTTTTCTTTTTCTTTTATTTTCCTTTTTTGAGACAGAGTCTTGCTCTGTAGCCCAGGCGGGAGTGCAGTGGCATGATCTTAGCTCACTACAACCTCTGCCTCTGAGTTCCTGCAATTCTCCTGCCTCACCCTCCTGGGTAATTGCGATTACAGGTACTCACCACCACACTTAGCTAATTTTTGTATTTTTAATACAGATAGGGTTTCACCATGTTGGCCAGGCTGGTCTTGAACTTCTGACCTCAGGTGATCCTCCTGCCTCGGCTTCCTACAATGCTAGGATTCTAGGCATGAGCCACTACGCCTGGCTTTTTTTTTTTTTTTTTTAAACAAAAACAGGATCTCGTTCTGTCACCCAGGCTGGAGTGCAGTGGCATGATCATAGCTCATTGCAACCTTAAACTCCTAAACTCTAGCAATTATACTCCCTCAGCCTCCCAAATGGATACAAATATAGGCAAGTGCCACCATACCTGGCTATTTTCTAATTTTTTGTAGACACAGGATCTTGCTATGTTGGCCAGGTTAGTCTTGAACTCCTGGCCTCAAGCATCTTCCCATTTTTTTTCCTCCAAAAGTGCTTGGATTACAGGTATGATGAGCCACTGCACCCAGCTCAGCTAACATTTTTTTCGTAGCAAGCTTTATTAATGAAAGAAAAAATGAATCATTTTGTTTTTGTTTGTTTTTGGTAGAAGAAAAAAAGGGAGAAAGAAAAAAAAAGAATGAACAAGAGGAAGAAAAAGGAAGACAAACAGGGAGCGAGAATGGGAGTATTGCTTTATTACCCAGGCTAGAATGCAGTCTAAAAATGAGAATTGAAAACCTCTTTTATGCCAATAATTGTGCTTAACAATGGAGACAGGAAGGAATAAGGGAAGAAAATAACAGACAAGCAGCCAACCAATATTTCATTTAAACCTATGAAATGCTATGCAATTATTAAGGAGTGATTTACTTCCAATTATGTAGTCACTTTTGGAATAGGTGTGATATGGTTTTGATAACAATGTATGTTTTGTGTATTTGAAGTGGAGAGTTCTATAAATGTTTATTAAGTTTACTTGTTCCGGGTCTGAGTTCAAGTCCTGGATGTCCTTGTTAATTTTCTGTCCCATTGATCAGTCTAATATTGACAATGTGATGTTACAGTCTCCCACTATTATTGTGTGGGAGGCTAAGTCTTTTTATAAGTCATTAAGAACTTGTCTTATGTATCTGGGTGCTCCTGTATTGGGTGCGTGTATATTTAGGATCATTAGCTCTTCTTGTTGCATTGATCCTTTTACCATTATGTAATGTCCTTCTTTGCCTCTTCTGATTTTTGTTGCTTTAAAGTCTATTTTATCAGAGGTGAGAACTGCAACTCCTGCTTTTTATTTATTTATTTATTTTTGCTCTTCGTTTGGTTGGTAAATCTTCCTCCATCCCTTTGTTATGAGTCTTTGTGTATCGTTGTATGTGAGATGGGTCTGGATACAGCATACTGATGGGTTTTGGCTTTTTATCCAGTTAATAATATATATGAGTTTAATACTGCCATTTGATGCTAGCTGGCTGTTTTGCCCATTAGTTGATGTAAGTTCTTCATTATGTTAATGCTGTTCACTTTTTGATATATTTTTGGAAAGGCTGATACTTGTTGTTCCTTTATATGTGTAGTGCTTCTTTCAGAAGCTCTTGTAAAGCAGGCCTTTGTAAAGCAGGTGAAATGTCCAAGTACTTGCTTGTTCGCAAAAGATTTTATTTTTCCTTCGCTTGTGAAGCTTAGTTTGGCTGGATATGAAATTCTGGGTTGAAAGCTCTTTTCTTTAAGGATGTTGAATATTGGCCCCCACTCTCTTCTGGCTTGTAGGGTTTCTGCTGAGAGATCTGCTGTAAGTCCGATAGGCTTCCCTTTGTGGGTAACCTGACCTTTTTCTCTGGCTGCTCTTAGTATTTTCTCCTTCATTTCAACGCTAATGAATCTGACGATTATGTGCCTTGGGGTTGGTCTTCTTGAGGAATATCTTTGTGGTGTTCTCTGTATTGCCTGGAGTTGAATATTGTCCTGCCTTACTAGGTTGGGAAAGTTTTCCTTAATAATATCCTGAAGAGTATTTTCCAACTTGGATTCATTCTCTTCGTCACATTCAGGCACACCTATCAAATGTAGATTAGGTCTTTTCGCATAGTCCCATATTTCTTGGAGACTTTGCTCATTCCTTTTTATCCTTTTTTCTCAATCTTGACTTCTCATTTTATTTCATTAAGTTGGTCTTCGACCTCTGATGTCCTTTCTTCTGCTTGATCAATTCAACTGTTAAAACTTGTGCTTACTTCGCGAAGTTCTCCTGTTGTTTTTTTCAGCTCCATTAATTCACTTATATTCCTCTCTAAATTGTCTATTCTCATTAAGATTTCATCAAACCTTTTCTCAAACTTCTTAGTTTCTTTGCATTGGGTTAGAACAAGTTCTTTTAATTCACAGAAGTTTCTTATCATCCACCTTCTGAAGCCTACTTCTGTTAATGGAACGCACTCGTTCTCCATCAGGCCTTGTTCCATTGCTGATGAGGAACTGTGATCCCCTGTAGAGGGAGAGGCATTCTGATTTTGGGTATTCTCAGTCTTTTTACGCTGGTTTCTTCCCATCATTGTAAATTTATCCACCTGTTGTCTTTGTGATTACCCACTTTCAAATTAGGTCTCTGAGTGGACGTCCAACTTGTTGATTCCCAGCGCCAAAATCTGAGCAATCCACTGCACTGGCCAAAACAGCGGTGTTAAGATTGATGGTGCTCTAGCTCCCTTTTTGAGTCCATCCTTCAATCAGCTGAATAGGTGACTCTGTTTTCCTGGAGCTCCAAACAACATCAGCCAAAAGGGGACCCAGTCCCGCTCACTCTGCACCAAGAACTGCCACACCGAGGTGCCGGCAAAACCACCGCACCGGCCACAAGAGTCGTGCTGGCGACCCATGGGGTTCCTCGCTGGGAATCTCCTGGTCCGTGAGCAACAATAATTCGTCTGAAAGTGTGGTGTCCTCTCGTCCTCTGCACTTTCACTGAGAGCTACAATCCCGAGCTGCTAGTGATCAGCCATCTTGGATCTCTCTCCAGAATGAATCATTTTGTATTCTGAGAAAGCTCTTTATCTCTTTCCAGACCAGCACTTTGAGTAGTACCATTACTGGTCTCCCTGTTTCCATTCTCACTGATTTACACATATACCCATTCTTTATATGAAAGGCAAAAATCATGTTTAAAACAAGTCACATCATGTTGACCCCACATTAAAACCCTCTAAAGTCTTCCATAACAACTAAGATAAAATCTTAGCCCCTTATCAAGAACTACATGAACTTACCTAACCTGGCCCATCTTTCCTTCATTACACTCCAACACTGATGATTTCTTTTTTAATTTCAACTTTTATTTTAGATACAGGAGTACATTTGCAGGTTTGTTACACAGGTATATTGCACCCAGGTAGTCAGCATAGTACCAAATAGGCAGATTTTCAACCTATGCCCCACTCCCTCACTGCTCTGGTAGTCCACAGCACAACGATCCTTTCTATGTTGTGAACATGTCAAGTTCTTTCCTCCTTTTGGGACTTTGGACCCTCTGCCTGGAATTCTCAGCCCTTATATCTTCTTGTGTCTGATAGAGTATCATCATTTATATTTTAGCTCAAATGAATGGTGATACTGTGAATGTTTTACATCATTTTAGCCTTCCAACTCTTGATTTCTTTTTGCTTTTAGGAAATATAAAACCAAATGTGTGGCTTGCTTCTTAACACTAAACAGAATCTTATGCTACAGATTACTGTGTGTTGTGGGCTAGTCATGTCCCTTCAAAATTCATATATTGAAGTCCTAATCCCTAGTACATTAAAATGTGAATACATTTGAAGATAAAAATCTCTCAAAAGATAATGAAGTTCAAATGAGGTCATTAGGGTGGACCCAACTCCAATGACTGGTATCCTTAAAAGAATAGGAGATTAGGAAACAGTACAGGCCAGGTATGGTAGCTCATGCCTGTATTCCCAGCATTTTGGAAGGCTGAGGCAGGCGGATCACCTGAGGTCAGGAGTTCGAGACCAGACTGACCAACATGGTAAAATTCAGTCTCTACTAAAAATAGAAAAAGCCAGGCATAGTGGTGGGTGCCTGTAATCCCAGCTATTTGGGAGGTTGACCCAGGAGAATTGCTTGAACCTGGAAGAGAGAGGTTGCAGTGAGCTGAGATTGTGCCACTACACTCCAGTCTAGGCAACAAAATGAGACTCCTTCTCAAATAAATAAATAAATACATAAATGAATAAAGGAAACAGAGAGTACAGAAGACACAGTGAGAAGGCAGCTATCTACAAGTCGAGGAGAGAGGTCCCAGAAGAAACCAACCCTGCTGACAACTAGGTATCAGATTTCTAACCTCCAAAACTGTGAGAAAATAAATTTCTATTATTTAAGCCATCAGTCTGTGAAACTTCATTATGGCAGCCCTAGCAATCTAGTACACTATGTATTAACTAACGTCTCCCCTGACTTGCTTTGAGTATTCTATCCTTATATTATTTTCCCACTAATATTTAATTTTTTAATTTTTCTTTTTTGTGTATGTTTATGCAGCCAACTTAAATCCTTTTTGGAATCCATGAATCATCTAAGGTATGTGTCTGATAATCCTTTCCAAAACAGGGAGAGATTAATGGTAATTTGCCATTACTATCTCCTAATGAATCCTGCTGCGTCGTGATCAATACAGCTTCCGTTTCCCAGTGGTTATGCCAAAGGACTAATGATGTATTCAAGACAGTTGCCAGGGATCAACATCAGGTTGGGAAGGTAGAAAACATCTAAGAGGCTGGAGCAAGAAATGTGAAGTTGGCATTAGTACCAAGAACTTGAGGAGTGACTGGAAACCTGGGCACTGCTTTTAGCAAAATTGACCAAGTTATATGCTTAAATGAGCATTTAGGATATGCCAAGCACACTGCTAAGCACATGGTTATTTCATTTAATTTTCATCACAATCCTATGATGTAGGTACAAATATCTCCCTTGTAGAGATGAAGGAACAGAGAAACTGAAGAAGTTCAGCAGCTTTTCCAAGGTCACAAAACAAGAATGTGATAGACCCTGCTTTGAAAACCAGCAATCTGACTCCAGAGCCCATGCTCTTGGCTGCTGGATTATACTACAGATAACAAATATAGTGCACAATCAATTCAGCTAAACAAACATTTATAGAGCAACTACCCTGTTCCAAACATTGACAAGGACATACTGATGATACAGAGATAAATGGAATATAATCCTGCCTTTAAAGGGCTTTTGGTCCTGCTAGGGGCCCAAAAGCCATACAAATAAACTGCAATATAGCTGTAAAAGAATAATGAAATAACAAGTTCAAGTTTTAGAGGTACTATAGTGGAGGAAATGATTTCTCTGTCATTGGTACAGTTTCCAAGGGAATCCATTACCTGCTGATCTGGATTCTGAGGAAGAGCTGAGAAAGAGATTCCAAGCAGAGAGCATGAGATGTATAATCAGTATGGTTGGTCTGAGGATCAATTAAATACTGTAGTCTGATAATGATGGAGACAAAATGAGAGTCAGGAGACAGGGGAAAAAGACATATTGGTATGCTTCCCCTGGGTGTCTTTCATATTTTAGGTTTACCAATTTTCATCATAACTTTCCTCTCATTCAGGCAGATGGCATGCTTTACCTCACCTGGGGCTACAGCTAATTTCCTTCACTGGTTGATTTGATTCAGCTAATCTCATTGCTTGACTGGGTTCTGCATTCCTTTTGTATTTTTGTGTGTAGCATCAATCCTATAGCTATTTAATTGGCAGATATTAACAAGTAATTGCTAGTCAGTGAGATTGGGCAATCTTAGAGATATGTACCTGGCACTATGGTAGCAGACACCAAGGTATATCTTGCTCCATTTGAGTAATAAGTAACTAAACTGAAGATTGAAGGCTGAGCAGGTATTCCACTGAGCAGGTATTCCAAACAGAGAAACTGGTATGTATAAAGATACAGAAGCATGAAGCTTGTATGAGAAACAGGAATTAATTTAACCAGAATGTAAAATGTACCAAGTTAAGAATTAGTGAGAGGTGAGTGGCCAGATAAGCAAATATCCAAAAATGAAGGTTATGCATTCCATACCAAGAAGTTTGGTTTTTATCTGTTCAGTAATTGGGAGTCACAGATAAGTTTTAAGAAACAGAGTAACATGATTTGAGTTTCATTTTAGAAATGGCCGCTGGCAGCATTGTGGAGGTGAATTCAAAGCAAAGAGATCATTCAACAGACTACAGAAAAAGACAATTTGAAGGACAATTTGGCAACATCTGTCAGCACTAAAAATCTACATACTCTTTGACTCAGAAATTTCACTTGGTAAAAATTATCCTACAGGTACACTTGCACATGTATAAAAGGTTACATACAAGGTTATTCAAAGCACACAAATGTTAATCAATAGTACATCCATAAAATGGAATATTTTAAAGCTCTAAGGAACCATTTTATGTATTGATATAAAATGATCTTCAAAAGCTATTGTGAAATTTTTAAAAAGAAACAAATTGTAGAACAAAATGTAGTATGTGATATCATTTAAGTAAAAAGCAGAAACAAAAGCATTTAATGCTTTTAATATAATGCAGTACATGAAAGAACAACATATGCATAATACATCTCACGAAGGAAATACTAGAAACTGGCAATATTAATTGCCTACAGGGAGGTGAGCTGGGTGGATGAGGGACAGGAGTTGGAACAGACATTTTACTAGAGCTTTTTAATTTGGAACCACATGAATGTACTGCCTATTCCTAAATAAATTAATTAAATGTAAGTTTAAGTAGGAAAAATCCTAGTTAAGAGATAAAGAGGGACTCAGTGAAAATCAAAATCACTGGAGGAGAAAAAGGGATAGATATAAAAATGTTAAGGTTGGGCGCAGTGGCACCTGCCTGTAATCCAAACATTTTGGGAGTCTAAAGCAGGAGGATCGTTTGAGTCCAGGAGTTCAGGGCTGCAGAGACCTATGATCTTGACACCACACTCAAGCCTGCGTGAGGGTGAGACACTGTCTCTGAAAAAAAAAGAAAAGAAAAGAAAGAAAACAAGAAGAATGTTAAAGAAATAAACAAAAGCATTCCATGACTCATTAAAGCATGTAAAGAGAGCATGTAAGAGAGAAGAGTTTATAAAACCTCCCAGATTTCTGACTTGGGAAACTGAGTGACTATATTGGTGCCACTGACCAAGATAATGAATGCAAGGAGAATAACATATTTAAAGAAAAGAAAACTACTACAATTTTGAACATGTTATATTTGAAGTGTTGTAGGACCACATGTTCATGGATCAGAAGAATATTGTTAAAATGTTCGTACTACCCAAAACATCTATAGATTCAATGAAATCCCTATCAAAATACAAGTGACATTCTTCATAGAAATAGAAAAAGAAAAAATGTATATGGAACCACAAAAGATCCAGAATAGCCAAAGCTATCTTAAGCAAAAAGAACAAAACTGAAGGAATTACATTCCCTGACTTCAAATTATACTATAGAGATATTGTAAGCACAACAGCATGGTACTGGCATAAAAACAAACACAAAGACAAATGGAACAGAATAGAGAATCCAGAAAAATATCCACACACCTACATAGTGAACTCATTTTCAACAAATGTGTCAAGAGCATACACTGGGGAAGGACAGTCTTCAATAAACGGGGCTGGGAAAACTGGATGTCCATATACAAAAGAATGAAACTAGGTTCCTATCTCTTGCCATATACAAAAATCAAATCAAATTGATTAAAGATCTAAATCTAAGACTTTGAACTATAAAACTATTACAAGAAAACATTGGGGGAAATCTCCAGGACATTGGTCTAAGCAAAAATTTCTTGAGCAATACACCACAAGCACAGGCAACCAAAGCAAAAATGAACAAATGGAATCATATCAAGTTAAAAAGTGTCTGCCCAGCAAAGGATACAATCAACAAAGTGAAGGAAAACTCACAGAATGAGAGAAAAGATTTGCAAACTACCCATTTGACAAAGGATTACTAACCAGAATATATAAGGAGTTCAAACAACTTTATAGGACAAAAAATAATAATAATCAAATCAAAAAAAATGAGCAAAGATTTGAATAGACATTTCTCCAAAGAAGACACACAAATAGAAAACAGGTATATGAAAAGGTGCTCAGCATCACTGATCATTAGAGAAATGCAAATCAAAACTACAGTGAGATGTCATCTCGCCCCAGTTAAAATGGCTTATATCTAAAAGACAGGCAATAACAAATGCTGGCAACGATAAAGAGAAAAGGGTACTCTTATACTGTTAGTGGGAATGTAAATTAGTATAACTATGGAGAACTATTTAGTGGTTCCCCAAATGACTAAAAATTGAGCTACCATATGATTCAGCAATCCCACTGCTGGGTATATACCTAAAAGAAAGGAAGTCAGTATATCAAAGAGATATCTGCACTCCCACGTTTGTTGCAGGGCTGTTTACAATACCTATGATTTGGAAGCAATCTAAGTGCCTATCAACAGATCAATGAATAAAGAAATTTGGCACATATATACAATGGAGTACTATTCAGCCATAAAAAAGAAAGAGATACTCTCATTTGCAACTGATTGTGATAGGAGATAGAAAAATTCTTAGGGAGACAAGAATGGGTCCCTGGTGAAACCTGACCTTCAAGCCAAAGACAGCCTGAAGTCTGAAAAGAAAGCTGCCAGTTCCAGGTGGAGTCCATGACCAGAGTGAGAACTTCCTTGATGCCTTTTAGCCAATCAAATGGTGATTTTTCCAGGCCCACTCATGGACCAATCAGCATGTACCTGCTCCCCCATTCTGAGCCCATAAAAATCCCAGACTCAGCCTCACAGCAGGCTACCTGCTTTCAGGCCTACTCTCACACAGAGGGCTACTAACTTTGGGTGCCCTCTTATTGATGAGAGCTTTTCTGTCACTCAGTACAAATCTTCTTTTCCTTGCTCACACTCTAGTGTCTGTATACTTCATTCCTTTTGGTTGAAAGACAAGAACCCAGAACCCACTGAACAGTGGATGCAAAAAAAAGCTGTAACACTCTCTTCTGCTCACTGAGCAATGGGGGAGAAAAAAACCACAGGGTATCACACGCCCTGCTTGCTGAGCTGCCACTGGTGAAACCGAACAAGCTGTAACACGCCCCAATTCACCAAAGCTGTGGGTGGTGGGAAGAAACAAGAGCTGTACCACTTCCTGGGGATCCAAACTGTAAAGCTTCCTGGGGTCTCAGACCTTGGGACTCCCTGAGGAAACATTGTAACACCACTTGGGACTCCATGGTTGCTGGCATCTCTGATTTTGGGCAAGGCCACATCCCCCTCATCCAGATGCTGGCACGCAAGGCAGAAGCCAGTGGCGGCACACCCAACCAGTGCAAAGCTGAAGTGGGTGCAGGATTCAGGATGGTAGTGCAATCTGAATGCAGCCTGCCAGGCTGAGTGTGCAGAGTGAGCCCAGCAGGCCCCAGCAAAGCTCTGGCAGAGGTGCCACTAGCCACAGAGATTTCCAGCTGGTGAAGCAGCACTGAAAGAATCCTGTGTCACAACATCGTGGTTGTAACTAGAGATCATTATGTTATGTAAAATAAGACAAACACTGCATGTTCTCACTTATTTGTTGAATCTAAAAATCAAAACAATTTAACTTGTGGATTTGGAGAATAGAAGGCTGGTTACCAGAGGCTGGGAAGGGTAATGGGGGGTTGCAGAGAGGTGGGGATGGTTAATGGGTACAAAAAAAATAGAAAGAATAAATAATACCTAGAATCTGATAGCTAAACAGGATGACTATAGTCAATAATAACTTAATTGTACATTTTAAAAATAGAGTGTAACTAGATTGTTTGTAACTCAAAAGATAAATGCTTGAGGAAATGGATACCCCATTCTCCATGATGTGCTTATTTCATATTGCATAACTGTACCAAAACATCTCATGTACCCCATAAATATATATACTTACTATTGACCCACAAAAAACAAATAAAATAAATAAATGTTTTTAAAAAGCACATTGAAGCCAGGCATGATGGCTCACACCTGTAACCACAGCACTTTGGGAGGCCAAGGTGGGTGGATCACCCTGAGGTCAGGTGTTCAAGACTACCCTGGCCAACATGGTGAAAACCTGTCTCTACTAAAAATACAAAAATTAGCTGGGAATGGTGGTCGGCGCCTGTAATCCCAGCTACTCACAAGGCTGAGGCAACAGGATTGCTTGAATCTGGGAGGCAGTGGTTGCAGTGAGCCAAGATTGCACCACTGCACTCCAGCCTGGGTGTAAAGAGCAAAACTCTGTCTTGAAAAAAAAAAAAAAAAAAAAAATTGACCAACACAGTGACAATAGAAACAAAGGAAAGAGAAAAGTAAAAATAGGGGAAGGAAGCAGAAGTTAGGGGGATCAAGAAATGACCCATTATATTTTTAGCACTTCACAAACATAATAAAAGAAGGAACTGCTGAGCTAAGAATTTAGAAAACCCATCCTGCAACAGCCTCCTTTTAAGAGTCAGGTAAATTAATTTTATATAAAAATGAGCATCATAAAAATGATCAAAAACAAATTCCACACATGTAAATTACTATAAGAAGAAACACTAGCATGTCATATGGCTGGGTAGTGGGTATTTTGATGATCTGGGAGTACCAAATATGACCATTCTTCATTTGGGGAGGCTGGTGTGTTAACACAAAAATTGTTGTCCAGATCTTTCATCTGTTTATGATCATCAACAAGGACTTCTTAGAAAGGTCTAGTCTTAGCACCTGACAGTTAATCTAGGGAACATGAATTAAATGGACAGATAGTGATTCATACTTGAATTCACTCATGTATGTTTAAGGGATTTGGGTGGGGAGGATACCTCAGTTCATCTGGAAGGGACAGTTCATGTTTCCCATGAATAACCATGGAACTGCGACAAATGGTTTGTGCTCAGAAAAAGTCTTTCAGGGTGACAAGAAGGCAGTTTCCCTGGAGCTAGCCATGAAGGCCTTAGGAGCCATTTCCAGTGTCTAGTGGGTAGCATGCATAGAGATGATGTACTGAGGTCCCAGCGAACAACAAAAAAGCTTGCTTGGATTGTCTTAGATGGGCTACACAAAATAGCCAAAGAATGTACGAACTTTATCATTAATAGGAAAGTCATACCTGGGAAACAACAATTCTTAGCTGGAAAATGATTCTCTAATTCTATTTTGATGCTGTAGTTCCATTTCATGAACCAGCTGTATTAGAAAATCTTGATGAACTATATGTTCCTAGTTTACAAAAAATTAATAAAACCTCCAAAGCCAAAAAAAAAAAGAAGTTTGATCCAAGATGGTCAATTAGGAGCAGCTGAGGATTGCAGCTCCCAGTGAAACCACAGAGGGTGAGTGGACACCGCATTTCCAGATGGATTTTTATGGCCCACAGACCAGGAGATTCCCAGGTGGAGGAGCCCCATGAGTCGCCAGCACGGCTGGTTTGGCCTACGTGGCTGTATTGGCTGCCGTGGCTGTTTTCAACAGTGTAGCTGTTTTGGCCGGTATGGCTATTTTGCCGGCGACATGGCATGGTGGTTCTCCATACAAAATACACGGGTCATGGCATCGTTTTAGCTGGCAATTGGAGATCTAGGACGGCAGAGTTTCCCATTCATCTGATTAAAAAGGGGACTGAAACAAGGAGCCAGGCCAGCAGATTCTCGGGCAAAAAAGCGCCATGAATCTCAGCACCGCTGTTTCAGCTAGTGCAGTGGGTCACCGCATGGAAAATCACACAGATTCCAGTGCCTTTTCAACAGGTGACTGGAACACCTGGGAGACAGTTGACTGTTCAACTAAAAAAAAAAAAAAGGCTCTGAGTGAGGGAGCCAGGTGATCAGGCTCGACTGGTCCCACCCCCACAAAAATATAGCAATCGGAAACGCTCTGGATTGAGTTTCACAGCAAGCAAAGTTGAACCCGGGACTGTCCAGCTCTGTGAGGAAGTGGCATCCACCATTACCGAGGCAGTCCACCACTACGGAGGTAGATTGCCATTGCTGAGGCAGCCTGCCACTGCTGAGGCAGCCTGCAGTTACAGAGAGAGACCACCATTATAGAGGTGGGCTGCCATTGCTGAAGCAGTTCTAACTACACCTGTATAAACAGGATTGCAGGGAAGTTCACACGGCAGCTGGGCAGAGCCCACAGCAGCTCAGCAAAGCCTCTGCAGGCAAACAGTGACTAGGCTGCCTCCTTGCCGGGCAGGGCAGCCCTGAAAAAAGGCAACAGCACGACAGAAACTCACAAATGAAGCCCTAACTCCCTGGGACAGAGCACCTGGGAAAAAAAAGCGGGGGCGGTTTATGAGTTCTGTGGCAGCAGACGTAAATGTACCTGCCCAGCAGCTCTGAATGAACAATGGAGCTCACAGCTCAACATCTGAGCTCCGATAAAGGACAGACAGTCTCCTCAAACAGCTCCCTGACCCCCCATAACCAAAGATTAATCTCATAAAGGAGAGCTCAGACTGACATCTAGTAGGTATCCTTCTGGTACAAAGCGGAAGAAGAAGCTGACAGCAACCCTTACTGTTCTGCAGGAGCTGCAGGTGATCCCCAGGCAAGCAGGGCCTGGAGTGGACCTCAGTGGTCCTACAGCAGAGGGGCCAGACTGTTAGAAGGAAAACTAAGAAACAGAAAAAAATAACTTCATCATCAACAAACTGGACGTCCATTCAGAGACCCAATCTGAAAGTTGACAACTACAAAGATGACAGGTAAATAAATCCACAAAGATGGGAAGAAACGAGCACAAAAAGGATGAAAACATCTGAAACCAGAACACCTCTCCTCCTACAAGGGATCAAAACTCCTCACCAGCAAGGGAACAAGGCTGGATGCAGAATGAGTGTGATGAAATGACAGAATCAGGCTTCAGAAGGTGGGTAATAAGAAACTTCTGTGAGCTAAAATAACATGTTCTAACCGAATGCAAAGAAACTAAGAACATTGAAAAAAGACTTGACAAAATGCTAATGAGAATGGACAACTTAGAGAGGAATATAAGTGAATTGATGGAGCTGAAAAACACAACAGGAGAACTTGGCAGAGCATGCACAAGTTTCAACAGCCAAACTGATCACGCAGAAGAAAGGATATCAGAGGTCGAAGATCAACTCAATGAAATAAAAAGAGAAGGCAAGATTAGAGAAAAAAGGATAAAAAGGAATGAACAAAGTCAACAAGAAATATGGGACTATGTAAAAACACCTAATCTATGTTTGATAGGTGTACCTGAATGTGACAAAGAGAATGAATCCAAGCTGGAAAATACTCTTCAGGATATTATCCAGGAAAACTTCCCCAACCTAGCAAGGCAGGCCAATATTCAAGTACAGGAAATACAGAGAACACCACAAAGATATTCCTCAAGAAGAGCAACCCCAAGGCACATAATTGTCAGATTCACCAGGGTTGAAATGAAGGAGAAAATCCTAAGGGCAGACAGAGAAAAAGGTAGGGTTACCCACAAGGGGAAGCCCATCAGACTCACAGCAGATCTCTCAGCAGAAATCCTACATGCCAGAAGAGAGTGGGGGCCAATATTCAACATCCTTAAAGAAAAGAACTGTCAATCCAGAATTTCATATCCAACCAAACTATCCTTCATAAATGAAGGAAAAATAAAATCATTTGCAAACAAGCAAGTACTCAGATTTCATCATCACCAAGTCTGCTTTACAAGAGATCCTGAAAGAGGCACTACACATAGAAAGGAACAATCAGTACCAGTCATTCCAAAAACATATCAAATGGTAAAAAGCATCAACACAATGAAGAATCTGCATCAACTAATGGGCAAAACAGCCAGCTAGCATCAAAATGGCAGGATCAAATTCACACATAACAATATTAACCCTAAGTGTAAATGGGCTAAATGCCGCAACCAAAAGATATAGACTGGCATATTGGATAAAAAGCCAAAACCCATTGGCGTGCTATATCCAGGAAACCCATCTCACATAAAAGGATACACAAAGGCTCAAAATAAAGCGATGAAGGAAGATTTACCAAGCAAATGGAGAGCAAAAAAAGCAGGAGTTGCAATTCTCGTCTCTGATAAAATACACTTTAAACCAACAAAGATCAAAAGAGACAAAGAAGGACATTACATAACAGTAAAAAGGTCAATGCAACAAGAAGAGCTAACGATCCTAAATATATATGCACCCAATACAGGAGCACCTAGATACATAAGGCAAGTTCTTAATAATTTACAAAGAGACTTAGACTCCCACACAATAATAGTGGGAGACTTTAACACCCCATTGTCAATGTTAGACAGATCGAGACAGAAAATTAACAAGGATATCCAGGACTTGAACTCAGACCTGGAACAAGCAAATCTAATAGACATTTGCAGAACTCTCAACCCCAAATCCACAGAATATACATTCTTCTCAGCACCACATCACACCTACTCTAAAATTGACGAAATAATTGGAAGTAAATCACTCCTCGGCAAATGCAAAAGAACGGAAATCATAACAAACAGTCTCTCAGACCACAGTGCAATCAAGATAGAACTCAGAATTCAGAAACTAACTCAGAATCGCACAGCTTCATGGAAACTGAACAACTCGCTCTTGAATGTTGACTAGATAAACATGAAATGAAGGCAGAAATAAAGATGTTCTTCAAAACCAACGGAACGAAGACACAACATACCAGAATCTCTGGGACACATTTAAAGCAGTCTCTAGAGGAAAATATACAGCAATAAATGCCCATATGAGAAGCAAGGAGAGATCTAAAATCGACACCCTATTATAAAAATTGAAAAGAGCTAGAGGAGCAAGATCAAAAAAACTCAAAACCTAGAAGAAGACAAGAAATAACTAAGATCAGAGCAGAATTGAAGGAGAGAGAGACACAAAAAACCCTTCAAAAAAATCAATACATCCAGGAGCTGGTTTTTCGAAAAGATCAACAAAATAGACAGACTACTAGCCAGATTAATAAAAAAGAAAAGAAATAATAACCAAATAGATGCAATAAAAAACAATAAAGGGCATATCACCACAGATTCCACAGAAATTCAAACCATCATCAGAGATTATTACAAACAACTCTATGCACATAAACTAGTAAACCTGGAAGAAATGAATAAATTCCTGGACACTTGCATCCTCCCAAGCCTAAACCAGAAAGAAGTCCAAACCCTGAACAGAGCAATAACAAGGTCTGAAGTTGAGGCAGCAGTTAAGAGCCTACCAACCAAAAAAACCCAGGTCCAAATGGATTTACAGCCAAATTCTACCAGACACACAAAGAGGAACTGGTACCATTCCTTCTGAAACTATTCAAATAATTCAAAAAGAGGGAATCCTTCCCAAATCATTTTTTGAGACCAACATCATCCTGATACCAAAACCCACAGAGACTCAACAAGAAAAGAAAACTTCAGGCCAATATCCATGATGAACATAGATGCAAAAATCTTCAATAAAATACTGGCAAGCTGATTGCAACAGCACATCAAAAAGCTTATCCACCATGATCAAGTAGGATTGAGCCCAGGGATGTAAGGCTGGTTCAACATACATAAGTCTATAAACCTAATTCACCACATAAACAGAACCAAAGACAAAAACCACATGACTATCTCAACTGATGCAGAGAAGGCCTTTGACAAAATTCAACAGCCCTTTATGCTAAAAACCCTCAATAAACTAGGTATTGATGGAATGTATCTCAAAATAATAAAAGCTATTTATGACAAACCAACAGCCAATATCATACTGAATGGGCAACAACTGGAAGCATTCCCTTTGAAATCTGGCACTAGACAAGGATGCCCTCTCTCACTACTCCTATTCAATATGGTACTGGAACTTCTAGCCAGAGCAATCAGGCAAGAAAAAGAAATAAAGGTTATTCAAATAGGAAAGGAGGAAGCCAAATTGTCTCTATTTGCAGAAGACATGATTGTATATCTAGAAGATCCCATCATCTCAGCCCAAAATCTCCTGAAACTGATAAGCAACTTCAGCAAAGTCTCAGGATACAAAATCAATGTGCAAAATTCACAAGCATTCCTATACACCAATAACAGACTTAAAGAGAGCCAAATCAAGAACGAACTGTCAGTCACAATTGCTACAAAGAGAATGAAATACCTAGGAATACAACTAACAAGGAACGTAAAGGACCTCTTCAAGGAGAACTACAAACCACTGCTCAATGAAATAAGAGAGGACACAAACAGATGGAGAAACATTCCATGTTCATGGTTAGGAAGAATCAATATCGTGAAAATGGCCATACTGCCCAAAGTAATTTACAGATTCAATGCTATCCCCATCAAGCTACCAATGACCTTCTTCACAGAACTGGAAAAAACCACCTTAAACTTCATATGGAACCAAAAGAGAGCCCGCATAGCCAAGTCAATTCTAACCAAAAAGAACAAAGCGGGAGGCATCACACTAACAGACTTCAAACTATACTACAAGGCTACAGTAATCAAAATAGCATGGTACTGGTACCAAAACAGAGATATACACCAATGGAATAGAACAGAGGCCTTGGAGGCAACACAACACATCTACAACCATCCGATCTTTGACAAACCTGATAAAAACAAGCAATGGGGAAAGGATTCCCTGTTTAATAAATGGTGTTGGGAAAACTGGCTAGCCATGTGAAGAAAGCAGAAACTTGACCCCTTCCTGACACCTTACACTAAAATTGACTCCAGATGGATTAAAGACTTAAACATAAGACCTAACACCATAAAAATCCTAGAAGAAAATCTAGGCGAGACCATTTAGAACATAGGCATAGGCAAGGACTTCATGACCAAAACATCAAAAGCATTGGCAACAAAAACCAAAATAGACAAATGGGACCTAATGAAACTCCACAGCTTCTGCACAGCAAAAGAAACAGTCATTAGAGTGAACTGGCAACCAACAGAATGGGAAAATATTTTTGCAGTCTACCCATCTGACAAAGGGCTGATATCCAGCATCTACAAAGAACTAAAACAGATTTACAAGAAAAAAAAAAGCCCATTCAAAAGTGGGCAAAGGATATGAACAGACACTTTACAAAAGAAGACATACATAAGGCCGACAAACATATGAAAAAATGCTCATCATCACTGGTCATTAGAGAAATGCAAATCAAAACTACATTGAGATATCATCTCACGCCAGTTAGAACGGCGATCATTAAAAAATCTGGAGACAACAGACGCTGGAGAGGATGTGGAGAAATAGGAACACTTTTACACTGTTGGTGGGAGTGTAAATTAGTTCAACCATTGTGGAAGACAGTGTGGTGATTCCTCAAGGACCTAGAAATAGAAATTCCATTTGACCCAGCAATCCCATTACTAGGTATATATCCAGAGGATTATAAATCGTTCTACTATAAGGACATATGCACACGAATGTTCATTGCAGCACAGTTTACAATAGCAAAGACCTGGAACCAACCCAAATGCCCATCAATGATAGACTGGACAGGGAAAATGTGGCACTTATACACCATGGAATACTATGCAGCCATCAACAATGATGAGTTCGCGTCCTTTGTAGAGACATGAATGAACCTGGAAACCATCATTCTCAGCAAACTGACACAAGAACAAAAAATCAAACAGCATGTTCTCAGTCATAGGCGGCTGTTGAATAAGGAGAACACATGGACACAGCGAGGGGAGCATCACACACTGGGGTCTGTTGAGGGGAAATAGGGGAGGGACAGCGGGGGGTGGGGAGTTGGAGAGAGAGAGCATGGGGAGAAATGCCAGATATAGGTGATGGGGAGGAAGGCAGCAAATCACACTGCCATGTGTGTACCTATGCAACAATCTTGCATGTTCTTCACACGTACCCCAAAACCGAAAATGCAATAAAAAAATAATTAATTAAAAAATTAAATAAAAAAACAAAAAGGAGATACATCCATCACAAATGGTAAAACTAGTTTTGGCATCCCTAAACTACATTTAACAGTGTACAATTATTATTTACACTATCAATGTTGACGATTGGTCATTGAATGTTCCAGGGCCACTGATGGTGTAAGGCTTAATCTTACCTGACTGTAATATTTCCTAGGATTTCCCAGGATTTTAATTTATTTTGATGGTTGCAGGGGAACAAAATCAACGATGAATGCCAGATACTGAGCCAGTATTTTCCTGGAGACAATGACTGATGTAAGTATTTATGTAGTCACACATTAGGTTATTCTTTATGAGTAACTAATAGCAGAAACTGTGGGTAAATCTATAATTATGTCCTTTCTTAGCTTAGTTTTTATATATTACCTCCCTCATATCATTCTATACACTTACAACACAATACTTGTCTTCCTCAGATTTTATTTACTTGGGTGATTATTTCTCTGTCTCTTATTGACAAACATTGATCTTGAGTGATTCTTAGCAAAGGGTAGAAATTAATTCTCTCTTATGATTCTCAACTACATGAACTGTGTGTCTAATTGGAAGAAGGATAGAATTTTATTTCTACCTATGAAGCACTAAAAGAACCCATTAACTTTTTTACATGGAGAAAATATACATTTGGGGAATGGAGGAATTCAATTCTAATCTTGGATTTTTCTTTACTTAATCTCTGTAGGCATCAATTTTCACATTTGCTAAAAAAGATATTTATATTATAATTTATATAAAACCCTTTCCAGTTCTAATTGCTTAGTACTGTCCCTTTATTACTAGGACTTGTAAAAGGAAGAAAGAATTTCTAGTTGTATTATAGCCTTGTGGGGAGTTCCTATCCAATATTACATTTGACCAGGCCTTTTGGTGATATAAAATGGCTGAGAATGTGAATATCTGGAACAATTCTTGTTAAATTTCGTATGTATTCTCAGAATCTGCATGAATTACTTTAGCTGCTTAAAATAAACTATTTCTTCATAAAATCAAGTTTAAAAGGTAGGAGGAATCTTTAGCAAAAATTTATGTGCTATTTGCTTGTTTGTTTATTTAACTGAGTCACATGGCTTTTCTGGTGTGCACTATTCAATGGAGGAACTTAAAATGCAATGCTTAAACACGCATTCAACACAAAATGCTTTACAAGTTTTCTAAAGATGTCACAGTCATTTTACATGTTCTAATTTTTTGTTCTTAAATACAAATAAAACACAAACAGTAAAGACTAAAAAAGAAAAAGAAAAAGAAACAAAACAACTGGGTACAGTGGCTCATACCTGTAATTCTAGCACTTTGGGAAGCTGAGGCAGGTGGATTGCTTGAGTCCAGGAGTTTGAGACCAGGCTGGCCAGCATGGGGAAACTCGTCTCTACAAAACAATACAAAAATTAGCCAGGCATGGTGGTGTGCATCTATAGTCCCAGTTACTTGGGGGGCTAAGGTAGGAGGATCGCTTGAACTGGAGGGTTGAGACTGCAGTGAGCCAAGATCGCATCACTGCACTCCAGCCTGGGTGACAAAGTGAGACCCTGTCTCAAAAGAAAAGAAGTAGAACACCACACCCATAAATGTTAAAAACACACACAACAGTTAAAAACTATAGCTTAGTATTTCAAAATGAGCTAAAATATAATAAGGTATGAAAAAAATGGGTTAGAAAAGCTCATAAATGGGATGATAAAACTCTGGATAGAATTACAAATAAAAAATAAATCATTTCAGAAATGAAGACCAAACTAGAAGAAACACAAAAGTGAACAAAAATCAGATTGTGACGTTAGACAAATGAGTGGAAAGGATAGAATTTTTTAAAATAAAAAAGAAATTAACAATGAAATAAAAATAATAGAAAGTAACATGTAAGTGACAGCAAACAGAATCCATTATACCTGTAAGAATTACCAAAGAATATAACTGAAACAAGAAAACAGAAAAATAACAAAATCTATAATTTGAGAAAATTTTTTGAAATAAAAAAAGAAAAACGATTTGAAATACATAATGAGGGGGCATAATACCTGAGAAAAAAATGACCCAGAATTTCTAGTATCAAGAAGTACTCTAGTAAAATTATTAGGTTGTTAAAAAAGATGGAAAAGACAGGGCATCTAAGACAAAAACAAAAAGTAACTCATATGGGGAAAAAATTCAGACTGTTATTAGACTTATCTTTGGGGGTTGTTTGTTTAGAGACAGGGTCTTGCTCTGTCCCCCAGGCTGGAATGCTGTGGTGCAATCATGGCTCACTGTAGCCTCCCCATCTTGGGCTCAAGCAATCCTCACACCTTGGCCTCCCAAATCATTGAGATTACAGAATTCACTAGGAATCCTTTATGCCAAAGAAAATAAAGTAGCATGACTACAATATTCAAGGAAAGAAAATATGACCCAAGGACTTTATGCACATTCAAACTGACTTTAAAAAGTAAATGCCATAAACTGTCATAAAAATGCAAGAACTCACAGAATATTGATCACATGAGCCTGTCCTGTGGAATCTACTACAGAATGAGCTTCAGATAACACAATGACTAGAGAAATATTGACATAACTGTTGGTCAACATTAAATATGTATTTACTTGTAGAACTAAGATTAGATGAGAATTATAAGAGCATAGTGTGTCCAAGGATTATATATGCATTAACACTGTTGATACAGTGCAATTGTGCTACACATCTATTTTTTAAATGAGGGGAAAATGAGTAAAGTATACACAAAAATGATTTCATTGTTTTCAGTAATTACATGACTGGTGGTAGTATTGGCATTATTTTTCCAAGACTGTTGTATGTACTCCTGAGAACTAAGATTATTCTTGGTGAGGAAAGAAGATACAGATGCAAGGTAAAAGGGTAAAAATCATGTAATCTGGAATTTAAATTGGAAGTATCAATATGAACTCATGAGGTATTTTATTATGTATGTATTCACACACACAAACAGATATATATATATATTATATTAGTTGGCTTTGGCTGCCATAATAAAATATCATAGACTGGGTGGCTTAAACAAGAGAAATTTATTTTAGGAGCCAGGTGTGGTGACTCACTCTTGTAATCCCAGTACTTTGGGAGGCCAAGGCAGGATGATCGCTTGAAGCCAGGAATTTGAGACCAGCCTGGGTAACATAGTAAGACCCTGGCTCTACAAAAAGAAATTCATTTCTCACAGTTCTGGAGGCTGACATCCAAGATTAAAGTGCCATCAGGGTTGGTTTCTTGTCAGTCTTGTCTCCTTGGCTTCCAGATGGTGCCTCCTCCTCTCTGTGTCCTTACATGGCCTCTTCTCTGTGTGTGCAAGCAGACAGAGAGAACTCTGATATCTCTTCATCTTCTTATAAGTACACTAGCTCAATTAGATTAGAGTCCCACCCTTATAACCTCCTTAAAGGCCCTGTCTCCAAATATAGCCACATTGAGGGTTAAAGTTTCAGCATGTGAATTTTTGGGGGGCACAACTCAGTCCATAACATGTACATATGTATGTGTGTGTGTGTGTGTGTGTGCTTGTGTGTGTGTATATATATATATACTTTGCCACAGAGCAACCAAGCTAAGATTAGAGAAAATACTTTATTGAAGTATTCCAGCAAATAAGGAGAAATAATTGATTTAGAGATTATAGCTTTGAAATTCCTAAAGAATTAAATTCATAGGCATTGAGTTTCAAAGTCAGCTAGCAGAAAGAAAGACAGCCAGATATTATGTGTCTCCTGAATCACAGTAAGATTATAGATTCAATGTACTGAAAGTATAGAAGGCTGAAGAATGTGTTAAAATATTATGAGGCTGGGCATGGTGGCTCACACCTGTAATCCCAGCACTTCAGGAAGTTGAGGTGGGCAGATCACTTGTGTCCAGAAGTTCAAGACCAGCCTGTCCAACATGGCAAAACCCTGTCCCTACTAAAAATACAAAAATTAGGCAGGCGTGGTGGCACAAACCTGTAATTGCAGTTACTTGTGAGGCTAAGGACCAGAATTAGTTGAACCCAGGAGGCAGAGGTTGTAGTGAGCCAAGATTGCATCACTGCACTTCAGGCTGGGTGACAGAGCGACTCTGTCCCACAAAAAAAAAAAAAAAAAATAGGCTGGGCTCAGTGGTTCACACCTGTAATTCCAGCACTTTAGGAGGCCAAGGCAGGTGGATCACTTGAGGTCAGGTGTTTGAGACCAGCCTGGCCAACATGGTGAAATCCCGTTTCTACCAAAAATACAAAAATTAGCTGGGTTTGGTGGCACATCCCTGTAATCATAGCTACTTGGTAGGCTGAGGCATGAGAATCACTAGAACCTGGGAGGCAGAGGTTGCAGTGAGCCGAGATCGTGCCACCACACTCCAGCCTGGGTGACAATGCAAGACTCCGTCTCAAAAATAAATAAATAAATACAATATTATGAAGATAAAATCTGTAAAATCAAAACTGTGAGAAACAATAAATCAAATGACTCAATTTCCTCAACAAACAAAATATGAGGAAAAACAAAAAAAGAAGATGAAGGAAGCAGAGCCCTCATGGCATAATCACTTCCCCCACGTCTCCACCTCTTAATATATCACATTGGTGATTAAGTTTCAACACATGAATTTTGAAGGGTGACTTAAGTTTCAACACATGAATTTTGAAGGGTGACATTGTTTGGCTGTGTCCCCACCCAAATCTCAACTTGAATTATATCTCCCAGAATTCCCACATGTTGCGGGAGGGACCAAGGGACTCGGGGGAGGTAACTGAATCATGGGGACTGGTCTTTCCTGTGCTATTCTTGTGATAGTGAATAAGTCTCATGAAATCTGATGGGTTTATCAGGGGTTTCTCCTTTTTCTTCTTCCTCATTTTCTCTTGCCATTGCCATGTAAGAAGTGCCTTTAACCTCCCATTATGATTCTGAGGCTTCCCCAGCCATATGGAACTCTAAGCCCAATTAAATCTCTTTTTCTTCCCAGTCTCAGGTGTGTCTTTATCAGCAGCATGAAAATGGACTAATACAGGGGGACATCAACGTTCAGACCACAGCAGTAGGAAGGAGTTTGTGATTCCACTGAGGTACACAGAAGGCACCTGAACTGGCTGCCAAATTCTATATCTTGGCCTAGGTAAGAGTCAGAAGAATGTTCAACTTTTAATAATTCATTAATGTATACATTGAATACAGTTTTCTGTCTGTAATATGTTGGGCAATAAAAATGATTTAGAATAAAAATAAATGTTTAAATTTAAATCACATTATGCTGTTCCTGTGCCTGAAACTTTCCAATGACTTTCCATCACAATCTGAACAAAATCAAAATTCCTTCCTTCTAATGTCATATTCTTCCATTCTCTGCTTTTTTTTTTATATAGAACAGGGTCTCACTGTATTGCCCAGGCTGGTCTTACACTCCTGGTGATGGCAGCAGTGACCTATCTGGAGTGGCTGTTCAGAGGACATCTCTGCAGCAGGAGAGGCATGACCAGGGCTACACACTGCAAAGATCTGGCAGGTGCCAGGAACAGACAAGAGCCTGCCCCCTACCAAGTCAGCAGGACAGGAGCCCCTCACTCCTGGGTGCAGCTGTGGCTGCCCAGTGATGGCTCCAGGCCCAAGCATCCCTGCACTCAAGGGCTCAGGAAATCCCCCTGCCCCAACAGACTCAGAAGTGCCTGCTCCTGCTCTATGGCCTCTCCCCACTACCTGCACCTGCTCCAGGGCAGAGCAAAGTTGTGACTGAGCCTGGGTGCTGTCACAACCCAGCTGGATGTGCACACACTCAAGGTGGTGCTGAACACCAGCCACCTGCCACCTCAGTCCCCTTCTGACTATGGGCACTGACAAGCTCAGGAAGGAGGTTGAGTGGGGGCTGAGGGCAGCTCAGCATGGGCCTGCAAGCACCCCCAGGCATGAACAGCCTGGGCACAGTGGATGGTATGTTGATGGCAGCAGAAGGCAGACAGGCTCCTAAGTAGAAAGGGGCACGTCCTCAGTGAAACCCCACCTTCAAGCCAGGAACAGTCTGATGCCTGGAGACTGGGCTGCCAGTTCTGGGTGGAGTCTGTGGCCCAGAGTTAGAATGTGTGGTGCTTTTTCTAGGCCTGCCCATGGCCACCCCATGGACCAATCAACAGGCACTTCCTCCCTTCTGAGCCCATAAAAACCCCAGACTCTTCCAGCTTTAAACAGACCTTGGGGCTACCAGCTGAGGGAAGGAGTTATGGGTCTCCTCAACTAATCGGGACAACCAACCTGCAGAAAGGAGCTACCCACCGTGGGTCTCCTCTCTGCTGAGAGCTGGACTTGTCAGGACAACTTGCCTATAGAAAGGAGCTACCCACCGTGGGCCTCTTCTCCACTCAGAGCTGGACACTCATCAGGACAACCTGCCTGTGGAAAGGAGCTACCCACCTTGGTCTCCTGAGAGCTGTTCTGTCACTCTATGAAGCTCCTCTCCACCTTGCTTACCCTCCAGTTATCCACATACCTCTTTCTTCCTGGAAATGGGACAAGAACTCTCTGAACAAGCCAAATGGCAGGACTAAAAGAGCTGTAACAAAAACAGGGCTGAAATATGCACCCTCATTTGCCAACCTCATTTGTTGCAGGTGACAAGGAGAGAAAAGCTGCAGCCCTTCAGGGAGCTCAGACCTAGGGGCTCCCCAAGCCAGAACTGTGACATACTCTTTGGGGTTCTACAGTTCCTGGGATCTCCATGCTTCTGAGCACCACCATGTTCCCCTCATCCAGACATGGTGCCTGCAGTGGAAACCACATGCAGTACATCTGATCCAGCTGCAGCCTCACACAGTCAGCACCGTGTCAGCACCTGGAACTGCCTGCCCCACCACAGCAGACAGCATGCCTGTCTATGTGCAGTTGCTGGGCCCCATGCTCACTCACTCACACGCCCCTGGCTGCTCCATGCCTGGCTCACCCTTGGCAGATATGGGATCCAGGCCAATAGCACAAGTCAAGCACAGGCTGCCAGGCCAAGTGGGCCAAAAGAGCCCAGTGGGCATGAGCAATACTCAGGCAGAAGGCACTGCCAGCCACAGAGGTTTCCAGTTGGCAAAGTGGCACCCCAAGGATCCCATGACACTGGACTCAAGCAATCCTCCTGCCTCAGCCTCCCAAAGTGCTGGGATTACAGGCATGAGGACTGTACCTGGTCATTCTTTACCTTTTTAAAGGTAGTGCAGTCACATTAGCTTCCTTTCTGTTTCTTGAGTATACTAACTATTTTGCATTAACTCTTCCCTCTTTCTGGGGACTTCACATTGTTTCTTTTGTTTAGAGCAATTTTACCCCACATCTTATATGAAGAGGGCTTCTGTGATCTCTCAAATCCATTCTCTATTATATCTTCCTGTTTTATATTTTTCCTAGTACTTATCATTATCCAAAATTACCTTCCTTATTTACTTTTTCTGTCTTCCACTAAAACAAAAGTGTTATGACAGCAAGGACTTGTCTGACCTATTCACTGTTGTAACCCCTGCTCCTAGAACAGTGCCTGGCACACAAGAGGTACTCTTCTTATACTATGCACTCTTTCTGAGTAAATTAAATTACTCAGAATGAGTGCGTAGTATAAGAAGAGAAGAGAACCAAGAACAGACAATAGAAAATGCCTACATTTAAGGGACATGTAGATAAAGAAAAGGAAGCTAAAAAACCATCTGAACCAAGAAAAAGAGGTGACCCACAAGCCAGAGAGCAAACTGATGATTCCTTATATTACTTATTAATTAATAATGAACTTGCCCCTTGGACCTTGTATTAGTGCATTCTCACACTGCTGTTAAAAAAATACCTGAGACTGGGTAATTTATATCTTTAAATAAGTTTTTTTTTGTTTTTCTGAGACAGAGTCTCACTCTTTCAACCAGGCTAGAGTGCAATGGCATAATAGCTCACCACAACCTCCACCTCCCAGGTTCAAGTGATTCTCCTGCCACAGCCTCCCAAGTAGCTGGGATTACAAGTGTCTGCCACCATGCAAGGCTAATTTGTTTTGTATTTTTTAGTAGAGACAGGGTTTCACCAGGTTGGCCAGGCTGGCCTCAAACTCCCGACCTCAAGTGATCCACCCACCTTGGCCTCCCAAAGTGCTGGGATTATAAGCATGAGCCACCACACCCAGCCTGAAAAATAAATTTAATTGGCTCATAGTCCTTCAGGCTGTACAGGAAGCATAGCAGCTTCTACTCCTGGGAAGGCCTTAGAAAGCTTACAATCAGGGTGCAAGGTAAAGGGGAAATAATCATGTCTTACATGGATGGAGCATAAAGAGAAGAGGGTGGTGCTACACACTTTTAAAAGACCAGGTATCACAAGAACTCACTATCTTTATGACAGGTCCAAGGGGAATAGTGTTCAACCATGAGAAACTGCCTCCATGATTCAATCACCTCCCACCAGGCCCAACTTCCAACTTTGGGGATTACAATTGAACATGAGATTTGGCTGGGGACACAGATCCAAACCATATCAGGCCTGATGTTTGATATTCCTCCTATGCTACTGGACTTCCCCTTCCCCAGCTACCTCTTGAACCAAGAGGTTTCCAGCTGACCACAAAACCTATGGTCATTGTGAAATGCACCTGACTCATTTCGAAAAAAGAAAAACTGACTTAAAGTAGAGGACCAGCTTCAGAAAAGCTGCATCAGGTAGTAGAATTTTCAGTAATGCTAGCAATCACCTTGGATTAACAACCTAATCTCTCCCCCTAGTTTTCTGATAAGACTGATATTCTTATATAAACAAATAGAATGAGTAAGGAGATCCCAGAGCTGAGTGCCATGTTACAGGTGGAAGCTTAAAGCAGATTTGATTCTTAAAGAAATGAAGGAATGTGACACTCTTTGTATGCCAATATTTTGGACCAAAATTCCTAACCGTCACAGACATTAAAGAATTTAAAGGAGCTCCATAAGAATACAACACTTGCCGGGCGCGGTGGCTCACACCTGTAATCCTAGCACTTTGGGAGGCCAAGGTGGGTGGATCACCTGAGGTCAGGAGTTCAAGACCAGCCTGGCCATCATGGAGAAACCCCATCTTTAAAAAAAAAAAAAAAAAAGAGAATACAACACTTGATTTCCAGAGTTTTGAAAGAGTTAAGAATAACAGACAAAGGCTAAATTTCCCAGTAAGAGCAAGTAATTGAAGAAAGAATAGCAAAGAGCAATAAAATAATCCATATGTACTGATTAAGGCTCTTCGGAGAAACAGAACCAACAAGAGTGTGTGTGTGTGTGTGTAGGAGGTAAGAGAGAACATGGTAAAATACATACATATATGTAAGTGTGCCTGCACACATATACACATATACATTGCTGAACTATTTGCCATATATTATACATAGAAATAAAATAAATATGTGACATATATATATTTGTCTGAACCATTTGAAAGTGAGGTACAGATATCATGAAGTGAGTTTTAGACATTATGAAGTAAGGTTTAGACATCACCTCTAAATATTTCAACATGTATGTTCTAAGATTCTCCTCTAGACTAGGCGTGGTGACTCAGGCCTGTAATCACAGCACCTTGTGGGGCTGAGGCAGGTAGATCACTTGAGCTCAGGCATTCAACACCAACCTGGGCAACATGGCAAAATCCTGTCTCTACAGAAAATATAAAAATTAGCCAATCATGGTGGTATGTGCCTGTAGTCACAGCTACTCAGGAGGCTGAGGTGGGAGGATCACTTGAGCCCAGGAGTTTCAGGTTGCAGTGGGCATGATGGTACCACTCAGTGCACTCCAGCCTAGGTGACAGAGTGAGACCCTGTTTCAAAAAGGAAGGAAAAAAGGAAGAAAGGGAGGGAGGGAGGGAGGGAGGATACATTGTAAATCAACATATTTGGAAAGAGTTTCAGTAAATCCAAAGATTCATCAATCATTATACCAAGAGACTTTATGTACAAACTGCATTCCTGGGGGATACACATCAAATATCAGCTACAATTTATACTTCTGAGGCCATTAGAAAGCCTCTGTGAATTAAAATAGACTAAAGAGATACAAAAACAAAATACAGTGAATGAAGCTTGGTAAATTCTGGCTGAAAAAATCAGTTAAAAAAACATTTTGGGTTAGAGCAGCTGCCGCTGAGTCCGGATCCCACTGCTGTGTGCCCCCAACGCTCGCCCGATGTGCATTCCTGGTTCCTTTTGGTTCCAAGTCCAAAATGGCAACTCTCAAGGATCAGCTGATTCATAATCTTCTAAAGGAAGAACAGACCCCCAGAATAAGAATACAGTTGTTGGGGTTGGTGCTGTTGGTATGGCCTATGCCATAAGTATCTTAATGAAGGACTTGGCAGATGAACTTGCTCTTGTTGATGTCATTGAAGACAAATTGAAGGGAGAGATGATGGATCTCCAACATGGCAGCCTTTTCCTTAGAACACCAAAGATTGTCTCTGGCAAAGACTATAACATAACTGCAAACTCCAAGCTGGTCATTATTACGGCTGGGGCAAGTCAGCAAGAGGGAGAAAGCTGTCTTAATTTGGTCCAGCGTAACATGAACATCTTTAAATTCATCATTCCTAATGTTGTAAAATACAGCCCAAACTGCAAGTTGCTTACTGTTTCAAATCCAGTGGATATCTTGACCTATGTGGCTTGGAAGATAAGTGGCTTTCCCAAAAACCATGTTATTGGAAGTGGTTGAAATGTGGATTCTGCCCGATTCCGTTACCTTATGATGGGGGAAAGGCTGGGAGTTCACCCATTAAGCTGTCATGGGTGGGTCCTTGGGGAACATGGAGATTCCAGTGTGCCTGTATCGAGTGAAGTGAATGTTGCTGGTGTCTCCCTGAAGACTCTGCACCCAGATTTAGGGACTGATACCGATAAGGAAGAGTGGAAAGAGGTTCACAAGCAGCTGGTTGAGAGTGCTTATGAGGTGATTAAACTCAAAGGCTACACATCCTGGGCCATTGGACTGTCTGTGGCAGATTTGGCAGAGACTATAATGAAGAATATTAGGCAGGTGCACCCAATTTCCACCATGATTAAGGGTCTCTATGGAATAAAGGATGATGTCTTCCTTAGTGTTCCTTGCATTTTGGGACAGCATGGAATCTCAGATGTTGTGAAGGTGACTCTGACTCCTGAGGAAGAGGCCCATTTGAAGAAGAGTGCAGATACACTTTGGGGGATCCAAAAAGAGCTGCAATTTTGGGCCACGCACGGTGGCTCACGCCTATAATCCCAGCACTTTGGGAGGCCGAGATGGGTGGATCACGAGGTCAAGAGATCAGACCATCCTGGTCAACATGGTGAAACCCCGTCTCTACTAAAAATAAAAAAATTAGCTGGGCACTGTGGTGCACGCCTGTAGTCCCAGCTACTTGGGAGGCTGAGGCAGGAGAATTGCTTGAACCCAGGAGACGGAGGTTGCGGTGAGCCGAGATCGTGCCATTGCATTCCAGCCTGGGTAACAAGAGCGAAACTCCATCTCAAAAAAAAAAAAAAAGAGCTGCAATTTTAAAGTCTTCTGATGTCATACCATTTCACTGTCTAGGCTACAACAGGATTTTTGTTGGAGGTTGTGCATGTTGTCCTTTTTATCTGATCTGTGATTAAAGCAGTAATATTTTAAGATGGATTGGGAAAAACATCAAATCCAGAAGTTAGAAATAGGAATGGTTTGTAAAGTCCTACAGCTATATTCTGATGCTGGATGGTGGTAACCTTGTGTAGTCCTAAACTGGTTAGTGTGAAATAGTTCTGCCACCTCTGAGGCACCACTGCCAATGCTGCACATGCTGCAGTTGCCCCTTGAGCCAGAGAGATGTTCATTTGTTATATAACTTCCTGGCTCCTTCACTGAACATGCCTAGTCCAACATTTTTTCCCAGTCAGTCACATCCTGGCATTCAGTGTATAGATCCAATATCGCATGTCTTGTTCCAAAGGATCTTATTTTGTGAACTATATATATCAGTAGTGTACATTACCATGCAATATAATAAGATCTACATATAAACAATGCAACCAACTATCCAAGTGTTAGACCAACTAAAACCCCCAATAAACCTTGAACAGTGAAAAAAAAAAATTTTGTAGACAATTGAGAAGTATGAATTTGAACTAGATATTACATAGTATTATAATTTTCTTAAAAGTGCACTGGCATGATTTCAGCTCACTGCAGCCTCAAACTCTTGGGCTCAGGCAATCTTCCTGCTTCAGCCTCCTAAGTAGGTGGGATTACAGGTGTGAGTCAACATGTCCAGCTCACATGTTCTTTTCTTATACATAAGTATCTTCCAGAAAGAAATTCTGAGTTTCCTTTTATTTAAAACCCCTCATTGTATAATTATTTCACAAAGTTGACACACTCTAATCATTCACACAACATGAGCTTAGAAAATTCTCTTAACGACAGGCTATTAAGTCACATTTCTGAGCTAAAAGTTTCCTTGATTCATTGTCTTGTCATAGTACATACAAGTTCTTCCATGTACCTGAAATAAGCCATACAGAACATAACAGGAAAGTAAGCACCAGTGTGACAAGAGTAAAGTGACAAATACATCTTTAGGCAGCCACACACTATAGCCCATTTCCAACTCCACTATAATTTTTGTAAAGAAATTAACTATCCATTCTCGACATTTGGTACATAATAGCTTATAATTCTTTTTAATTATAAAGTACTTAGAAAATATAGTCATCACAATGGCTGCATGATAAAAATGGATGACAAAAAAAAATTTTTTTTTTTTTTGAGATGCAGTATTGCTCTGTTGCCGAGGCTAGAGTGCAGTGGCACAATGTTGGCTCACTGCAACCTCTGCCTCCCGGGTTCAAGCAATTCTCCTGCCTCAGCCTCCCGAGTAGCTGGAATTACAGGTGCCCACCACCGCGCCTGGCTAAATTTTTTTTGTATTTTTAGTAGAGACGCGATTTCACCAACTTGGCCAGTCTGCTCTCAAACTCCTGACCTTGTGATCTACCTGCCTTGGCCTCCCAAAGTGCTGGGATACAGGCGTAAGCCACCGCGCCTGGCCAAAACATTTTAGTGTATTAAAAAATTACTTTAATTATGTACATAACTATTGCCATGACTACATCCTCTTAAGATATCTTTGAGTAAACCATAGTAACTGTTTGTTTTCTGTTTATCTTTTAAATAATTATGAAACTCTCTAAATCGGAGCTCAGCCCAAAATACATAACACATTGTCATATATTGTAAAGCTAAGGGGTGAAAGGGTCAATATAACATCTGCTTGCAAACCTTATTTTAGGGATTGAAAATTCTAGGATGTATAGAATTCAACAAGGTATAAAATTTGGTTACTATAAGCATTCCCAGCCACTTTGTAAGCAATCATTTGCTAGTAGCCATTCTAATCAGTGCTTAAGAATGATCTGAACATTTTATTTAATACTGCTTATAACTGACTTGTGAGAAGCTCCAGGAGAATGGGCAGATATAAGGTGCTACCCAAGGACAGATTGAAAGACAGCTTTCATTCAGACAATGTTGCATAACATTGGAAGATGGGGTTAAAAATATATGCATTGGCCAGGCATGGTGGCTCATGCCTATAATTCCAGCACTTTGGGAGGCCGAGGCGGGTGGATCATGAGGTCAAGAGATCGAGATCATACTGGTCAACATGGTGAAACCCTGTCTCTACCAAAAATACAAAAAAATTAGCTGGGCGTGGTGGCGCACGCCTGTAGTCCCAGCTACTTGGGAGGCTGAGGCAGGAGAATTGCTTAAACCCAGGAGACGGAGGTTGCAGTGAGCCGAGATCGCGCCATTGCACTCCAGCCTGGGTAATAAGAGCGAAATTCCATCTCAAAAAAAAAGAATATATTATATATGCATCAACCATGAGGTCAAGCTGGTATACAGAAACTGAAAAGATTAACTCAAATTGGCCAAGCTGACAAGACAAGGATATACTTTATTATGTACATGAGTGCATGTATGCTTTTAAGGGTACTTAAAACTAGTTCATTTGGCCAGGCGCGGTGGCTCACACCTGTAATCCCAGCACTTTGGGAGGCCAAGGTGGGTGGATCACAAGGTCAGTAGTTCATAGATCAGGCTAGCCAAGACGGTGAAACCCCATCTCTACTAAAAATACAGAAATTAGCTGGGCGTGGTGGCAGGCACCTGTAGTCCCAGTTACTCAGGAGGCTGAGGCAGGAGAATTGCTTGAACCCGGGAGGCAGAGGTTGCCGTGAGCCAAGATTGTGCCAAGCGCCACTGCACTCCAGCCTGGCAACAAAGTGAGACTCCATCTCAAAAAAAGAGAAACAAAACAAAACAAAACTTGTTCTTCAGGTAAATATTAGAGTCCCAACAGAAAACATGGGTAACTTGAGAAAAGTTCAGTAAAGAGGCTGTTTACAAGGTGAGTAAGGTGTAGGGAAAAAAGAGAATAGTAACTCGGTTAGCCTTTAGTTTCTGCTGTAAAGAAAAAAATAGTAATAGTATCCTGGGCCTAGGTGAGCTTTACTCCTGGGCCTGAAGGTGCAGGAAAAAGGGGGAAAGGTATGAGATGGCCACCTTGCCAGAAACTTCCCTTTGATGGATGTTCAACAGCAACTCCCTCCTCCCTCTAATATCCTGCTGCCACTTCCTATTGGCCCAAACCAATGGGAAACCAGAAGACAAGGGAACTCATTGGTGCTGTTCATCTAGGTCAGCTTCCTGCAGCATAAAGCACGGTGGAAAATGTTGAGGAGTTGATCTTGAATGGAAATGTAAGATAATTAGCATAGCTGATTTTTTTTTTTTTTTTTTTTTTGTATGGGGTAAAGTGAGACTGATTTATTCCTTTGCACCACGGATGAACTCCAAGGGGTCTAAGAATTAGTAGAAGCAGGTTGTCAGAGATTGTTACAATAATGGCTCTGATGCATCAGACCTTTCAGTATTCATGCTGTTCAGTATCCATATCCTGTGTATCCCTCTTCCACACTGACTGATTTCTACTAAGGAATGGCTAAACTCCAGTGCCACTGGAATCAATCAAGTTCAAATGCTATGCTTACAACTCGGTTCTCTCCACCTCGAAACTTAGCTATTCTCTCTTCCTCTGAGTGCTGACTTAATTCTCGAATAGAACAGATTCTCCTCTTACGGGTACAAGAAGGTTGCAACACTCGCAGATTTCACATCCTCCATGCTTAATGTGCAATAGACAAAAGAAAGTTTCTTTTTCCCAACAGTTAGGCAAAAATGTCCAGTCTGCCTCTCAAAGTGAGTTGTGTCTACCACAGCAGACCAATTACTGTAGCCAAGTGATAGGATCTGTTGAGTGATTAAGTCAATCAGGGCCTACCTGAGGAATTAGGGTAAAGTAAGTAGATATAAGCTGAGAAAAAATGAAGGGTAAATCCACACCAAAAAATCAGACAACTTGAAAAAGAGAAGAATCACTGTGGATGCTAGGTGGCCAAAAATGATGCATTTCTAATATAAATCCCAAATTCATTCACCTTTCACCTTTCTTCCAAATTTCAGGCTTGTATATCCAACTGCATGTTTGGTATTTAATATTGAATATCTCCAGACATTTCAAACTTTAAATGTCCCAAAATGAATCACCCACAGAACTCAGATCTGGAGGTGGAGAGGTACTTCTTTTGCTTTTCATTGTGGCTCCCAAACCTGATCCTAACTCCCCTTTTACAAAGCCCCATAATCTTTGACATGGACCAGGATATTTTAGCACTAGCTTCTTCTCCTTGTTGCTGTCATCTGCCAAACTCCTAGGCTATAACCTTCATTCACTAATGACTCTGGCACCTGTCTTATAGTCTACTTGTACCACTACTCCTATCAACATGAGTAATGTTGTCAACATCCACAGCGATGATCCATCTGACAATTTAGACTCTCAGCTCCTCAACCTCCAGTGATTCTTCCTTCCAATGATCAACTTACCACTCTGTCTCAACCACCCACTCACTGCCATGGTAATACTTTGACTCTGTCTTTAACAACAACTATACTACCTCCAAAATCTCAAATTCCAGAACCTTATTCTCTAGCCTGCCCATTTCCTATCACTTCTAGTCTTTGCACAGATGCTCTTCTTTGATCTTAATGAAATCTTCAGTCCATGAACACCATCCCTTTCTCACTATAAAGCATTCCCTTACCCAGTTTATATTTTTGTTCACTGCTAAAATCATTTCCTTGAAAAAGCCCTTAACTCCCCCAGCCCTTTCTTCCTTATCTTACCTGACAAAGCTTTAACCCTAATTAATCCCACATACTCCAACACCTGTACCCAAGTGTCTGAATAGCTATAGAAAAAGAAAGTGTAAACTTTACTCACATTACATTTATGGCCATAAATTTCATGAACACTCCACACTGCCAAGCAATCCTACTTTACTTCCCTAGTCTGCCTGCTTTTCTCTTTTCCATAATGACAATTTCACATTATCTTTTCTCTTACACTGCCAATTTTCCTTTGTCAGATGATGACCTTGCCCCATAATCATTTAAGAAAATACAAGTAAGTCAGGATCTGTATTTTCTGGACTTATACTTCCTGCTATCAAGCAAGTGACACCTGCTGCTTACCATCAGGAGCAGCAGCATCAGGATGTCAACCCACTATGTAATTTGTAGGTATTAGAGTCACTAAGAAAGACATGACTCACAAAGGCACTGAAAGAAACAATGCTTCACTCACCTAGAGAAGAGAGAAAGGTCAGTTTTAATAGTGTGCATTGGTCCACCATGGGAGCAGGTCTTGCCTGACAGCTGACATAGGGTGATAGTCTTCACACATCCCTGTTGTGCTATATGTGAAGGACCCTGTTCCCTTTTCACTGGGAACAGATAGAGCAGTAGGGCTGGCCAGCTGTCATGATGTACATTCTTTAAGTAGAATAAAGAACTACACATGATGACCAGAATAGTGAAAGATACTCCCAAATAAGGAGATATGCCTAGCAAAGGTCGTTAGAACCCCTTTTCTCCATATAAAAATATGTTTCAGACCTGAGGGACACTCTCATGCGGCCATGCAAGGGTCAACAGCCTGCGCAGAACTGTCTTTCCCAACAGTCCAACTCCTAATCCATACCTGGATGATGACATAGCAGGTAACGCATATCAAATTTGGTAGGACCAAAACCTGACCAGGATTTGGAGGTGAAGTTGGTTCTTGTGGGGCCCCTGAACAACCCATTATGGATGTAGTTTTCTCTCAGAGACTCTCTGTTATTTTGAGACAGCATTCCATCTGGGTTACTGGAGAAACAGGCACTTGGGCTTAACCAGGAACTTAACCAGGAACCCCAAGTGCCTGGATCAAGCCAAATAAAGAGATTAATGTGAGTCCAAGGAACTGTGAGTGTATAGATGTTAACTGTCTCCCTGAATGTGGATCTTCTCCAACTCAGTTTTTACCCTCCCTGAATTATTGATATATACACAGCAAGAGGTGTTGGCAATAACACAAAATCACCCTATTCTGCCAGCAAATAATCAAGCACTATTCAGTTGTCCATTAACACCTTGGCTAGTGAGTTCAGTGCATTTTGTTGGTCTTGGATGGCTGGGAGAAAGTTCAAGTCATTGTGCACTGGCCAAGCCACTATAATGGGAGTGTGGGATGAAACAGATTTCATTGTGGGGCGGCAAATCCTGCATACATTGAGCTTGCCACTTCTCACCAAAAGTGTGCTGATTCTCATCAGTGTTGTCATGCCAGGCAAAGCAGGAATGAGAAGAGGAAAGATTAATATTCCCAACCCATCCCCTCTGCATAACCTCCTGAGGCCAAAGACACTCTTTTCCAATGACCTGGGATGACACTTACTCAAATACAGCTACCCAGGCTCTTTGTCTGTGTCCTAAGGCTACAATTTTCATGAGGATCCACTGTCCCATTGCTTAACCCTAACCTTTCAGCCCTAATCATCCAACTCAGGGAAGGAGGTCACATTCTGAATAAATTCGTCATATCCTAAAATATAGCCCACCTATATGGAGGAATTGGGAGTTCCAGACACAACCAGGGGAATCCTAGTGTCTCAATATTCTATCACTCCTTCTGTCATCCCCACAGAGTACACAAAAGGGAAGCACCTGAAGGTAGTATTACCTTCAGGTCTGAATCAGAGACCCTACTGCTGGTGCCACTGCAACACAGACCACAAACCATCCCTGGGGAGTGTGTTCCAGTGGGAAAAAATAAAAAGAATGGTTAGGTATACTGATATTAGGATTTCAGAGGCACAGCCTAATCAGGCATCTGCCTAGTTCTCCACCCACCCGCAAACTCAGTGTTTTTCTTCTCTGTTTGAAACAGGGTCTCATTCTGTCACCAAGGCTGGAGTGCAGTGGCATGATCATGGCTCACTGCAGCCTCCACCTCCTGGGTTCAAGTGATCCTCCCCCATCAGCCTCCCTAACAGTTGGGACCACAGTTGTGAGCAACTGCGCCTGGACTTAGTATTTTCTAATACGCATTGAAGTGCTATGTTTCATAGGTATTGAGCCGACCATTTATCGCTTTATTATCCTACATTTTGCTTGGGAGTAACAGTGAACTTGAAAGGTCCATCTCTCCTTTCTTTGCAAGGTATTACCACAGTTTTTGTTCCACATAGGAAAGCCTTTCATGGTCTAATTATTAATCCATTAGGCACTGGACTACATGATTAGCCCATCTGTAAGGCCCATGAGTCTGCAAATATGTAGGAGGGATTTGCTGTTGGAATGGCCCATATAGACATGATTATTGTACGGAGTTCTGCCCATTGACAGAGTGTTCTCATCTGGTCTCAAAAGGTGGCCATCCTTGGGGCAGATAGCCGCAGTGTCCTATTGGACTTTAGTTTCAAGGATCTATCTGTAAACCAAGCCATACCATCTGCAGGAACATCTTTGAACTGTGAGACCCATTTAGTAAAGACTGGGAAGGAAGTATCCCCCTTGGGTCACTAGTTCCCTCCAGCAAAATAGATACTTGTTTGTGGAGTCAATTAACCCCTTGGGCCCCCAATCAGGCTCCCTCTTAGATATATCATTTTTATTTAATGACAGAGCTTTGCTGAATTTGTTTTATTAACAGAATTAGTGAGTACCCACATAAGGATAGGCAGCTTAGGTTTTAAGGTCACATAGAGCACTTCAGCAGTCAGGTTTTCTGTTTTCATCAGGTCCCAAAAGCAGGCCAAGAGTTGCCATTTAAAGGGAGTGAAACTGGCTGCCTCAGGTAATTTATATGTTTAAAACCCAAGGGATCAACACATCCAAGTAACAACACCTTATTATCACAGATTCAATCTATATAGGTAGGAGTAACTGAGATCTGTAGTTTTGGCAGGCTTCCTTGGCCCCAATGGCAGAACTCATATCATTGCATGTTGTATGACCTTTAGAGCCTGTTGTTATTGGGGGCCCCATTTAAAGGTGGCCACTTTTTGAGTAATCGTGATTAAATGGACCAAAAGAATACCCAGACATGGTACATGCTATCTCTAATATCCAAACAGGCCATTAGCTGTTGAGGTTTTTTCTTATTTGTGAGTGCTGCCAAGGACGGTAATTTTTTTTTTTTTTTTTACTTTATAAAGAATACTTCTCTGATTGTTGGCCAGGCAGCTCCTAAGAACTGCAACTGTTGAGCCCTGGACTTGAGAGCTCAGTCTACATGCCATGGTGTCTATGAACTTAGGTAGGGCCTGGTCAACTTGTTTGTTTGTCAGGCCATCAATGAAGATGTCATTATTGCAGTGAATAACAAATATATCTGAGGGTATCTAGGCTTGTTACAGATCTAGCCCTATCTGTTGGTGGTATTTTGCAAGAAAACTGATGTTATCCCTGTGGAACTACAGTGAAAGTATATTGTAGCTTATTTATGTGAACGCCAACTGGTCTCGATATTTATCCTACAAAGGAATCCAGAAGATGGCCTTGGACAGATCAATAATAATATGTTGGTCTCTGTGTGGGCCACCATTGCCTGAGTGATGGTAATGATGTCAGGTAACACAGGAGCCAAAGGTGACACCTAACCATATAATCTTTGGTAGCCTACTGTCAGCCTCCAGGATCCCTAAGGCCTTTTGTACAGTCCAGACTGGGCTGTTAAACTGAAACAAAGTGATACGTAACACTTCTGCCTGCAGCAAGTTCTATATCAACAGGATCGTGTCCCTTTATTCACTTATGTAGTACTCCTTTTGTAGAATAACCTGCTGGGGCTTGGATAACTGCTGGTAGGTGGAAGTGGACATATCTCACTGTTAAGGCTTAAATCCTTTGTTGTGAGGGAACATATTCCCTGAGGTAGCAGTGATGCTGTTGCAAGTAGCCAAAATGTCAGTATCTATAATACATTCAGTGCCCAAAATGGCCCAAAGGGCCCTACCCAAAAGCACGTATGATTTTAATCTGTCTGCTATCAGTTTACCCTTATTAATTCAGAGTCCCGGGATTGTTGCCATTTGGACACCAGTATCCAAGAGCCCCATAAAGTTTGGATTTGCAGCCATGCACGGTGGCTCATGCCCGTAAACCCAGAACTTTGGAAGGCTGAGGCAGGTGGATCTCCTGAGGTCAACAGTTCAAGACCAGCCTGATCAATATGGTGAAACCCTGTTTCTACTAAAAATACAAAAATTAGCAGAGCATGGTAGCATGCACTTGTAGTCCCAGCTACTCAGGACTCTGAGACAGGAGAACTGCTTGAACTGGGAGGTAGAGGTTGCAGTGAGCAGAGATCACACCACTGCACTCCAGCCTGGGCGACAGATCAAGACTCCATCTCAAAAGAAAAAAAAGTTTGGATTTGCTTTTTCCTTTTTTCAATCTTGGCAGGAGCATAGGGCTGCTGGTCCCCAGTGGGGACCTAAAGACCTTAGTTTTATCCCCCTTAATTCTATTTTATATTGAAGAAATTAAGGTCAGGGTCAGGTGCAGTGGTTCATTCTGTAATCTCAGCACTTTGGGAGGCTGAGGTGGGCGGATCACTTGAAGTCAGGAGTTCAAGATCAGTCTGGTCAACATGATGAAACCCCATCTCTACTAAAAATAAAAAATCAGCCAGGCCTGGTGCCGGGCACCTGTAATCCCAGGAGCTTGGGCAGCTGAGGCAGGAGAATCTCTTGAATCTGGGAGGCAGAGGTTGCAGTGAGCCAAGATCACACCACTGTACTCCAACCTGAGTGACACAGGGAGACTCCATCTCAAAAAAAAAAAATTTAAGGTCGCAGTATGGGTGAGGAGACTCATAGATACTCCCTGTCTGACTCATTGTATTCACTGCAAACATTATCTTCCTGATTGTCCTGTTCAGCCCATAGAGAAGTCATAGTCCCCATATTTGGGGACTTGGAGAGATGCCATACAGGATTCTAAATCTTTTTTATTTATTTATCTAAATCTTTTCAATCTTATGAGCACACTTTTTTGTTTTCATGGCTAAGATTAGGATCCTAACCTCTAATTTAGTGACACTTCTCTCTGCCTGACACCATTGGCCTAGATCTTCTATAGGGATCCCATCAAGCTTCCTTTTGTCTGTCCTGTTTTTTTTTTTTTTTTTTTTGAGACAGAATTTCACTCTTGTTGCCCAGACTGGAGTGCAATGGTGCAATATCAGCCTACTGCAACCTCCACCTCCCGGGTTTAAGCGATTCTCCTGCCTCAGCCTCCGGAGTTCCTGGGATTATAGGCATGTACCACCACACCCAGCTAATTTTGTATTTTTAGTAGAGATGAGGTTTCTCCATGTTGATCAGGCTGGTCTCAAGCTCCTGACCTCAGGTGATCTCAGCCTCCCAAAGTGCTGGAATTACAGGCATGAGCCACTGCACCCAGCCTTGTCTATCCATTTTAACAATGAAAGCCATATTATTCTGTGGGTCAACCCTATTCATTTTTCCCTTTGCCATCCCTTGGATTCCTCTTTTGGCCCTATGGACATTGCTTCCTATTGGTAAGAACTACATTCAGCTCAAGTTGTTGGAAACCATTGAAACCATTTTGTTTTTATCCAAAAGCAGGACACTCAGTGGAGTTTTTCCATTGCTTCCCCATGATGATTTCAGAAAACAACAGTAGGGATAATGGGGTCTTCTCTTTGGGGAGACCTCTGTCACATGAAGGCTTCCACTGCATCATCCATATCCTGGGAGCAGGGTCACACTGTTACGTATGACTTTCCTAAAGAGTGGTTACAGCTTTATGAACGGTTCTAAAGTGGGTCTTAGTCTTAGGAAATCCCCCACAGCTGGGAAGACCGTTATCAAGCTCTTTTCAACCTAAATCAAGAGCAGCTAGGACTTATCTCTATCTCTGTCCTGTCCGTTGCAATGTAAGCACGATCATGTTGCAGCAGGGGATCAGTGGTTAGCTTATCTAGACTGAATCAGTCTGACACACTAAGGTCCAAAACACCTCGTCATCAAACAGGTACAAAGCCACATACGACTCCCCTGGCCTCTGCCCATGTCTTTTTTTTCAGTGTTTGTATTTCATTATCGAGGAAGGTACTCATTTTAACAGTTTCATTTTCAGCCACACCATCGATGGTTTTGTGATACTGAAAACAGGTCTTACTTGGGACTTGTAAATGAGCAGACCAGGAGGAGTTTCCTGTATGGGGACCTTTGATTCCCCTCAGCCATTGTCTGCAACCCCTGGGACATAGTGAGAGTTGGCAGATGGTTTGGGAGTATAAAGTTAGCTGGCCAGAGCTAAGGTATAGTTTTCCTATATTTTTCCTAGGGCCCATCTCTTGCATTTCCACCCTCATCCATTGCACCAGTTTATTCTTGTTAACAGGGAGAGTGTCGATATCCCATGTACCCCTCTATGCAACCAGAGGGAGGTCAACAGCTCAGTCATCCCATCATCCCCTCAGGGAGCTGGCACCATCCTGAGATGGCTGGACTGGCAGACCCTGCTTGCTGTGCCAAACTGTTGAGCACGTTAACACCTGTTGCCTACCGTGAGAAGCAGCAGTCTGAGGATGTCGTCCAACTGCACGGTTTGCAGGTGACAGGGTCACCAGGAAAGACACAACACTGTATTCACATAGAGAAAAGACAGAGGAAGATTCGCTTCGATTTGCGTATGGTCACCAGCAGTGGGTCTGGCCATGCAGCTGACACAGCATAATGGTCTGCATGCATCCCACTTGAGCTGTGGGCAAAGGAACCCCTTCCTTTCCAACTAAGAATATATAATAGTACTGGAATTGCCCAGGTGCTGTATGCTGCACATACTTTAAGCATAACAAAGAAGTACACATCAAGCCTGGAACAGGGAAAGATACTACCAAATAAGGTGAGGTATCTAGCTCAGGATGTAAGGGCTCCTTATCTCCATGAAAAAAAAATGTTCCAGGCCCATGTCACAAGGTACACTCTTATGCAGCTATGCAGGGTGGACAGGCTGTACATGATGGCCTTTCCCAATACCTGCTTTCTCTTTTAACAGATGAAATAGATGAAGTGTCCCTATTCCAATCAAAGATCTCCATTTGTATCCTGGAAAGGATCTCCTCTTATCTTCTCAAGGGTTTGGCTCCTATAACTTTTGCCTCTTTGCCCTGCATCATAAATTTTCTCCCTCTATTAAATAATTCCCATGAATATATAAATATACTCTAGTATTTCCTATTTACAAAGGAGTCCCTTGTCTTCGCATCCCTCTACCTACTGACCCATTTGTGCCTTCTCAACTCCATCTCTTCAAGTAGACTTCCATTAGCATTATTCCACTGAAACTTGTTTACAAGATCACCAGTTATCTTCATGTTGCCAAATCCAATGGTCATTTCTGTTCTTACTCGATCTTTCAGAAACATTGAACCCAATTCACCTATCTCTTCCTAAATTTTTTCTTCATTTCTGAGGTATCACATTTTCAGTTTCCCAAGGGGTCTCCCTTGCTGGCTCTTCCTTTCCTACTAGAACTCTGCAGTGTTCCAGGGTCCCAACCTGGGCTTTTTCCTCTTCTCTATTTATACTCTTTTCCTGATGATCTCACTCATGTCATGCTTTAAATTCCTTATTCATGCCAATGACACTCAAGCCCTGACCTCTCCTCTGAACTTCAGACTCAAGAGTCAAACTGCCTCCTTAATGTTTCCACATACACAAGATATTTTTCCTAATTTAACTCTTTAACCTTACTATTTCTTGGAGTATTCATAAGATTTTCCATTGGCTATCCTGCCATGGAACCTAGAATTTACTGGCCAGAACAGACATTGGGAAAAATTTGAAAAGAATATTAGACTAAGAGGTAGAATTCCTTTGCTTTTGTTTTGTTTCCTTAGATCCACCTCATCTGTCATAGAATTACTTCTTTTTTTAAGACTATTTTTCTGCTTTGGAATAAGGTAATTATGCCTCCAATACTTAACTTTTTTTTTTTTTTTTTGAGAACAGTCTTGCACTGTCACCCAGGCTGGAGTGCAGTGGCACAATCTCAGCTCACTGCAACCTCTGCCTTCTGGGTTCAAGTGATTCTCCTGCCTCAGCCTCCAGAGTAGCTGCGGTGCCCGCCACCACACCCAGCTAATTTTTTGTATTTTTAATAGAGACGGGGTGTCACTATGTTGCCAGGGTGGTCTCGAACTCCTGACCTCATGATTCGCCTGCCTTGGCCTCCCAAAGTGCTAGGATTACAAATGTGAGCCACCGCACCCGGCCTTAACTTCTTATACATGTTTCTCCCTCCCATGATTTCACCAAAATCTTTGTGTACTTTTTTCTTATACATTAATTTTGTAACCAGATCCTTATGTCGACTGTTTTTAAGGTTGTCTACTGTAAGCTATCTGTACACACTATAATACTAATTCTAATTCTAGGCCACCACTATTGGCTCTTTTTTTCTTTTCTCTCCACACTCATTTGTTCATATGGCTTCAATCATCCCTTCTACATTAGTGTTTGCCAGATGGTCCTCTAGTGCTGATTTTTCTCTGGCTTCAGGTCCACGTTTCTGATGGACAACAGGACAACTGTAACCAACCAAATGTTTCACCCAAAATTTAACACAACCAAAATGGAATTATCTTCTTTTCTTTGCTCCCAAACCAGTAACTAGCTGCCATTCTCTAGGCTGCCTGGGCTCCATTCCACTTCCTCTCTTCTCCCACAGCTCATCATCACATCCTTCATTTCTTTCTTTGGCACAGCTACATAATGCCCTGGTGACATGATTATGCATTTAAGGTCAGAAAGACTTGGGAACATTAGTTAACTGAGATCTCCATGCCTCATTTTGCTCATTTCTAACATAAAGTTAAAAATACACATCAGAACTGTCTTGAAGAGTACACGATCTAATGCATATAAGAACCTAACAGCATATAACAAGTTCTCACCAAATGCTGTTGTCTTCCCTACCTTCCATTTCCATGGTCAAAATTATTATGGTGTCCCTCACAATATCTCATATCTAAACTCTGTAAAAAGTTGAGTGGACACTTTTTACTAAACTATAATTCCTTCAAGTTTGACATTTGTTATTCACATTAGAGTTCTCTGAAGTACAGTGTATACACTCTGAAATACAGAAAAACGACCTGAATTTTCAAATACGGAAATGTTCAAATGTGTGTGTGTGTGAGCGTGTGTGAGCACCCGCGTGCATTGACACACACACGCAAACATGCTTATTAATGAAAGCACTGCTTTTGAATTTTGTAAGTTTGTCTTCTGGATAAAGTATTCAGGGATACTTCTCAAATTAATCTTTATCTCTTTTCAGTATAACTAATTTAGTACAAAAAAAGTTAAAATTAGCAAAGCATTTCAGCTGTGTGACCTTACCCAAATTACCTCTCTGCTTTAAGTCTCAGTTTTCTCTTCTGCAAAATGGAGCACTGAATCTCACGTTCGTTGTTTGAGCGAGACTTGTATGGTCAGGTTTAGAGTGTAACCGGATGCCTGACAGGAGGAAGCGTGAGGAGGAAAGGGCCCCCACGATGCCTTCATGCCCGCCCTGAGGCTAGGCGGGGCCGCGTGCCGGAGTGGCTCTCACGTGGCGCTTGCCGCTTTTTCACCCGAGCGTTTCTGCCAGCCAATTGCCCTCTCCCTGGAGTGCAGCAGCCAGGGCTCCCGCGCTGGTCCCGCGGCCTCCACTGGGGGCCCACTCCAGCCCAGCTCCAGCTAGCCAGCCCGGCTTTTCGAGTCGGTTCTAAGCTGAGGCCGCCCTGCGCGGCAAAACTTGTGTCCACTTTCGGACCCAATCTGTCCTGCGCGGGCGTGGCTCAGGACAAGTGGTAGCGTCGTTTCCAACTGCGGCTGTTTGAATTCTGGCGCCACTCCCGCGCCACGTAGGGCCGGGTGGCCGCCAGACTCGCAAGTGACGCTTCGCAACGCGCCTGCGGGCGCGCGCTGGGAAAAGGACGGGCGCGCGGCCGGACTGCGGCGCCCGCGCCACACCGCAGAACCTGCCTCGGAAGAAAGGAGCCGCCGCGCGCGCTCCCGCTAATTCGCGGCCACGCCCCCGTCTACTTCCATGTCCAATAGGTGCGAGAGGGCGGGGCGGCCTCGTTCTGACTCTGGGAGGCTATATAGGGAGCTGCTGGCTAAGCGCTTCGGTCTTTTACGTCGGCTTTCTGGTTCGTTTGGCTGTTTGGTAGGTGAGTGGGTGTTGAGGGCGAGTACGCGAGCAAAAGATGGTGGCGCAGGCAGAGATAGGAGCTTTAGTACTGTGAAGCCATCTTAGAGATGAGATTAGAGAGCTGAGAGTTGAAAGCTTCCACGTGGGAAAACGCGCTGCCCGACTGCCACCTGTACTGAGGTTGAGTCCTGGCGGCCACAGGCTCCGAGTTTTGGCGGGTGCCGCGGGCTTGTAGGCCCGCAGCTCGAGCCTGAACGGCGGCGGAAAACCACAGTTACGGTATTGGGACAGAAGGTTGGTTTCAAGAGCCAGGGGCCTTTAAAAGGGCGAAGACCTTCCGTCGGAGTTATTTTAAAATGGGTAGTCTCGACCCTGTGCTGAGATTGAGCTGTTCGATGGCGGCATTGTGTGCAGTTTGGATTAACGAAAGGTAGGGGTTTCATGTGGAAAAACGCCTTGGAGTGTGACATTTCTGCGAGAATTCTTATGCATCGATTCCCCGCAGAAACAATGGCGCTGTCTTTCAGTGACACAGCGGAGCCTCTCGGTGAAGATGTAAAGGTAAGAGCTGTTAAGCTTAATTTGCAAACTAAAGGAGTAAACCTGTTGATTTAAAGGAATAGCAACTGTTGCATCCTTTGAAATTTTATTTTTGTTAGGTACACGAAAAAATTCCAACACATCTGGGAGAATGTGTAATGGAAAATCGCTTGGCTAAAACTCTTAACAGGTATTAGTTGTTTTAGTACTTTATGATCGTAGCGTTTAATCTACACTTAGACTAAATTAATTTTTTTGTCATTGAACAGCGTTCTGGGTGCTGACAAGTAGCTAATGAAGATATGAATGTCAGATGTCAATGACTAGCAGCTTCATTTTGAAGTAAGTTATGTGGCTTAAAAGTTCTGTAGTATTTGTACTATAATACTTGCCTTTTAGGTTTACCTTGGTTTATGGTCAGTGTCACAGAAGTGCGGTTTAATGTATTATGCGTACATGTGTAAGGCATGATTGGTCTAATCGATGATGAAACCTATCCCGAAACTGATGACCTGAAGAAAAATATGTACGGATTCGGCTTCTGAGATTTAAGACCAATATTCAGAGGTGCAGTAAATTTTGTTGCCATGATTTTGTAACAGTTCTGTTCACAACAGCTCAAAATTTTTTGTTTTTTCTGCCAACAGTGAGGGTCGCTGTCTGCCCATTGATAGAGGACAGATTGTCTTGGAAGTTCCAAAGTTGCAACGATTTCTGTAAGTGGAGTTTTTCTGTTTTTTTGCTTAGCGGTTAGTGAATATTGTGGCCTTGGTCTTATCTGTGATGATCTTATCCCGAACCTGAACTTCTGTTGAAAAAAAACTACGGATCTGGCTTCTGAGATGGACCATTATAAGGACAATACTTTTTTCAAAACGCTTTTACATAAGCTGTTGTAATGTTGATAGTCTTGTAAGAATCTCATGTTTTTCCTTTTCTAGGGCTAGTACCACGAGGTTTACTTGACTGTGGTATGAAAAGCTGATAAGAAAACCATCCAGAAAAAAGCTCTTCATTTTACAAACATGAAAATAAAACATACAATGTTGGATTGTGTTGTTTTTGTATTATTTTTAAATAGGTCCTGAAATAACATGGGGGACATTAGATGGACAATCCACTAACCAGCCTTATAATCAAATTATTCTGAATGAATGTTTCCACTTTATGCAAGGTACAATGGAAGGGTTTTTGGATCAGTGTAAGAGTAGAGAGGCAGGAATTACTGGTGGGAAGTATGTCAGGCATTAAAAGAAGTGTTACTAAGCAAATCATTGAATATTTAGTTTTGATGTAATTATAGATTTGAAAGCCTGGATGCTTAAGTTGAGAAATTGGGGGATGAGATACAGAAAATAAAAGCCCAATACAATAATTATAGCAGTTTATTAACTTAAGTGTGGTCATGAGGTAAAGTTACTGATGAAACAATCTGGTAAAGACATTCAGGCTTGCTAAAATCTACAAAGAAAGAGATCAGTTGGCAGGATGGGTTACATAATGCTGAGTATCTGATACTACCAAATAAATTGAGGGAAGCCTTGGCATGTAACATTTGGAGATAGAAAATGCATCTTCACTGTCGGGCATGATGGCTCAGGCCTGTAATCACAGCACTTTGGGAGGCTGAGGCAGACAGATCAGCTGAGGGAGACCAGCCTGACCAAAACATGGAGAAACCCTATCTCTACTAAAATACAAAATTAACCGGATCTAGTGACATATGCCTGTAATCCCAGCTACTCAGGAGGCAGAGGTTGCAGTTAGCCAAAGTCACACCATTGCGCTCCAGCCTGGGTAGCAAGAGTGAGACTCCCATCTCAAAAAGAAAATGCACCTTCACACCTAAGGTAGTGTGTTTAAGATGGCAGTTAAAGCAGTGTTTGCATTTGCACCCTTGCTCTGATGCCCTTACCTGCTGTACTTAAAACTCTTATTAATCATTGTCTGTCATTGTCTTTCTCCCTCTCCTAGAACTTTTGCTTAAAATTTTAAAATCTGTTTTTCATTAGTTCAAAAGTGCCTAGAACAGGGCCAGGCACTTCAGTAAGTGGTAAAAGACTATTGAGATCCCATAGAGTCTTCAGGGAAGATTTCCATTACCCTTTTGTCAAAGCTGGCGAACAAGACAAAGTTGTGAAATAGACCATTTGCTTTGGAGCCCTCTGACCTCTTCTGTAGCTCCTTCTACCTCCCTTGCCTTTCAACAAATCTTTTAATATGTCACATTTTCTTAGTTGATATCAAAATTAGTATTCCACATAACTTTATATTCATTGAGCTGTGCTAGGCTCTGCCAAAAAGGCCTGAAATAAAAGAACCATTTTGTCAATCGTGGCACAAGATGTCTAGGAAAAGTCAAGCTATAAAGAATTCTTGAAAATAGAACAAGTGGATTTGAGTCTTAAACCAGCACAGATGTTGGGAAAATAGGCCTAAGAAATACCGAGCAAAGACAGTATGGTCCAGAGCCTGAGAGAGAAATACTGAGGATTTGGATACCAACAGGGTGGATAGATGTGGGACAGAAAGCTAAAATGTTAATACCCTTAAGCTATTAGTCTCTAATAGCCTCCTAAAAACTCAGGCAATATTGGCTAAGATCAGGGACTTTTAGTTGTGTAAGTTAACCTTCGAGTATATCTGCTGCTTGGGACCAGGTACAATGGCTCATGCTTGTAATCCCAGCACTTTGGGAGGATTGCTTGAACTTAGGAAGAGACCAGCCTGGAAACAGCAAGACGTCATCTCCACAAATAAAATTAGCCGGGTGTGGTGACATGCACTTGTTCCAGCTACTCAGGAGGCTGAGATAGGAGGATCACTTGAACCTAGAGGTTGAGGCTGCAATCAGCCATGATTGCACCTCTACACTCTAGCCTGAGCAGCAGACAAAGGCCCTGACTCAAAAAGGACCTAAACAGCTTGACTATACTTACTAGACTGGAATATGTATGCTTTGTTCTGATTGGTTTCAGAAGTTAAAAGATAATTTACATGTGTCTGACTTTAGCCAACAGGAATTTATCATCTGCCTTATACCAGGCTTCCAGGTAATCTTAAAATATAGTAAGCTCAAACCTACCATTTGGTGCTTTCTAAAATTAGTTCTATTGCCAGAAACCCAATATCCTCTGTTGTTGGCTCCCGGGTCAAGTGTCCTGTGAACTGAGGAACACGTCAGTACTCACAGCTCAGTGTACATGAAAGAGCTTTTAGCTGTTTTCATGATTTTTGTAAGTTCCCCAGTTGGAATTAGAGCCTTTGTTTGAATCTCAGCCTGCTAGAATAACCTGCTAATCTTTTGCTAGTCCTTCCCTGAGAGTGGGCCCCTCATTCCTATCTTCCCAAAAACGGTTCTGGATCCAAACAACATAGTACTTAGTTATAAGTATATATTAGTATATATGACCTTGCTGTCTGACTGAATGTTGCCACTGCCTCTGGTCTTACTCCCTCCACCCTGTATGTACACAGAGACCATGTTGGGGCAGAAGAGGATACATTTTCAGTATGAGAACCAGACTCTGTTTTACTCTCATGAGTCCTGGTCTCCTCCCCATACTACTAGTCCACTGCTGAGGTCTCAGCATGCAATGTAGCTGAGTTTATCAGAGTTACAAGGGTTTAATAATTAGAGAATTTCAAATCAATTACAGTTCAATCTAACCTATTTGAGAACTTTGTTGTTCTTGTTAGTTACTTCACTTATTATAGTTCTCTTCAAAAGAGCAATGGAATAATGGAAAAGGCATTTCAGAATATGCAAAAAGTTTATCATTTGAAGATGATATTTACAAATGTGCATCGCTTTATTGAGATCAGGAAACTGTTTTGTCCTTGCCTCCTGTAGTGAATATAATAATGTACAAAAATGTGTACATTTTAAAAGTATACAATTTGATGAGTTTTTTTTCATAGGTACACACTCATAAAACCATAAACATAAAATAATGACTATATTCATCACTCCCAAAAATGTTCTCTTGTAGGCTTAATTTTGAACTTGTTTAAGATGGCACATGATACTCAAATTGGGATCTTTGAGTAGGCAGTTAGATATAGAGGTCCACAGTTCAGAGAAGAGGTCTGAGCTAAAGAAATAAAATTGGGAGTCATCAACATATGTAAGGTATATTTAAAGCCATAAGATGAGATGAGATCACGAATAGAGAAAAAAGTCCAAGAGTTGAACCCTGTGGCCTTTCAGGATTAGGACATTTTAGGTTTATTCAAATCCTAGAGAGTAATTTGTGCCAAGGGACTAAAATCAGCACACAGAAATCTGTTGTCAAGTTCAACAAAGTAGAAAACCAACGATGCTTGGAATTGAAATGAGCCGAGAAAAAGAAGGATGAGAACCAAGCAAATAATTGCTTGGGGCTGGAAAATGCCTTGGATTTAATGCAGTCCATTGGTCAACATGAAAATTGAAGAAGTTAGTGTCTGATGATGACTGCAAAGTAACAGACGAGTGATCTTCAGGAGAGAATAAGATGAGGAATATAGGAAATATGATAAGGCTTTTTCATCAGACACTGCAGAGTTGGAGGAAAATGGAGCTGACCATGGACAAGTTATAAATTTGCCTAGCATTGATAAAGTATCAGCTGAGGCTGAAAACCACCAATTTTAACAAAGATAATCAATATATTTCTTCACTACTCTGTGGTGCTTATCTCCCTGGGAGCAGAAAGCAGATAGACTGGATTAATCCAAAATCAGGGATAAACTGACCAAGAGGAGCAGAGCAATAATGGGCCAGGTGTATTGAGGATGCAGGTAAAAGTGCTAAAATTACTGTATTGACCTTGTAATCCCAAGCTGATTAGGGAAGGGAAAAAAAAAAAACAGGAAAGGGCTGGAAAATTGTGACAGGTAATGACAGAGGATCAGATGTGCTATAGAAAGGTGTTGTTGAAAACAAGGTAGAATAAGGCCCTCTCCATTTATACTACAGACTGAGCTGTATATCGTGTTGTGATTATTTGTTTCTCCCTCTCTGGACCTGGAGTGTCAGTTCTACTAAAGCAGAGACTTCCCTTTAATCTCTCTTTAAACTTGGTCCCTAGGACAATGTAACGGCATCCATAAAATGTCTTATAGAATGGAATTCAACGTGTTTTTTAGTGTGGAACTGGCGGTGTGATTTAAATTCTCCAAAAGAGATAGAAGTGAGAAAAGTTGGAAGCTGTTGTGGCCTTCCAACTTTGTATTTTTGAATACCCCAAAAAGAAGTATAATGTAAACCTAGAATCACTATCAGTGATGAGCAAAAGAATTGAGATGTACCCCAAAGAACATAGCTTACTAGCGTCCTAGAGAAGTTTAATGTGTTTAATTAATACCTATGTTCTTTTTTCTTTTTTTGTTTTTTTTAAAGAAGGGGTTTCACCATGTTGGCCAGGCTGGTCTTGAACTCCCGACCTCAGGTGATCCGCCCGCCTTGGCTTCCAAAGTGCTTGGATTACAGGTGTAAACCACCACGCCCGGCAATACCTATGTTCTTATTGATGCAGTTAAAGTGACCAACTATTAGCAACAAACCCCAAACTGTCCTTTGTACAAAAATAGTTGATTAGGCCAGGTGCAGTGACTTACACCTGTAATCCCAGTACTTTCAGAGGCCAAAGTGGGAAGATCACTTGAGGCCAAGAATTTGAGACCCGCTGGGCAGCATAGCAAGACCATCTTTACAAAGTGTTAAAAAATTAGCTGGGCTACTTGGAGGATCTGGCTACATGGCAGGCTGAGATGAGAGAATTGCTTGAACCCAGGAGTTCAAGACAGCAGTGACCTATGATTGTGCCACTGCACTCTAGCTGGGCAAGAGTGAGACCCTTTCTCAAAAAAGAAAAAAAGTTGAAGTTATTTGCACTATGTCTGTATTACTGCTCATAGGCATATTTTTAATAACTGGAGGCCACACCATCAATAAAAACACATTGAGTGCATTAAAAATATGGATATGAGCAGCAATAAAAATACAGGCCAAATAACCTTATCATTATTATTATTATCATTATTTTAGAGACAAGGTCTTATACTGTCACCCAGGCTGGAATACAGTGGCCTGATGATAACCCACTGTCACCTTGCACTCTTGGGCTCAAGGGGTCCTCCCACTCAGCCTCCCAAATAGCCAGGAGATTCTCCAGCATATGCCACCAAGCTCAGCTGATTTGTATTACTTTTCTTAGAGACAGGGTGTCACTATGTTGCCAAGGCTGCTCTCAAACTCCTGACCACAAGTGATCCTTCCACCTTGGCCTGCTAAAGTGCTGAGATTACAAGTGTGAGTCTCCTCACCAAGCTGCTATTTTTTTTTTTAAAGCAATGAGATGAGAGCTCATTCTGTCACCCAAGCTGGTCTTGAACTCCTGCCCTCAAGTGGTCCTCCTTGAGGACCATAAGTGAGTGGCCACAGTTATACCAAATAATTTTAATCAACTACTTTTATACAAAAGTATAGTTAGTCTGGGGCCAGGCACAGTAGCTCATGCCTGTAATCCCAGCACTTCAGGAGGCCAAGGCAGGCAGTTCACTTGAGGTCAGGAGTTTGAGACCAGCCTGGCCAACATGGTAAAACCCTATCTCTACTAAAAATACAAAAATTAGCCAGGCATGGTGGCTCATGCTACTTGGGAGGGTAAGGCAGGAGAATCGCTCATACCCAGGGCTCAGAGTTTGCTGTGAGCCAAGATCACACCACTGTACTCCATCCAGCCTGGGCTACAGAGTGAGACTGTCTCAAAATAAAAGATAAAAATAATAAAACTAACAAAAGTACAGTTTGGGAATTGTTGCTAATAATTGATCAGTTTAATTGCTTCAATGAAAACAAGCATTAAACTACTCTGGAGCAATAGTAAGGTGTACTGTTTGGGATACATCTTAATTCTGACTTAAATTTCATTGCTGATGGAGATTCTGAGTTTATGTTAAATTTCTCTTTGAAACAGAATGTACATTGACTCGCCCTTAAAAAAAGAAAAAAGTGGCCAGGCATGGTGGCACATGCCTGTAATCTCAGCACTTTGGGTGGCTGAGCCAGGCAAATCACCTGAGGTCAGGAGTTCAAGACCAGCTTTGCCAACATGGTGAAACCCCATCTTTTTTTTTTTTTTTTTAAGATGGGGTTTCACCATGATGGCCAGGCTGGTCTTGAACTCTTGACCTCAAGTGATCCACCCACCTTAGCCTGCCAAAGTGCTAGGATTACAGGCAAACCCCCATCTTTACTAAATATATAAAAATTAGCTGTGCATGGTGACAGTCACCTGTAATCCCAGCTACTCAGTAGGCTGAGGCAGGAGAATCGCTTGAACCCAGGAGGCGGAGGTTGCAGTGAGCTGAGATTGCACCACTGAACTCCAGCCTGGGCAGCAGAGACTCTGTCTCAGAAAAAAAAAAAAAAAAACGAAAAGAAAAAAGAATATGCAAACACTGTGGCCAGGTATGGTGGCTTGCCTGTAACCCCAACAGTTTGGGAGTCCAAGGCAGGAGGATCTCTTGAGCCCAGGAGTTTAAGACCAGCCTAGGTAAAGCAAGACCCTGTCTCAAAAAAAGATAGATAGAGAGAGAGAGAGAGAGAGAGAGAGAGAGAGAGATGGAGATACACATTGTTCAGAGTTTGGTCACATGCCCAGAGATATCAGGATAGTTTTGAAGTTCATGGACTTGTCCCCACATATTGATATAGCTCACTTTCTTGAAGGATATTGTTTGCTTTCAATTCAATCTGTTCCTCAGGAGATTGAACCATACTGTAGACTAAGTGTGTGATGATTCAGAAATATTCTAAGGTTTGCATTCATTTATTCTTTAAACAAATATCCTGAATGTTTACCATGTATACATACTATCCAAGGCACTAAAGATACAGTAGTAAACCAAGCAAAAATCTCTGCCCTTGTGGAGCTTACATTTTAGGAAGATGAGAAGGATATTACATAATAAATAAATTATCAAGTATATTAGAAAATGAGAAATGACAGAGAAAAAATAGGATATGAGATATTGGAAGTAGGTTTGGGGAGCTGATAAATATTGCAGTTTCAAATGGGGATTCTCTCATCTGAGAGGCAATTAAAGTAAATGGGGTTGACAGAATAGGCTTCAATGAAAAGGTGAGACTAATTAAGCAGAGATTTAGATATCTAAATCTCTCACCGTTTGTTAGGTGAGAGATTGAGCTATGCATTTATCTGGGAAAAGGTCATTTCCATAGCTCCTTCCAGAGGAAGGAGCATGCATAGTGAGAAAGGAAGCAAGGCATGCAGGTTATGTAGGGCTTAATGGCTCTTTTTTTTTTTTTTTTCTTTAAGATGGAGTCTCACTCTGTTGCCAGGCTGGAGTGCAGTGGCACTATCCTGGCTCACTGCAACCTCGGCCTTGTGGGTACAAGCGATTCTCCTGCCTTAGCTTCCTGAGTAGTTGGTACTACAAGCATGCGCCACCACGCCCAGGTAATTTTTAGTAGGACAGAGTTTCACCGTTTTGCCCAGGATGGTCTTGATCTCTTGGCCTTGTGATCTGCCCACCTTGGCCTCACAAAGTGCTGCGATTATTGGGTCATTGAAAGGATTTCACTCTTAGTCAAATGGGAGCCACTGTGAAAGAAAACAAAGAAACTCCAAGTATGATTCATATGCATCAAAATCTATGAACCCTAACCCTAGGGCCCAGATTATGTCCTCTAAATACTACTTATCACTAAAGGAAACAGATCTGGGACAAGAAATGTACAAGATGAGCTTGTTGCACCTTGCTATAGTAGGAAGCAAGACTGCTAGAGTTATGTTAAAAGAACTCAGGAGTCAACTTGGAGAGTCTCTCACTTTCCAAAGATGGAAAATTTGTCTATTATTGAACTATAATAGAGAAAAAGACAGAAAATATCTTCAAATCTATGAATTCAGAATGATACTTTTAAAAACGGAATTCAGTAGTGTTAAAGGATGCTAATCATCACTTTCAGAACTGCAGATAAAGGGACTTTCCAATACCAACTGTACTGACATAACCAAATAAAAGGTGACAAAAAGTTTGTCTTTATTGATATATTCCAGTGAACAATGAAAAAAGATTGGCACAATTAGAATATCATCATTTTGCAACATTCTAACAAATTAATTTATATAAGCAATAAATATCAATGACTGCTAACATCCAAAAAAGAGAGGTGATAGATATTATATGTCCCTGAAGAAAGAATTTGCCACTGCCTATTTCAGACTCTTGCCTGAAAACAAGAATGAATATGAATTTGATAAAGCCTCTGGATATAATTACCAATTTACAGATGACAGAGAAATATGTTAAACTGCATTACAGAGATCCAATCAGCAAAATCCAGACTATAAAAAACTCTACAAATGATTTTTTTTTTTTTTTTTGAGATGGAGTCTTGCTCTGTTGCCCAGGCTGGAGTGCAGTGGCACGATCTCAGCTCACTGCAACCTCTACCTCCCAGGTTCAAGCAATTCTCCTGTCTCAGCCTCCTGAGTAGCTGGGATTACAGGTGCTTGCTACCATGGCTGGCTAATTTTTGTATTTTTGGTAGAGACCGGGTTTCACCATGTTAGCCAGGCTGTTCTCAAACTCTTGACCTCGAGTGATCCGCCTGCCTTGACCTCCCAAAGTGCTGAGATTACAGATGTCAGCCACCGCGCCTAGCCCACAAATGATTTCTATAACAAATAAATTGCAAGGAAAGAAACCAACCAAACAAGAGATGAATGGGTAACCTATAAATCAAGATCTGAAAAGATATATCAACATTCTCAATGTTTGCATCCCAGTTAGATTCTCATTCAATATTGGGGAAAAAAATCATGACATTTATGAGATATATGTTTAAACACAGGGTATTTCATCTATTAAAAAATAATTGGGACTTTGTTAGGTGTGATAATGGCATTTGGCTCTTTGTTGTTAAAGAGGCTGTATCTTTTAGACATACATACTGAATTATTTATGGATGAAATGATATCTGAGATTTGCTTCAAAATAATAAAGGAAACAAAGGAAGTGGTTGAAGGGTATAGATGAAACAAGATTAGCCTGAAGTTGATAATTGTTAATGTTGGATGATGGGCTCAGGAGTTTATTATACTCTTTCTCTATTTTTGTACGTGTCTGAAATTTATACAATAAATTTTTTTTAATCTGTGAGTTTTTTATGTTGATTTAATTTCCAACAAAAGATATTGTGTTTCTTCACAATTTGATTTTATATTCTGGCTAGTTCTGTAACAGAACAGTGCAGTTTCCTGCTGCCACAAACATGGCCCACCTGTCCATATTAGATGTGTAATGTCTTCATGATTCTACAGTGCTCTCATATGTTCTCTTTGTGATTAAATTCAGGATATTCCACTCAGAGCATATGCTTTAGGGACACTTTACATGCAGTGAGCCTCTAGATAGTGCCATTGCACTCCAGGATGGTTGACAAAGTGAGACTCCATCTCAAAAAAAAAAAAAAAAGAGGGCCAGGCGCAGTGGCTCATGTCTGTAATCCCAGCACTTTGGGAAGCTGAGGCAGATTCAGCTTTCCTGACCTGAGGATCACCTAAGGTCAGGAGTTGGAGACCAGCCTGACCAATATGGTGAAACTTCATCTCTACTAAAAATACAAAAATTAGCTGGGTGTGATAGCGCACGCCTGTAGTCTCAGGTATTTGGGAGGCTGAGACAGGAGAATTGCTTGAACCCAGGAGGTGGAGGTTGCAGTGAGCCGAGGTTGTGCCACTGCACTCCAGCCTAGGCAACAGAGCAAGACTCCATCTCAAAAAAAAAGGAAATGAAAGAAAGAATGCATATAAAATGTTTAATATAGTGCTTGTCATCATGCATTAGCTATAACTGTTAATAAAGTTGGGTGTTTCTGTGCATATCAGTAAACACAATATTGTAAGCCACTACGTTCAAATAAGTTAAGTCCATCAGCTCCTTCAGTTAAAAAATACGTGATCTGTAGAAACAGCTAAGTAAAATTCCTTAGCAGTTTCTCATGACTTAAAAACACAGCACGGGCCAGGCGCAGTGGTTCACTCCTGTAATCCCAGCACTTTGGGAGGCTGAGGCGGGTGGATCACCTGAGATCGGGAGTTTCAGACTAGCCTGGCCAACATGGTGAAAACCCCTCTCTACTAAAAATGCAAAAATTAGCCAGATGTGGTGGTGCATGCCTGTAATCCCAGCTACTCAGGAGGCTGAGACAGGAGAGTCTCTTGAACCCAGGAGGCAGAGGTTGCAATAAGCCAAGATCGTGTCATTGCACTGCAGCCTGGGTGACAGACTGAGACTCTATCTTTTTTTTTTTTTTTGAGATGGAGTTTCGCTCTTGTTACCCAGGCTGGAGTGCAATGGCGCGATCTTGGCTCACCGCAACCTCTGCCTCCTGGGTTCAGGCAATTCTCCTGCCTCAGCCTCCTGAGTAGCTGGGATTACAGGCACGTGCCACCATGCCCAGCTAATTTTTTGTATTTTTAGTAGAGACGGAGTTTCACCATGTTGACCAGGATGGTCTCGATCTCTTGACCTCGTGATCCACCCGCCTTGGCCTCCCAAAGTGCTGGGATTACAGGCGTGATCTATCTTAAAAAAAAAAAAAAAAAAAAAAAACAAGAGTGGAGACTTACACCTATAATCTCAGCACTTTGGGAGGCCAAGACACAGGGATGACTTGAGCCCAGGAGTTTGAGACCAGCCTGGGCAACACAGCAAGACCATCTCTTTATAAGAAAACTTAAAAATTAGCTGGGTATGGTGGCATATACCTGTAGTCACAGCTACTCCGGAGGCTGAGGTTCGGGGGAATCACTTGAACCCCTGGATTCAAGAGTCAGACCCTGTCTCAAAAACAGATTAGAGATAGACAGATAGATAGATAGATAGATAGATAGATAGATAGATAGATAGATAGATAGACAGATGATAGATATAAAAATAGATATAAAGACAGATACCAATCGATCTTGCTAAAAATTTTATGTATGTCTCTTACCCCTTCCCTTTGGCTCAGGTAGAACAATTTGACCAACATCTAATATTCTGATTTTCTCTCTGTTACCTTTTCTGCTCTATGGGATTACTTCATGATCTCCTAACCTAACAACCTATATATCCCCCATCTTTTTTTTTTTTTTTTTTTTTTTTTGAGACGGAGTCTTGATCTGTGGCCAGGCTGGAGCACAGTGGCACAATCTCAGCTCACTGCATCCTCACCTCCTGGGTTCAAGTGATTGTCCTGCCTCAGCCTCCCAAGTAGCTGGGACTATAGGCGCCCACCACCACACCCGGCTAATTTTTGTATTTTTGGTAGAGATGGGGTTTCACCATGTTGGCCAAGATGGTCTCGGTCTCAACCTCGTGATCTGCCCACCTCAGCCTCCCAAAGTGCTGGGATTACAGGCCTGAGCCACCGTGCCTGGCCTATCCCCCATATTTTCATTATGAACATTTCAAACAGTTAAAAAATTCTAAGAACAGAATATTGAGTAACTGAAGCCATAAGTATTTTTCTTCTCGTTTTTCAAATAATGCCTAGTTTCTTTTTTTTTTTTTTTGAGACGGAGTTTCGCTCTTGTTACCCAGGCTGTTTGCAATGGCGCGGTCTCGGCTCACTGCAACCTCCGCCTCCTGGGTTCAAGCAATTTTCCTGCATCAGCCTCCTGAGTAGCTGGGATTACAGGCACGTGCCACCATGGCCAGCTAACTTTTTTGTATTTTTAGTAGAGACGGGGTTTCACCATGTTGACCAGGATGGTCTCGATTTCTTGACCTTGTGATCCACCCGTCTCGGCCTCCCAAAGTGCTAGGATTATAGGCGTGAGCCACCGCGCCCGGCCTGCCTAGTTTCTTAATCGAACTGTTTAAAACTGCATACTGGGCCAAGCATGGTGGCTCACGCCTGTAATCCAAGCACTTTGGAGGCCAAGGCGGGTGGATCACCTGAGGTCAGAAGTTCAAGACCAGCCTGACCAACATGGTGAAACCCTGTCTTAAAAAAATAATAATAAAAAATAAAAACTCTGCATACTATATTCTCTGATAGCCATATAATTTTTTAAAAATTCATATTAATGAAATATTTCCACTGTTTTTGCCTTGTACAAAAATAAGAGAACATAATACACTTATATGACAACTTAAAATTGAGTTCCAATCTGAATTTAGACATTATCTTCTTTGTAATATTTTTCACAGAACAGATGATTAAACTATTTATTTATTTATTTATTTATTTATTTGAGACAGGGTCTCTCTATATCACCCAGGCTCGAATGCAGTGGTACAATCATAGCTCACTGCAGCTTCGAACTCCTTGGCTCAAGTCATCCTCCCACCTCAGCCTCCCAAGTAGCTGGAACTAGCAGGTGCATGCCACTACACACAACTGACTACCTTTTTTTTTTTCTTGTAGAGACAGGGTCTCTCTCTGTTACCCAGGCTAGTGTCAAACTCCTGGGCTCAAGTGATGCTTTCAACTCAGCCTCCCAAAGTGCTGGGATTACAGGTGTAAGCCACTGTACTTGACAAGGTAAAGAACTGAAAACTGGAGAATTTAATGCCAGCAAAGGAGGGTTCAAGATATATGTGTGTGTGTGTGTTTAGTATATATGTGTCTCTCTGTGTGTATATGTGTGTGTGTGTGTGTGTGTGTGTGTATGAGTATATTTTAAGAGACAATGTCTCACTCTCTTTCCCAGGTTGAAGTGCCGTGGCTTGATCACAGCTCACTGTAGCTTCTAACTCCCAGGCTCAAGCAATCCTGCCTCAGGCTCCCAAATAACTGAGACTACAGTAACATGCCACTATGCCTGATTTCAATGTAAAAATAACTTTCCAAAATATACCTTTTATATGTCAACATTTCTTCCATACATATCTCTTAATAAAACGCCATCTCTGTCTTAAGATGCTTTTACCTGAATATAACATCAAACTCCAAATGGCTTAAACTATACCTAAATTTCTTTTCTTTTTTTTTTTTTTCTTTTTCTGGAGATGGAGTCTTTCTCTCATCGCCCAGGCTGGAGTATAGTGGCGTAATCTCATCTCACCACAAGCTCTGCCTCCCATGTTTCCAGGTTTAAGCAATTCTTCTGCCTCAGCCTCCTGAGTGGCTGGGATTACAGGCGCCTGTCACCACGCCCGGCTAATTTTTGTACTTTTGTACTTTTAATTCCGTACTTTTAGTAGAGACGAGGTTTTGCCATGTTGGCTTGGCTGTTCTTGAACTCCTGACCTCAGGTGATCTGCCCACCTCGGCCTCCCAAAGTGCTAGGATTACGGGCATGAGCCACTGTGCCCAGCCAAATTTCTAAGCTCTCATAAAAGGAAGCTCAGAGGTAATGAAAGTAAATTGATTTAAGGGCACAGTTATTATACTAGGAACCCAGATTTGTTCCATTTTCCACTCCACCACCCTAGGTCTATAAGTGTTGCCCTCAGGATGGCTTCTCTCATGGTCACAAACTGGCAGCAGCAGTTCCAGACATCTATATAGACACAACATTAGCCAGAGGAAAAGAGGGATTATCTCTTATTTTATTTCTTCTTGAGAATGAGGAACTCAGTTCCAGAAATTTCTGACAGACTACACTTCACATCTCATTTACTAGTATTAGATCAAGTATCCATTACTAAACTACTTACTATGAAGGAGAATGGCATTACTATGATTGATATGGACCAATCATTTGGGGACAGAGTGAATGTTGGGGTTTCAACCACAATAGCTAATATGACATTTTACACACTCTTCTACCTGAGTATAAGTGACTAATATTCACATGTCAATGTCCAAACAATTGGTTTATCAGTTCTTTGACTTCCTCCACTTTCTCCCTTCACTCCAGTTCTTTTTATCTGAGATTCCACTATCCCATAGAGAGCCATGGATAAAATTCAAGAAGTCTATGAACTTGGACAGGGGAAAATATGTATACTTTTACTAAACACTAACTGAAGTTTAGCATTTCCTTCAATAACAAATGTAGACTGTACACCACAATATACTAGCAATATCTATGGGTTTGTCACCAATAGAAAACACAGCTATTTTTTTTCCAAAGAGACATCTGCATCCTTATGTTTATTGCAGCACTATTCACAATAGCTAAGATATGGAATCAACCTAGGTGTCCAACAACAGATAAGTAAAGAAAATGTGTCTTGCATGTTGGGATTGAAGAAATTTTTAAAATTAAAAAAAAAAAAAAAGAAAATGTGGGCTGGATACAGTGGCTCACACTTGCAATTCCAGCACTTTGGTAAGCTGAAGCAGAATTGTTTGAGCCCAGTTATTCAAAACCAGCCTGGGCAACATAGCAAGATTCCATCTCTGCAAAAAATTTTAAAAATTAGCCAAGTACAGTAGTGTGTGCCTGTAGTCCCAGCTACTTGTGAGGCTGAGGTGGGAGGATCATTTGAGCCCAGGAGACTGAGGCTGCAATGAGCCATGTAGTGAACCATGATAGCACCACTGCACCCCAACCTGATCAGCAGAGCAAGACCTTGTCTCAAAAAAAAAAAAAAAAATGGAAAATGTGGTGTACATATATACAATGGGCTACTATTCAGTCATAAAAAAGAATGACAGCAACATGGATGGAACTGGAAGACATTATGTTAAGTGAAATAAGCCAGGAACAGAAAGTTAAACACCACATGTTTTCACTCATGTGGAAGCTAAAAAAAGTTGATCTCATAGAAGTAAAATGTAGAACAAAGGATACTAGAGGTTGGGAATGGTATGGGAGATGGGAAGATAGGGAGAGATTTGTTAAAGGATATAAAATTATAGCTAGATAGGAGGAATAAGTTCTAGTGTTCTACACCACTGTGGGATGACTATAGTTAGCAATAATATATAGTTTCAGATAACTTGAAGTAGGATATTGAATGTTCCTAACACAAAAATATGATAAATGTTTGAGATGGTGAATATGTTAATTGCCCTGATATGATGACTACACATGATATATATTGAAACATCACTATGTACCCCATGAATATGGGGTACAATTATAATATGTCAACTTAAAAACATTTAGAAGTTAAAAAAAAAATCTAAAACACGCAAGGAATTGAGCCAGCATGAAAAAGAATTAGGAAAATCTTCAAACCTCAAGACCAGACTCACAGGACTTCAGATACAGAAATTTTAAATAAAAATTATAAAATAAATATGTTAAAATGTTTAAAGAAATAAAGAAATACACTGGTATATGATAAAGAAATAAAAGACCATCAAAAATAATTTGGATGACATGAAAACAATCAAATAGACATTCTGGAAATAAAACATATATAACGGACAGGAGTGAACGTCCTTTGGCTCCTCACCTCTCTGCATTTGCAAGTAGTCTGAGCCAGAAAATGCCAGAAGACCTCAGAAGTCAAGTGGAAGCCCCACAATGAAGCCAGGACAGCCTTCATTTCAGACTCAGTAGTTGTCTGTGGTCGTGGCTGACACACTGCTGGAGCATGTGTGCTGCCTGAACATTGACTGGCCACCCCCACAGCCCAGAACACTGTCATCATCTGTACTATTGGCCCAGCTTCCTGATCAGTGGAAATGTTGATGATTAAGTCTGGAATTAATATGGCTGTCTGAACTCACGAGTACCACACACAGGCCATCAAGAACATGTGCACAACTATAGAAAGCTTTGCTTCTGACCCCAGTCTTTAGTGGCCAGTTGCTGTGACTGTGGACACTAAAGGGCCTGATATCTGAACTGGGCTCACGCAGGGCAATGTCCCCATGGAGGTGGAGCTGAAGAAAGGAGCTATCTTCAGATCACACTAGATAATGCCTACATGGAAAACTATGATGAGAACTTCCTGTGGCTGGACGACAAGAACATTTGCAAGGTAGTGGAAGTGGGCAGCAAGATCTACAGATAGAATAATTTAGTTTTCTGCAGGTGGAGCAGAAAGGTACTGACCTTCTGGTAATAGCAGTGGAAAAAGGTGGCTCCTTGGGCAGCAAAAAAGGTGTAGACCTTCCTGGATGGCTGTGGACCTGCTTGCCATATCAGAAAAAGACATCCAGGATCTGAAGCTTGGGGTAGAACGGGATGTGGTTATGGTGTTTGCCTCTCACATTCACAAGGCATCTAATGTCCATGTAATTAGAAAGGCAATTATTGCAAATTGGAGCAAGGTTCCCACTTGCCCACCAGAGTTAGGCTCTTACTTTCCCACAGGAACCGAGACCCACAGCTATTTTTATGTATCTTACAGTTCAGATCAGATACAAATGTATAAACCTCTACATTATTTCTACCTAGAAATTATGATACCCTTTAAGCCTGTCACAGATTTTATAATTTAACGCAAAGAAGCACATATATTACTATAGGACACTTTTAGTTTGTTTAAATATTTTGATAGTTGTATTTTAATGTAAAGAGTTTCATTTATTATCTTATACAGATGGTCTCCAATTTATAATGGTTCAACTTATAATTTTTTATCTTTACAATGGTGTGAAAGCAATACATTTTGAGTAGAAACTGTAAATCAAATACTCATTCAACCATTCTGATTTTCATTTTACTAAAGTATTTGATAAAACATATGAGAAATTCAATCTTTTAACTTTGTGTTAGATTATATTGCCTAATTAAAATATAAAATAAGTGTTCTAAGCACGTTTAAGGTAGACTAGGCAAACAATGATGTTCACTAGGTTGGTTATATTAAATGCATTTTCAACTTACAGTATTTTCAACTTTACAATATTGTCAATGGGGTTTATCTGAACATAACCTCATTGTAAATTGAAGAGCATCTTTTTTTTTTTTTTTTTTTTTTCTGAGACAGAGTTTCGCTCTTGTTACTCGGGCTGGAGTGCAATGGTGCGATCTCGGCTCACCGCAACCTCCGCCTCCTGGATTCAGGCAATTCTCCTGCCTCAGCCTCCTGAGTAGCTGGGATTACAGGCATGCACCACCATGACCAGCTAATTTTTTTTTTTTTTTTTGTATTTTTAGTAGAGACGGGGTTTCACCATGTTGACCAGGATGGTCTCGATCTCTTGACCTCTTGATCCACCCGCCTCAGCCTCCCAAAGTGCTGGGATTACAGGCTTCAGCCACCGCGCCTGGCCCTGAAGAGCATCTTTTATACATTTAAAAATATTTTTTGAGAAGGAGCCTATTAACCTCCAGACTGGCAAAGTGGTATACGGCATGAAAAGTTAAGGACCTCTGCATTTCGTATCAAATCCTACTTGTTTTTAACTTCGTTTCATATCCAGCCTAATTTCAAGGTTTATCAGTGACTCTCTCATGCAATATTCCCAACTTTCTTCCCCTGTCTTCTTTCCTGGACAACTACTGAAACCACTTTTGCAAAAATTATAACAATGAGAGAAATCTAACCTAACTGACTCTATCTTGCTTCTAACCTCACAAGGTCTACCTACTGTTGCTCATTCCTGGGCATGGTTCAAGCTAATCATGGGAAGAATTTAGTTTATAGTTTAAAGCAAGGATGAAAGCAGTTCCTTCTTAAAACTAACCCCCTTATTGTTCAGGGACCAAAACTGCCTCCCTAAAGCTAATGAACAAGGTTAGAATTGTGGGAGTGGCATGAATTCTGTGAAGATGCAGACACAGTTAAACGATAACAATCCATTGTTCCCTAGCTTGCTTTTTTATGTTACTTACTGTTCAGGAGTTATATAGCTGGAGGCCACAAGATTTGTAACCCTAATTGCTCCTATAAATAACATTACTATTGTAAAATCTAAGACTGGTGTTTGAGATATTTTTCAGACTTCTGCATCCTGCAGATGCTAGCTGTACCTGTGACCCATGCCACAGAACTGACACTATGGGTCCTGTGACTCTCCAACACCCTCATGCAGAAACTGATTCAGTGCACAAGGACAGTTTCAACTTCTCTATGATTTCATCCCTAACCAATCAGCAGCATTCATTCCATAGATCCAGCCCACCAAATTATCCTTCAAAACCCTAACCTCTGAGTTCTTGGGGAGGCAGATTTGAGAAATATCTCCCATCCTTCCATTTAGTCGCCTTGCTATAATTAAACTCTACTGCAACACTGCTATCTCAGTATATTGGCTTTTCTGTGAGATGGGCAAGAAGAACCCACTGGTCTGTAACACTACCTAGAAAAACCCCAGCTATGGATTGATTCAACCAATTGACTTTCCCAGTAACATGCCAGTATTACTGAGCCTTGCTGCAGAAATCACATGGCGGCACAGATTTATACCACCATAAATTTATGGTCTCCAACTCAACCAGGCTCTAAATGCTACAAGGCAATTCTTATTTCCTTTGTCAAGTTTTCTTTCTTCAGACTTCCTTTCTCCTCCACATTTCTTCACTCCTTCTTCTCCTATCTCAATTCTTTCCTCACCTAAAAATACGATTTTACCTCCCTCTTCATGGAGAATTTTGATGTTGTCAGATGACACAATTTCCTTACCCCAGCTTTCATATGAATCCACTGTTTTTCATTCCTCTCACTACAATAGAATGGTGTCCTGAGGGGTAAGGCAAATTTCTCCCCCAGTGTTCTGAATCACATTTATTTATTCAACAAATACAGAATTTACTTGGTTGAATTATATCTTCCCAAAAAAGATACGTTGAAGTCTTAATCCCTAGTACCACAGAATGGAAATAGGATCATTGCAGATATAACGAGTTAAAACCAAGTGATGGAGTAGAGTAAGTCTCAATCCAATATGATTGCTGTCTTTATAAGCAGATGGCCATAAAAACAGAGACACAGAGAGAACATTATGTAATGATAAAGGTAGAGGTTGGAGTTATGCAGCTGCAAGCCAAGGAATGTCATAGATTGCCTGAATACCACTAGAAGCTGAGAAGAGGCAAGAAAGGTTTCAGAGGAAGCATGGCTCTGCCAACTTTGATTTCAGACTTCTACCCTCCAGGACTGTGAGACAACAAATTTCTGTTGTTTTGAGCCACCCAGTTTGTGATACTTTGTTATGAAAGCCCTGGAAAACTGATGTGATATTATCAGCACAAAACAGTGAGCAAAACAAAGATCCTTGCCCTTGCTGTGGAGCTTAACTGACCTTCTAAAAGCCTAGGCATATAGATTATCTCTTTTTTCTCCTTTATTTTCTACTTCTCCTTCTCTTCTGGCTTCTCCCACTTTTAAATGTCTCAAATCACTTTACATAAAAATTATAATATCCCTTGCCTTCAAGTTCCCTTCTATCTACCAAGTTATCCCTCATCCTTTTTTTATGGCCACATTTCTTGAAAGAGTTGTCAGCAGGCATGGTGGCCCATGCCTGTAATCCCAGCACTTTGGGAGGCTGAGGTGGGTGGATCACGAGGTCAGGAGATCAAGACCATTCTGGCTAACACAGTGAAACCCCATCTCTACTAAAAATACAAAAAAGGGCCGGGCGCGGTGGCTCACGCCTGTAATCCCAGCACTTTGGGAGGCCGAGGCGGGTGGATCACGAGGTCAAGAGATCGAGACCATCCTGGTCAACATGGTGAAACCCCATCTCTACTAAAAATACAAAAATTAGCTGGGCACGGTGGGGCATGCCTGTAATCCCAGCTACTCAGGAGGCTGAGGCAGGAGAATTGCCTGAACCCAGGAGGCGGAGGTTGCGGTGAGCCGAGATCGCGCCATTGCACTCCAGCCCGAGTAACAAGAGCGAAACTCCGTCTCAAAAAAAAAAAAAAATCCAAAAAAAAAGTTAGCTGGGCATGGTGGCATGCACCTGTAGTCCCAGCTGCTCAGGAGGCTGAGGCAGGAGAATCACTCCCACCCACGTGAGAGATGGAGGTTGCAGTGAGCTGAGATCGTGCGACTACAATCCAAACTGGGTGACAGAGCAAGAATCCATCTCAAAAAAAAAAAATAGTTGTCTGTTGTGGTCTGTGAGATCGGCACATCTGCCAGGGGTCTCTTGACCAGCAAGAGGGTCCCAATACCTGGAAGAGAGAGTGCGCGGAAGAAAAGAATGACAGAAAAGAATGAGGTCTGGAGGGCTGTCAGGCCACGCCCAAGACAGCAGTTTATTTCTGGTGCACAGGAGCTTATATATGTTTTTTCATACAGTGACTGACGTAGGTCCCATTACAAAAGTTTTATCAGGAGGGAACAGAAAATTACAAAGTAAGCAGGGGAGCGGGTAGCATACAGGTTTATCCAGAGGTCACTGAACACAAAACAAACAAAAGATTCTTATCCTATAAAGATTCTTATCCTCTTATCAATAACTACAGTTACAGTAAGTAACATCAAGGCAAGCGATAATTTGAGGGGTAGCAATTTTCTAGTAACATGTGAGTGATCACAGGATTTAGTAAATGCAGGTAAGCAGAGTCGTAAAACCAGCCCAGAACGGGAACTTCAAGGGAGACAATAGTCTCGTAAATGGTCACGCAGGCCTCACCCAGACATGCCATTAGCTCAGTGGATCAAGAATAGGCTTCTGCAAACTCAGGCCTCTATCACTTCCTTCTTTTTTCCTCAGCTCGACTACCCTCAGCGGGGGAAGAATATGTCCGGGCTCTAACTCCGTAATGGCGGAGACACTGAGGGGTCTCTATGCTGGTGGAGTGATCCCCATAGTTGTCTACATCTGCCTTGTATGCTGATCTACTCACATTGTAGCCCCCTGCATTCTCACCTTTGCTTCCATCACTCCACTGAATTTGCCCTTGCCAACATCAATGGATAACAGTCTTAGTCACCATTTTTTTTCACTTTGATTATTTTAGTGCCCTCTATATTGGTCTTCTTGCCTCTGTTGTGGCTTTCAAAGTGGAATTGACGGGCAAATGACCTGTGCAGTCACAAAGGGCTCCATGCTTGGTTTTAAGCTCTACTGTTGCCATCTTGAAATTCTTAATTTTAAGTTTGCATTTTGTAAGTGAAGTCCAATGGGACAATAGAGTATGTGTGTGAGCAGAGGAGATATATGCAATATGTGTGCCTGCCATTTCTTGCTCCTCCATTTCCATACAGTAGCCATGATGCCTCATGAGCACAAGATTCCAGTGGACCCATGATATGTGGGAGTTCAGTAAAGCTCAAAGTGAGTACAAAAGAAGTGTGCAGAGCCTCAGTGAGCACAGAAAGGCCATGCTTTCCACTGGGGAATCAGATCTTGTTTTGAAGGAACAAAGAAGGTAATGACATTCTAAGAAACTTCTGGGCTGAGTGCAGTGGCTCATGCCTGTAATCCCAGCATTTTGAGAGGCTGAGGTGGACAGATCACCTGAGGTCAGGAGTTTAAGACTAGCCTGGCCAACATGGCGAAACCCCATCTCTACTAAAAATACAAAAATTATCCAGGTGTGGTGGTGGCCACCTGTAATCCCAGCTACTCAGGAGGCTGAGGCAGGAAAATAGCTTGAACCTGGGAGGCGGAGGTTGCAGCGAGCGGAGATTGCACCACTGCACTCCAGCCTGGGCTCCATCTCAAAAAAAAAAAAAAAGAGAGAGAAAAGAAACTTCTATGACCACAGAGTCCCATGATATTCTTTTTTGTTCATGTTTCTTCCTGGTATTAGCCGAAATTTATGCTGAACATAATAACATAGTAGGAAAGGGAAAGATAGCGAACCTGTAATTCACTTTACTTTCAGTCCCTCCCTACTCACCTACTTATCAGTAGGCCAAGGATAAAATATGTTGGTAGAGGCCAGGTGTGGTGGCTCACGCCTGTAATCCAATCACTTTGGAGGCCAAGGTGGGAGGATCACCTGAGGTCGGGAGTTCAAGACCAGCCTGACCAAAATGATGAAACCCCGTCTTAAAAAAGAAAGAAAGAAAGAAAAAAAAAAAGCATGTTGGTAGAATGTACACCTATCAAAAAGTGAGAGAAACTAGGCATAGTATTGTGCACCTGTGGTCCCAGATACTCAGAAAGCTGAGACAGGAGTTCAAGGCCAGCTTGAGCAATATAGTGAGACTCCATCTCAAAAAAAAAAAGTGGCCGGGTGTGGTGGCTCACGCCTGTAATCTCAGCACTTTGGGAGGCCAAGACAGGCAGATCACCCGAGGTCAGGAGTTCAAGACCAGCCTGGCCAACATGGTGAAACCCTGTCTTTAAAAAAAAGAAAGAAAGAGGCCGGGTGCGGTGGCTCAAGCCTGTAATCCCAGCACTTTGGGAGGCCGAGACGGGTGGATCACGAGGTCAAGAGATCGAGACCGTCCTGGTCAACATGGTGAAACCCCGTCTCTACTAATACAAAAAATTAGCTGGGCATGGTGGCGCGTGCCTGTAATCCCAGCTACTCAGGAGGCTGAGGCAGGAGAATTGCCTGAACCCAGGAGGCGGAGGTTGCGGTGAGCCGTGATTGCGCCATTGCACTCCAGCCCGAGTAACAAGAGCGAAACTCCGCCTCAAAAAAAAAAAAAAAAGAAAGAAAGAAAAAAATAACTGAGAGACACACAACTGAGTTGGTTTTGTGCAGCATTTCCAGTGTTCTGAGCAGACAAATTATATATGCATGTATCTGCTATTTAAATACAAATTGTATTAACTGATTCCCCAAAGAATATTAAAAATAAAAACAAAAAGATAAAAGGAATATAAATTGTGCAATTTCAGTGATTCTTTTTATGAGTTAAATGTTCTTATGTTTGCATTTAAAGCTGGCATTGCACAATATAAAGATAAAATGGTAACATTTTTGGTAATAATTAAAAATAGCAATTTTCCTTTACTTAGAACAATATTACATAACAAATAAGAAACACCATGACAAGTGAAGGCAAAGACTGCAGAGGAATAGAAAAAGCTTTATATTGTAGTACCTTTAACATCATATTTTCATGCTTTTTTAACAAGCTCTACATATTTATTTTGTACTATGTCCTGCAAAATGTAGCCAGCTCTGGTTGCTTTTCACCAATTCATTGTATCACAAGAATGAACTAAATTATAAATATTATCAAGTCATTTTCTTGTTTAAAACATTTCTTTTTTTCTTTATTTATTTTTTTTTTTTGAGATGGAGTTTTGCTCTTGTTACCCAGGCTGGAGTGCAATGGCGTGATCTCGGCTCACCACAACCTCTGCCTCCTGGGTTCAAGCAATTCTCCTGCCTCAGCCTCCCAAGTAGCTGGGACTACAGGCACGCACCACCATGCCCAGCTAATTTTTGTATTTTTTAGTAGAGACGGGGTTTCACCTTGTTGACCAGGATGGTCTCGATCTCTTGACCTCGTGATCCACCCTCCTCGGCCTCCCAGAGTGCTGGGATTATAGGCGTGAGCCACCGCGCCCGGCCTGTTTAAAACATTTCTGATGGCCAGGCATGGTGATGCACACTTGTAATCCCAGCTACTCTGGAGGTTTTAAGCTCTACTGTTGCCATCTTGAAATTCTTAATAGCGTTATCTTTAAACTTGTATTTTGTAAGTGAAGTCCAATGGGACAATAGAGTATGTGTGTGAGCAGAGGAGATATACGCAATATGTGTGCCTGCCATTTCTTGCTGCTCCATTTCTATACAGTAGCCATGATCCTTCATGAGTCCTGGGTAGCTGAACTAGAATGGGGTGTGTGTGTGTGTGTGTATGTGTGTGTGTTTAAGAGATAGAGATAGAGTATTGCTATATTGCTCAGACTGGACGTGAACTCCTAGACTCAAGCAATCCTTCTGCTTCAGCCTCCTGAGTAGCTGGACGATAGGCATGTACCACCAGGCCTAGCTGAAAATGGGTTTTCATGTCAAAGTGGCATGACATGAGAAATCCAAGAGTAGGGTTGCTTGATCGCTTGAACTCGGGAGACAGAGGCTGCAGTGAGCTGAGATGGTGACACTGCACTCCAGTCTGGGTGACAGAACAAGACTCTGTCTCAAAAAAAAAAAAAAAAAAAATCAAACATTTATGACACTTACCAGAGCCTTCCCCTACAGTTGCATTTTACATAATGATACTCAAAAGGAGAAAGGGATCTGAAATCCAGCCTGCACTCTGCCTGTCCTGCTTTGCACCCTGTCATAGGGGTGCAGTAATGACCTTAGACCAAGGAAAAGAAACACTGCTCTGGGCCACCCATTTTATAGTAGTGTGTTTAATCTCCAAAGTGCATGCAAATCAATTTAGGATCTGCAGATTCTTATTTAATTGGTCCGAAGAGGCCTGAGGTTCCTCATTTTTGCACACTCCCCAGGGGTGTCCATGCTGCTGGTCCACAGATCACATTTTGAGTAGCAAGGCTTTAGAGGACCCTGCTCTTGGATTTCTCATACCATGGCACCCTGACGTGAAAACCCATTTTCAGCTAGGCATGGTAGCACATGCCTGTAGTCCCAGCTATTCTACTCAGGAGGCTGAGGTAGAAGGATTGCTTAAGCCTAGTAGTTCGTGTCCAGCCCCAGCAACATAGCATAGTAATACTCTATCTTTATCTCTCTCTTTTTTTTTTTTTTGTATAAAAAATGGTATTTTATTCAAATTCCCAAAACAAACTTGAGGAGTTATGCTAGGTTTGAATTGAAGAAAAAAGGCCAAGTTAAAATAGGAAAATGAATAGTTTTCATTAGTGGGAGTTGAAATCAAAGTATACATGTGCATACATTCTAATCCACCATCTATCCCATGTGGCATTTTCCAAGGTTTAAGAGTCTACCAGGCCAAACCCTTGGCCACCTTCACTGTTTTTGCTTTTCTTTGCCCCTTTCTTTTCTCTTGCTTTGCCTTCAGCTTTTTTCTTTCCTTTTGGTTCATCCATATTGGGTACTGTCCATGATGGTCTAGAAGAGTCTTTTTGTTTCTCTTAATATCAGTCTCCGTTTTCATGTTATCTTTTTCAGCTTTTACCTCGCATTGCATTTTCTCTTGGCAATGTTTGGGTTTGGGTACCACCACAGTTGCTATCTCTTGAACATCTTTCATTAAAATACCACTGTCTACTTTGAGAATATTTTTAAGCCTGCTGAGCTCCTTTGGGGCATTCTTTTTTCTCTTTCAGCACACATCTTTATTTTCCACTTACTACATGAGCTTTTAGCCATGTTTTACCTGAGAAACAAAAACACACACGCAACTTTTTTCTTTTTTCTTTTTTTTTTTTAGACAGAGTTTCACTCTATTGCCCAGGCTGGAGTGCAACCGCACGATCTCGGCTCACTGCAACCTCTGCCACCCGGGTTGAAGCAATTCTTCTCCTGCCCCAGCTTTCTGAATAGCTGGGATTACAGGTGCCTACCACCACACCAGCTAATTTTTTTGTATTTTTAGTAGAGATGGAGTTTCACCATGTTGGCCAGGCTGGTCTTGCACTCCTGACCTTAGGTAATCTGCCTGCCTCGGCCTCCCAAAGTGCTGGGATCAGAGGCATGAGCCACCGCACCCAGCCAGCAATACTCTATCTCTGAAACAAATACACACACACACACACACACACACACACACACACACCCCATTCTAGTTCAGCTACCCAGGACTATATATTTTCCTGCTCAAACAGTTTAGGGTTTACTTCTAACTGTTGCTGGGAGGAGAGGGAATGGTGAATAGAACTTGGTAGAGTGTTCAGATGTATATGTACAAGACCGTTTTTGAATAGAGTGGTGTCAGTGGTTGCATTTTCCTTCTTTCTTTCTTTTTCTTTTTTTTTTTCAGAGTCTTGCTATGTTGTCTAGGTGGGAGTGCAGTGGCTATTCACAGGTGTGATCATAGCACATTGCAGCCTCAAACTCCTGGCTCAAGAGATCCTCCCACATAGCTGCGACTATAGGCATGCACCACAGCACCCAGCTCAGTGACTACTTTCTTTTCTGCCTACTTTATTTAACTTTTTTATTAGTTATGAATATACACAACCTTATCATCTGTAAATAATGATACATTTATCTTTTCTTTTTCATAGTTATCCTTCTTATTTGTTTTACATCTTATTTTAATTGCTAGAATTTACAGAACTTGTTAAATAATGGTAATAAGGGAAGATTCTCTTTTGTAGTCCTTACATTAATGGAAGCCTAGTATTTCAAGGTTAAGTATGAGTGTGATATTACCTGGATTTCATAAAAGTATTCTTGATTATTATGTTTCACTCAATTCCTAGTTTCTTGTTATTAGCATTTTTATGGACTGAATGTCTATGTTTCTCCACAATTCATATTTTGAAATCCTAAACCCCAATGTGATGATATTTGGTGGTGGGGCCTTTGAGAGGTAATTAGGGTTTGATTAGTTCATGATGCTAGGACCCTCATGATGAGATTAATGCACTTATCAAAAGAGGAGGAGACATGGGATCTCAATCTCTCTCTTCTTTTCATCATGTGAGGATATAATGAAAAGATAGCCATCAGTCAGGCGTGGTGACTCATGCCTGTAATCCCAGCACCTTGGGAAGCCAAGGCTGGCGGATCACCTGAGGTCAGGAGTTCGAGATCAGCCTGACCAACATCGTGAAACCCTGTCTCTCTAAAAAAAATGTGTGTGTGTGTGTGTGTGTGTGTGTGTGTGTGTGTGTGTGTGTGTGTAAAAGAGAAGATAGCCATCTACAGACCAGGAGAAAGAACCCTCAATGGATCTGCTGGTATCTTGATCATGTATTTCCCAGTCTCTAGAACTGTGAGAAATAAATGGTTGTTGGACCACCTAGCCCATCCCATGGTAATTTGCTATAGCAGCCCAAACTGACTAAGACAAGACTCAAAGGTGGATATTTATTTGTATCAAATGCCTTTTCAGCAATGATCTAAATAAATATGTAGATTACCCTCTTTGATGTATTAAAATGATGTATTAGATCAGGTGTTACAAAGTAAATTCTTTTCTTTTCTTTTTTTTTTTTAAGATACAGGGTCTCACTCTGTTGCCCAGTCTGGAGTGCAGTGGTAAGATCATAGTTCACTGCAGCCTCAAATTCCTGAACTTAAGCCGTCCTCCTGCCTTAGTCACCCAAGTACAAGGTCCCAAACATCACAAATGGCTCTTCTAGTATTTTTTTGAAATCAGTAGCAGAATTTAACTTGCAAATACTTAAGATTTTAAATTTCCCTCCTTCCTTCCTTCCTTCCTTTTTTCTCTTCTCTTCTCTGCCTTTTCTTTTATTTTTTATTTTTTATTTTCTTTTTCTTTTTGAGAAAGAGTCTCACTTTGTTGCCCAGACTGGAATGCAGTGGTATGATCTTGGCTCACTGCAACCTCTGCCTCCCGGGTTCAAGTGATTCTCCTGCCTCAGCCTCCAGAGTAGCTGGAATTACAGGCATGAGCCACCACACCTGGGTAAGTTTTGTATTCTTTTTTTTTTTTTTTTTGAGACGGAGTTTCGCTCTTGTTACCCAGGCTGGAGTGCAGTGGCGCGATCTCGGCTCACCACAACCTCCGCCTCCTGGGTTCAGGCAATTCTCCTGCCTCAGCCTCCTGAGTAGCTGGGATTACAGGCACGCGCCACCATGCCCAGCTAATTTTTTGTATTTTTAGTAGAGACGGGGTTTCACCATGTTGACCAGGTTGGTCTCGATCTCTTGACCTCGTGATCCACCCGCCTCGGCCTCCCAAAGTGCTGGGATTACAGGCATGAGCCACCGCACCCGGCCAAGTTTTGTATTCTTAATAGAGATGGGGTTTCACCATGTTGGCCAGGCTGGTCTCTAACTCCTGGCCTCAGGCAATCCACCTGACTCAGCCCCACAAAGTGCTGGAACTACAGGCGTGAAACACTGCACCCAGATTTTTTTTTTTTTTTTTGTCAGGGTCTCATTCTGTTGCCCAGGCAAAAGTTCAGTAGCTTGAACATAACTTATTGCAGTCTCCACTCCCCAAGCTCAAACAATCTTCCCACTGAAGGAGCTGGGACTACAGGTGCATGCCACCATGCCTGGCTAATTTTTTGTATTTTTTTTGTAGAGACAGGGTTTCACCATGTTGCCCAAGCTGGTCTTGAACTTCTGACTTCAAGTGATCATCCTGCCTCAGCCTTCCAATGTGCTAGGATTACAGGGTTAAGCCTCAGTGGCTGGCCCTTACATTTCTTTCATAATGTCAATTGGTCTGAATTTGCGTGTGTATGTGTGTGTGTGTGCTCTGTCGGGTTTTGATATCAGAACTTATGCTGATTTTATAAAATAAACTTAGAAAATTTCCATCTTTTTTATTTTATGTAACAGTTCATGTAACATTGTAATTATATTTTCCATGAAAGAATCCGTTCTTGGCCAGGTGCAGTGGCTCACACCTGTAATCCCAGCACTTTGGGAGGCCAAGGTACGTGGATCACCTGAGGTCAGGCGTTCCAGACCAGCCTGGCCAACATATTTCTGTTTCTACTAAAAATAGAAAAATTGGTGTTCGCAGCCACCGCGGCGCTGCCGTCGCTCTCCAACGCCAGCGCCTCCTCTCGCTCGCCGGGCTCCAGCCGAAGGAGAAGGAGGGTAAGTAAGGAGGTCTCTATACCATGGCTCGTACAAAGCAGACTGCCCGCAAGTCTACCGGTGGTAAAGCACCCAGGAAGCAACTGGCTACAAAAGCCGCTCGCAAGAGTGTGCCCTCTACTGGAGGGGTGAAGAAACCTCATCGTTACAGGCCTGGTACTGTGGCACTCCGTGAAATTAGACGTTATCAGAAGTCCACTGAACTTCTGATTCGCAAACTTCCCTTCCAGCGTCTGGTGCGAGAAATTGCTCAGGACTTTAAAACAGATCTGCGCTTCCAGAGCGCAGCTGTCGGTGCTTTGCAGGAGGCAAGTGAGGCCTATCTGGTTGGCCTTTTTGAAGACACCAACTTTTGTGCTATCCATGCCAAACGTGTAATAATTATGCCAAAAGACATCCAGCTAGCACGCCGCATACGTGGAGAGCAGTGCTTAAGAATCCACTATGTTGGGAAACACTTCATTCTCAAAAAAAAAAAAAAAAAATTCTCTTCTTCCTGTTATTGGTAGTTCTGAATGTTAGATAATTTTTTTTCCATGGGGTCAGAAGGTACCTTAGTATATGATTGCGAGTGGAAAAATAGGGGACAGAACTCAGGTATTGGCAGTTTTTCCATTTACATTTGTGTGTGAGTTTTTAATATAAATGCGGAGATGTAAAGCATTAATGCAAGTTAAAACGTTTCAGTGAACAAGTTTCAGCAGTTCAACTTTATAATATTTATAAATAAAACTGTTAAATTTTTCTGGACAATGCCAGCATTTGGATTTTTTTAAAACAAGTAAATTTCTTATTGATGGCAACTAAATGGTGTTTGTAGCATTTTTATCATACAGTAGATTCTATCCATTCACTATACTTTTCTAACTGAGTTGTCCTACATGCAAGTACATGTTTTTAATGTTGTCTGTCTTCTGTGCTGTTCCTGTAAGTTTGCTATTAAAATACATTAAACTATAAAAAAAAAATAGAAAAATTAGCCAGGCATAGTGGCATGTCCCTGTAATGCCAGCTACTCAGGAGGCTGAGACAGGAGAATCACTTGAACCTGGGAAGCAGAAGTTGCAGTGAGCCAAGATCACCCCACTACTCTCTGGGGACAGAGCAAGACTGTCTAAACAAAAGAAAAACAAACAAATAAAAAGATCTATTTTTTAAACCATCTAGACCAAAAACATTTTGGGGAGTTAATTATTGAACATCTTTTTCAATTTCTCCCATAGTTTTTGGTATCTTTTTATTTCTACTTGGTTTAATTTTGATAATATATTTTTCTTCAAAAATTTTAATTTTATCAATATTTCCAAGTTTATGTCCAGGTGTTATGAAGTAGTGTAAAAATATTCATAATTTTTAAAATAAACAACAATATTCTACCTGTCAATTTGTTATTGTTCTTAATTCCCTAAATTGTGTTTTTATCTTCTTTTTCCAGTTAGACTACCTGACATTTGTTTATATTATTGGTTCTTTAAAAGAAAAAAAAAATAGTTTTGGGGGCATATGGCATCCATTGTATTCTTTTCCTTTCTTTTTTTCTTTATTTTATTTTATTTTTATTTTTTTGAGACAAAGTCTGGTTCTGTCGCCCAGGCTGGAGTGCAGTGGTGTGATCTCAGCTCACCACAACCTCTGCCTCCCAGGTTCACGTGATTCTCCTGCCTCAGTCTCCCAAGTAGCTGGTACTATAGGTGCGTGCTACCATGCCCACCTAATTTTTTTTTGTATTTTTAGTAGAGATGGGGTTTCACCATGTTAGCCAGGATGATCTCAATCTCCTGACCTCATGATCCGCCCACCTCAGCCTCCCAAAGTTCTGGGATTACAGGCATGAGCCACCAGGCCTGGCCCTTTTTTTTCAATTTTTAAAAATATTTTTTCCTTCATTTTTCCTTTTTAAAATTTATTTTATGTTATTTTGTAGTTCTTTATTTTTGATTGAAATGTTATGCTTAGCTTATTTATTTTCATTCTATATTTTTCCAAAGTGGAAACATGTAAGATTATAAATTTGCCCCTTAAGTGCAGCTTTGACTGCAGTCTATACATTTTACTGTAAATGTTACACTGAAATTTGGCTTTGACTTTGGAATGAAGCTAATATCTGTGGTTATACTATTACAGTTCATTTTTAGTATGTGGAAGACTGAATTATCAAAAGCTGACTCCAAAAGAATCCCTAGCATCTGTAAACTTGTATGGAACCAATGACTATGTGGTTGCGTAGATAACCACTGTCTTTAATCAGAGTAAACCCAACATTAACACAAATAAGTCCTGTTATTTGGATATATTTTTAATATATGAATAAAGGAAAAATGGAACTCATTACAAATATATTATTGATATACTGCATTAGCTTTTTTTTTTTGAGACAGGATCTTGCTCTGCTGCCCAGGCTGAGTGCAGTAACATGCACATGGCTCACTACAGCCTTGACCTCCTAAGCTCAAGCAATCCTTCCACCTCAGCCTCTGGAGTAGCTGGGACTATAGGCATGTGCCACCATGTCCGAGTAATTTGTGTGTGTGTGCGCGCGTCTGTGTGTATGTGTTTTTTTTGTTTTGGTTTTTTTTTTTGTAGAGACAGCTTTTGCCATGTTGTTCAGTCTAGTCACCAACTTGTGAGCTCAAGCAATCTGCCCACCTTGGCCCCACAAAGTGCTGGGATTACAAGCGTGAGCCACTGTGCCTGGCCTGGAAATTCTTCATATCCTCTAAGAATGATGTAAAAGCAGAATGTCAAATTTGCCACTACCAAATTTTATTAGGTGGAAAAATTCTATAATTACGTATAAACATTCATGGTAAATGATCTTTAATCCAGATATTATAAAAAGTATAAAGAAAAGGAAAAAATGGTAGAATATTCAGAAAACAGCCTGCCTTAATTGAAAGCAAATATCTGTTTAGTATGGCAAATATGCAGCAGAGTACCTGTAGGCAGGTGGAATCTAGCAGCTAATAGTGCTGAGAAATTCGTGTTCCTCTATGATAGTCTTAGACATTTATAATTTGATGATAGAATTGCAATAATAATTACGTTGTTTTTAGAGATGGGACTCACTCTTTTGCCCAGGCCGAAGTGCAGTGCCAGATCATAGCTCACTGCAGCCTCAAATTTCTGGAATCCAGAGATCCTCCTATCACAGCCTTTGAGTAGCTGAGATTACAGGTGCTAGCCACTGTTCCTGGCAATAATAAAAGTTAAAAAAAATAAAATGTCAGGTTTATTTTTGTGTTCTAAAAATTATTTTATTATTATGATACTCATATTTGGCTGTAGTCTTGGTTGAATATTGATTTTAATGCTCAGCTTTTTGTTATGCAGCCCAAATAAATGTTTATTGCAATCTTATTTTGATCTTTATTTTTGTTGAATCCAAAATATACTTAGAAGAATTTATTTTATGGCCGGGCATGGTGGCTTAGGCCTGTAATCCCAGCACTTTGGGAGGTAGAAGCAGGCAGATCATCTGAGGTCGGGAGTTTGAGACCAGCCTGACCAACATGGAGAAACCCCATCTATACTAAAAATACAAAAAAATATTAGCTGGGTGTGGTGGCACATGCCTGTAATCCCAGCTACTCGGGAGGCTGAGGCAGAAGAATCACTTGAACCTGGCAGGTGGAGATTGGGGAGCCGAGACTGCGCCACTGCACTCCAGACCGGGCAACAAAAGTGAAACTCTGACTCAAAAAAAAGAAAAAGAGTAGCCGGGCGCGGTGGCTCAAGCCTGTAATCCCAGCACTTTGGGAGGCTGAGGCGGGTGGATCACGAGGTCAAGAGATCGAGACCATCCTGGTCAACACGGTGAAACCCCGTCTCTACTAAAAATACAAAAAATTAGCTGGGCATGGTGGCACGTGCCTGTAATCCCAGCTACTCAGGAGGCTGAGGCAGGAGAATTGCCTGAACCCAGGAGGCGGAGGTTGTGGTGAGCCGAGATCGCGCCATTGCACTCCAGCCTGGGTAACAAGAGCGAAACTCCATCTCAAAAAAAAAAAAAAAAAAAAAGAAAAAGAGTTTAACTTTTGTTTTAAAATCAAATTAGGCCAGTCGCAGTGGCTCACACCTGTAATCCCAGCACTTTGGAAGGCTGAGGTGGGTGGATCACGAGGTCACGAGATTGAGACCATCCTGGCCAACATGATGAAACCCGGTCTCTACCAAAAAATACAAAAATTATCTGGGAGTGGTGGTGCGCACCTGTAGTCCCAGCTACTCGAGAGGCTGAGGCAGGAGAATCACGTGAACCCAGGAGGTGGAGGTTGCAGTGAGCCGAGATAGCGCCACTGCACTCCAGCCTGGCTACAGAGCAAGACTGTCTCAAAATAAATAAATAATTCAATAAATAACTCAATACATCAATAAATCAAATTAAATATTCTAATTGGGCACAGTTTTTTACTAACCTTTTCTGGTTAATTTGTAGGGGTATGAAATTGAATTCAGAAGATTTAGGCTATTCAACTTTGCCTTTTAAAATTTGTTGGCCCAGCGCGGTGGCTTTCACTTGTAATCCTAGCACTTTGGGAGGCTGAGGTGGGTGGATCACCTGAGACCAGGAGTTCAAGACCAGCCCGACCAACATGGCAAAACCAGTCTCTACTAAAAATACAAAAAATTAGCCCGGTGTGGTGCTGCATGCCTGTAATGGGAGCTATTCAGGAAGCTGAGGCAGGAGAATTGCCAGAACCCAAGAGGCAAAGGTTGCAGTGAGCAACTCCAGCCTGGGTGACAAGAGCAAAACTCTGTCTCAAAAACAAAAATTCACTGCAGGTTTTTCTGTGACCTAATAGCATGATTTTTGTTAGCATCTGTAAGTGCTTGAAAAGTTGTATTCTCTGTAAGATACCAAGTTCAGCATGTATATAAAATACTACTTTAAACATACTGATTAAATTACTTAATATTATTGTCCTTGTTTATTTATTATCAACCTTAACCTAGGAAAGTGCAGTATTAAAATCTCTTAAGGTAATTTGTTTCCTTTTCATGGAGTTTTATTTCTTCCCATTCCTATGGCTATATTTTCCTTCTGAACAGTAACTGCCCTTTCTGTACTCAAACACTTCTACCTCTTTTCCAGCTATAGAGTGGGTTTTGAGCATTTTTAGACTTTGGGGTTTATAGTTGTAGTCTTTTCCCTAACCAACATTTACACAAAGTAAATACACACATGACTGAAGCAGTTTAGCAACTGATTTAATATTGTAAAAGTTTTATTCTTCATTTATTTATAGGCAAATTTCTCTATATAAAATTTCCAATTTAACAATAAATTTAAACAATTGTCAAGGTCATGAAAAAGAGGTAAATCAAAATATACTTATATAACACAAATACTCCAAAATTTTTATTATGGAATTCTTTGTAATGGTTAAAACAAACAACAGCAACAAACCAACAAAAACCAACCAAATGCTCATCAGTAATAGGTTGGCTATAGAAATTATGAAACATCTGTAAAATGAAATTCTATGCAACTATTTAAAGTTGAAGTATATGAAGTATGAAATATACTGACATGAAAATGTGCCCAAACATACATATTAGGTGAAAAAGCTAGTTATATTCATAATAAGATGACATATATGATATGAAACCCTTCTTAAGTATGTGAAAATAATATTAGTATCTAGGGAGATAAAAACTGAAAGAAATATGCATGATGTACATTTTTATACAGTAGCTCTCTTTGGCAATGATATTATAGGATATTTTTACTTCTATTTTATATGTTTACATAATTGTTGATATTTTTATTGGAGCATGTATTATCTTTTATAACAAAAAATATTTAAAATAATAGTAGGTCTACAGATATACAAGTTAGTAGTTTGATAAACTATATCATTATCCTTGTCTTCTTGGAGAATTCTGTGATTGAATTATCTAGGACTTTTATTTCCTCATACTCTTCTTGCTGGCTTTTCATCACTTCATTAATCTCAATGCAAACACAGGAAGAAAAGAACCAGTCACATTTTATCAGCTGACTTGAAAAAATAGACACAATAATGTAATTAATTTATGTAAATGGTTAAGTCTTAAGTGGCTATATTCTAGTTGGGTCCTTTTGTGCTAGATTAAAGACCTCAATCTAGCCAAATAAAGGGAGTATTATTTATTTTAAGAAAATATGTTCAATAGAACTTTCTGCAAGATTGGAAAAGTTCTATATTGATGTGTTCATCTCAAGTTACATGTAGCTACTGAGCCCTTGACATGTGGCTAGTGTGGCTGAGGAACTGAATTTTAGACTTTATTCTATTCTAATTAATTTAGGTAGCCACATGTAGCTAGTTGCTATGGTTTTGGCCTGTTTTATTCTAGTTTAAAAGAAGCTGCAGAAACAATAAAATGTAATGGGTGAACTTGGTTAAACGTAGTGAAAAACACATGCAGAAGTGCTGGTAGGTTTTATCTTCATCTTGCTCTCCCCTGGCGTGTAGCCAGTTCTTTTACCCAATTGTGAACCCTGCTAACCAACAGCAACCACAGGTCTGCCACCAGTCACAAAACAGCCTTTTTTTTTTTTTTTTTTTTTTGCAGGATCTCGTCCTGGAGTGCAGTGGTGCAATCTTGGCTCACTGCAGACTTGACCTCCTGGGCTCAAGTGATCCTACCTCGGCCTCCCAAGTAGCTGAGACTACAGGTCTCTGATAAGAGAGACCTGTAATAATAAAAAAATAATAATAAAAACCTCTAATAAGAGAGACCACTAAGCCCTGATAATTTTTGTAGAGATGGGGATTTCACCATATTACCTAGGCTGGTCTTGAACTCCTGGGTTTAAGCAATCTGCTACCCTCAGCTTCCCAAAGTTTTGGGATTACAGGTGTGAGCCACTGTGCCTGGCCAAGAACAGCCCTCTATAAAGTTACTTTTCATGGTCTCATTCCAGGAATGAGACATAGCTGGCTTCCAGTTGTCCTGTAAGCGCTCCTCGTTCACCTAGCCTTGCGGAGGACTGCTTAGTGACATTACTCATTCTCCAAATAGATAAACCATGATGGACATGTTCAGTGAAAAGACTATCACAATAGTTTTCTTTTTTTGTGCAATGAATCATCTTGAAATCTGAACAAACAAAGGTTGCTCTTATACTGGAACTCCATTCAGATTAGGATGGGAATACTTGGATAAAACCATTGTTTTGGTTTATGTTTAAATAATCCCTATTCTTTTTGTAGTTACTGGTATATACTCTGTGGCTTCTTGCAATTTAATCCATCACCTTCTATCATAAAAGTTAAAAGCCAAAAAGCTAAAATGACACTGGGTTTCTAATGTTAGGGAAAAAAAAGCTAAAATCATTACAAAGAATGTCTAACATTTCTAGTATATTTTAAACATCAGTCTTCTTTTAATGAATAAACTTAATTATTTTAGCTCACTGTTAGATTTACAGAAAAATAAGAAGGTACAGAATTCTGTTTACTTTCTTACCAACACCTTCTCCACCCTCCAGTTTCCTCTATTATTAACATATTGCATTAGTCCCGTATATTCCTTCATTTGTTACAATTGGCAAACCAATACTAATACATTATTATTAACTAAAGTCTAGAGTTTACACTAAGGTTCACTCTTTGTGTTTTACATTTTATGGGTTTTGACAAATACATAATAACATGTATTCATCATTACAGTATCAAATAGAATAATTTCACAGCACTAGAAATCCCATGTTTAATTTCTTCATTTCTCCTTCCCTTCCCCTGAGCCCTTTGCAACCACTGATCTTTTTACTGTCTCTATAGTTTTGTCTTATCCAGTGTAGCCTTTTCTAATTGGCTTCTTTCACTTAGCAATAAGCACTTAAGATTCCTCCATGTCTTTTTGTGGTTTTCTAGGTCATTTCTTTAGAGTGTCAAATAATGGTCCATTCTGTATGTCTCACAGTTTATCCATTCACCTATTGAAGGACATATTGGTTGCTTCCAATTTTTGGCAATTGTGAATAAAACTACTATAAACATTGGTGTGCAGGTTTTTGGGTAGACTTTTTTTTTTTGAGATGGAGTCTTGCCCTGTCACCCAGACTGGAGTGCAATGGCGTGATATCTGCTTACTGCAACCTCTGCCTCCTGGGTTCAACCGATTCTCCTGCCTCAGCCTCCTGAGTAGCTGGGATTATAGGTATCCACCACCATGCCTGGCTAATTTTTTATATATTTAGTAGAGACGGGGTTTCACCATGTTGGCCAGACTGGTCTCCAACTCCTGACCTCGTGATCTGCCCGCCTCAGCCTCCCAAAGTGTTGGGATTACAGGCATGAGCCACCGCGCCTGGCCCAACATAAGTTTTTTTTTTTTTTTTTTTTTGAGACGGAGTTTCGCTCTTGTTACCCAGGCTGGAGTGCAATGGCGCGATCTCGACTCACCACAACCTCCGCCTCCTGGGTTCAGGCAATTCTCCTCCCTTAGCCTCCTGAGTAGCTGGGATTACAGGCACACGCCACCATGCCCAGCTAATTTTGTATTTTTAGTAGAGACGGGGTTTCACCATGTTGACCAGCCAACATATGTTTTTAACACATTTGAGTAAATACCAAAGAGTGCGATTGCTGGATTGTATGATAATAGTATGTTTAGTTTTGCAAGAAGCTGCCAAACTGTCTTCCAAAGTGACCATTCCATTTTGCATTCCCACCAGCAATGAATGTGAGTTCCTGTTGCTCCACATCCTCAGCAGTATTTAGTGTTGTTAGTGGTTTGGATTTTGGCCATTTTAATTGGTATATAGTATTTCACTTTGAAAAAAATTGTATACAATATTTGTACGTATTTATAGGGTACATGTGGTATTTTGATACATGCATACGATGTGTAATGATCAACTCAAGGTATTTAGGATAGCCATCACATTGAACATTTATCTTTTTATTAATATACGGAGTTTTGCTCTGTTGCCCAGGCTAGAATACACTCTCATGATCTCAGCTCACTGCAACCTCCGCCTCCTGGGTTCAAGTGATTCTCTCTCTTCAGCCTCCTGAGTAGCTGCAATTACAGATGCTCGCCATTGTGCCTGGCTACATTTATCATTTCGTTGTGTTGGGAACATTTCAAATCTAGTAACTTTGAAATATATAATACGTTGTTAACTATAGTCACCTTCCTGTGCTTTCAAACCCTAGAATTTATTCCTTCTATCTAACTGCATGTTTGTACCAATTAAATAACCTCTCTTCAACTGCCCCCCTCTGCCAGCAGACTCTGGTAACTATCACTTATTCTCTACCTCCATGAAATGAACTTTTCTTTTTTTGAGACAGAGTCTCGCTCTGTCGCCAGGCTGGAGTGCAGTGGTGTCATCTTGGCTCATTGCAACCTCCGCCTCCTGGGTTGAAGTGATTCTCCTGCCTCAGTCTCCTTAGTAGCTGGGACTACAGGCATGTGCCACCATGTCCGGCTAACTTTTTTAGTAGAGACAGGGTTTCACCATGTTGGCCAGGATGGTCTCGATCTCTTGACCTCGGATCCACCCACCTCAGCCTCCCAAAGTGCTGGGATTACAGGCGTGAGCCACCTGTGCCCGGCCAAGATGTACTTTTTTTTTTTTGAGATGGAGTTTGCCTCTTATTACCCAGGCTGGAGTGCAATGTCACGATCTCGGCTCACCGCAACCTCTGCCTCCCAGGTTCAAGCAATCTTCCTGCCTCAGCATGTGCCACCACAACCCAGCTAATTTCGTATTTTCAGTAGAGACAGGGTATCTCCATCTTGGTCAGGTTGGTCTCCAACTCCCACCCTCAGGTGATCCGCCAGCCTCGGCCTCCCAAAGTGCTGGGATTATAGGCGTGAGCCACCTCGCCCAGCCCCGAGATGAACTTTTTAAACTCTCACATATGAATGAGAACATGTGATATTTGTTTTTCTGTGTCTGGCTTATTTCACTTAGTATAATGGTCTCCAGATTCTATTTATCTTGCTGCAAATGACAGAATTTCATTCTTTTTTATGTCTGAATAATATTCCATTGTACATATATATATAAATATATATGCTGTATTTTCTGTTTCCATTAATACATTGATGAGCACTTGTGTTAATTTCATAACTTGGCTATTTTCTCATTGTTTTAATTTGCAATTCCCTGATGACATATGATATTCAACATGTCTTCATATGTTTATTTGCCATTTGTACATCCTCTTTGGTGAGCTATCTGTTCAGATTTTTGCCCATTAAAAAAAATTTTTTTTGGCTGGGCAAGGTGGCTCATGCCTGTAATCCCAGCACTTTGGGAGGCCAAGGTGGATGGATTGGCCTCTCAAAGGCCAAGAGTTTGAGACCAGCCTGTTCAAAATGGTGAAACTCTGTCTCTACTAAAAATATAAAAATTAGCCGGACCTGGTGGCAGAAGCCTGTAATCCCAGCATCTTGGAAGGCTGAGGCACAAGAATTGCTTGAACCTAGGAGGTGGAGGTTGCAGTGAGTGGAGATCATGCCACTGCACTCCAGCCTTGGTGACAGAGCAAGACTCCGTCTCAAAACAAACATATAAAAACCAAAAAACTTTTATTTTTTTTTATTTACCTAACACTTGGCATCAACATTTTTGCCAATTTTTAAATTAGATAGTGTGTTTTCTTATTGTTTAGTTTTAAGAGTTCTTTGTATATTTTTTTGAATAACAGTCTTTTATCAGATATGTGTTTTGCAAAGTTTTTTTTTCCTAGTCTGTGGTTTGGTTTTTCATTTTCTAGACAGTGTTTTTCTTGGAACAAAAGTTGTTTTTTTTTTTTTGAGACGGAGTTTCGCTCTTGTTACCCAGGCTGGAGTGCAATGGCGCAATCTCGGCTCATCGCAACCTCCGCCTCCTGGGTTCAGGCAATTCTCCTGCCTCAGCCTCCTGAGTAGCTGGGATTACAGGCATGCGCCACCATGCCCAGCTAATTTTTTGTATTTTTAGTAGAGACGGGGTTTCACCATGTTGACCAGGATGGTCTCGATCTCTTGACCTTGTGATCCACCCGCCTTGGCCTCCCAAAGTGCTGGGATTACAGGTGTGAGCCACAGCGCCCGGCCCAGAACAAAAGTTTTTAATTTTGACACAGTAGCCTTTTTATTACTATGAAAATAAGATGTGAGACAGGGCACAGTGGCTCACACCTTTAATTCCAGCACTTTGGGAGGCTGAAGTGGGTGGATCATGAGGTCAGGAGTTCAAGATCAGCCTGACCAATATGGTGAAACTGCATCTCTACTAAAATTGGCCTGGTGTGGTGGTGCGTGCCTGTAGTCCCAGCTACTTGGGAGGCTGAGGCAGGAGAATCCCTTGAACCTGGGAAGCAGAGGTTGCAGTTAGCCAAGATCATGCCATGGCACTCTAACCTGGGTGACAAGTGAGACTTTGTCTCAAAAAAAAAGAAAAAGAAAGAAAATAAGATGTGATAGACAGTGCAAAAATTCTCTTGATTACTAGAAAGATTAGGTTGAATGGCTTCCATGGTATCTCTTAATACTAGGTTTTTCTGGTTCTATGGAAAAAGTATTGGTGTGCTGTGAATTTTTACCACGTAAATTGAAGGGTTCCCCTGCCCATTATAAAATTAACATATGTTAATGGCAGAAAGTTTAGAAAATGCAGTAAAGAAGAAAATTATGCTTTTTTTCTTTTTTAAAGTATGGCAGTATGGCATTGACTGGATAGAAAAATTTTGGACAAGTGAAAAATCCAAATAGGCCTGCCTGTATCCCTTGCTTTCATTAGTTGCCAACTCAACAGGTCTGAATCTTCTCACTGTTTCAAAGGTTACACGGATATAAAGACAGCAATGAAACTAATGAATAATCCGCAGGGCATGGTGACTCACACCTGTAATCCCAGCACTTTGGGAGGCCAAGGCAGGTGGATCACCTGAGTTCAGGAGTTCAAGACCAGCCTGGCAAACACGGTGAAAACTCGTCTTTATTAAAAATACAAAAATTAGCCGGGCATGGTGGTGCAGGCCTGTAATTCCAGCTACTTGGGAGGCTGGGGCAGGAGAATCGCTGGAACCTGAGAGGTGGAGGTTGCAGTGAGCTGAGATTGTGCCACTACACTTCAGCATGGGCAACAGAGTGAGGCTCTGTCTCAAAAAAAAAAAAAGATGAATAATTAACTTTAAAAACAGATCATTGTACATATATTTATTGTATATATAATACATATAACATATATATATAAAACATATTATATATATGTCTTTTTTTTTTTTTTAGAGATGGGGTTTCACCAAATTGGTCAGGCTTGTCTCAAACTCCTGACCTTAGGTGATCCACCCAACTTGGCCTCCCAAAGTGCTGGGATTACAGGCGTGAGCCACCGCGCCCGGCCTTGTATGCCTATTAAACATATCTTATACATATTATATATGTATAATGAAAAATACTGCAGTAAATATTATATCTGAATTATCTCCTAAAAAACAGTTATATTGATTTATCCTCTTGTGAACAGTAAACATGAATGTTGATTTCTCCATATACATGCTAGGGTTAACATTTACAATCAGATATTATTGATCTTTGTTGTTGCTATTGCTGCTACTTTTGTTTGGGGCAAGCGTTCATATAAGGGGAAAAGCAGGCTATTTTGCTATAATGGGAAGTTGAGATTCAAATGGGAAGATCTTAAATGGCAAAGAGAACATCGGAATATTTTTAAGCACTGGAAAACTAGAGAAAGAGTTTGAGAAATATTTTAAAAATTATAAAATGTTTGAGCCAGAATAGTCTTTAAAATCATGTTCCAATGCACATTTTTTTTTTTTTTTTTGGAGACGGAGTCTCACTCTATCACCCAGCCTGGAATGCAGTGGTGTGATCTCTGCTCACTGCAGTGTCCGCCTCCCTCATTCAAGTGATTCTCCTGTCTCAGCCTCCTGAGTATCTGGGATTACAGGCGTGTGCCACTACGCCCAGCTAATTTTTGTATTTTTATTAGAGACTGGGTTTCACCATGTTGGTCAGGCTGGTCTTTAACTCTTTGACCTCGTGATCTGCCCGCCTCAGCTTCTCAAAGTGCAGGGATTACAGGTGTGAGCCACTGTGCCCGGCAATGCACCTCTTTTATAGATAAGAAAATGGAGATTCTGAGATGTGAAATGGTTTGTCCAAGTCCACCTTAGACTAGTAGTGGATCTGGGATTAGAAGGTTGTCTTTGTTTCAGCCTATTGTTCTATTAATTCAGCAAATATTTACTAAGCATCAAATCCTGTGCAAGATAACTAAAGAGTATTCGGGATATAAAGAAATATTCATTAATAACTTTTATTTATTTTTAATAGATGAGATCTTGCTATATTACCCAGGCTAGATTTGAACTCCTGGGCTCAAGGAATCCTTCTATCTATGCCTTTCAAAGTGTTGGGATTACAGGCATGACCCACTGTGTCTGGCCTTTGACACTTTCTTATGCAGCACTTTCAGATACATTTCATTCTAACCCAGTGTGCATGTCATACCAAGTTAATCAGTCTACTTTTTTTTTTTCAGTATTATTGGGGATTTCCCATGTTTCACTAATAATAGTTCTTGGAGTCAAGTCTGGAAGAAGTTCCGAAGTCAAGAGGAAAATTATACTATTGTTTCATTCAAAAACGTGTCAAATTAAAAGCATGACTGTCCACTTTTTATTCAGACCTGTTTTCTTTTCTTTTTCTTTTTTTTACATTAGTCACTTCTCTAGGTCCTCAGTGTGAGTAAATCTTAGAAATGCCAGAATATGCTGGGCGCGTTGGCTCACACCTGTAATCCCAGTACTTTGGGAGGCCAAGGCAGGTGGATCATTTGAGGTTAGGAGTTCAACCAGCCTGGCCAACATGTTGAAACCTCATCTATACTAAAAATAGGAAAAGGCCAGGCACGATGACTAATGCCTGTAATCCCAGCACTTTGAGTGCCCGAGGCAGGCAGATCATGAGGTCAAGAAATCGAGACCATCCTGGCCAACATGGTGAAACCCTGTCTCTAGTAAAAATACAAAAATTACCCGGGTGTGGTGGCGCGCGCCTGTAGTCCCAGCTACTCTGGAGGCTGAGGCAGAAGAATTGCTTGAACCCAAGAGGCAGAGGTTGCATTGAGCTCAGACTGCAACAATGTACTTCAGCCTGGGCGACAGAGCAAGACTTGGTCTTAAAAAAAAAAAAAAAATTAGCTGGGGATGGTGGCGCGCCTGTAATCCCAGCTACTTGGGAGGCTGACACAGAGTAATCACTTCAACTCAGAAGAGGGAGGTTGCAGTGAGCTGAGATCACGTCACTGCACTTCAGCCTGAGCCAAAGAGTGAGACTCTGCTTCAAAAAAACCCCAAAACCGCCCCCAAAACAAAACAAAACAAAATAACAAAAAACAAAAGGCTGGGCCTGGTGGCTCACACCTGTAATCCCAGCACTTTGGGAGGCTGAGGCGGGCGGATCACCAGGTTAGGAGTCGGCGACCAGTCTGGCCAACATAGTGAAACCCCGTCTCTACTAAAAAAACAAAAAAATTAGCCGGTTGTGGTGGCGGGTGCCTGTAATCCCAGCTACTTGGGAGGCTGAGACAAGAAGAATTGCTTGAACCTGGGAGGTAGAGGTTGCAGTGAGCCGAGATAGTGCACTGCAGCCCGGACAGTGCAAGACTGTCACAGCACCAAAAAAAAAAAAAAAAAAAAAAAAAAGCCAGACTCAAGGGAAGGCCAGGCTGAACAGGCTGAAGCCAGAAAGCGGCTGAGATGAGCTGGGGAGACAGGTGGGACAGCTCTTGGAGAGCTTGTTGATCTAGTTAACGATTTTGGCTGCTGTTCTAAGTGTAATTGGAAGGTAATGAAGGGTTTTAAGCAGATGTGCCATAGGATCTAACCTGCAATGAAGAGAGAGAAGGTGAAGGGAGGGAGAGAGCCTATACAGGAGACAGAGGGACATAGAGAAAGACAGACTGACTTGGGCTTTGAACAGATTAGGGGAGCTGTTAGGAGTGGATGAATCAGGAGGGTATGCCATTAGTACAGGTGGTAGATGATGGTGGCTTTGCCTGGGTGGTTGCAACATAGAGAGAAATGGAGATATATTTGAAAGACAGAACTGACAGGACTTGATCAACTGATAAGGCAGTGTGGAGAAGGAAGTGTCTTGGATGATCAGCTTCAGCAATTCATGTAAGGGATGTTCATTGAGATGTGAACTCTGGAGATGGAAGATAGGGGGAAGATATGTGCTCAGTTTCTTCAAATGCCGATCCGGAGGGCCAGTAAGTCCACATAAATGTCGAGGGCGTGGCTAGAGAAAGAAATTAGAAGTCAGAAAAGAGCTAGAGATTTTAATTTGGGAGTCTTTGCCCAGGTAGAGGCACTTTAAAACAAATTTTTGATACCCAGGAAGGTCTAAACAAAGTGTTATATGTTTCAGACCCATTATTTTTATTCGTGTTTAATCCATAGTATGACTCTATTATTAAACATTTTGTTTTTCATGTACATCATTAACCACGACTTCTGCATTGTGAACAAAAATCTCTATGGCTGACGCAGCTGAATACCACATATGTTTGATAGTAAGGTATCTGGGGTAGTGGAGATCTCAAATTCTTACTAAACAGGTTGGCTATGTACTGCTTTGGCTAAGACGTACTTCATATTTGATCCAGGTATCTATGAAAATAATCTAGCATTTTAGGTGCTTGTGCACTTTGAAGAGTGTTTATCTAACTTTTCTGCGAAGCACTGATTTGTTATAGCACAGAGCTCATTTGAGTAACCAGTAAGCTCTTAAAAACAAGCTTTTTAATCAAATGGACATTGTTACTATTTTTCATTACAGCTGCCCTGGATAAAAATTAGTATCCATATCGCATCTGTAAGTCAAATGCCTTTGTCTTTTCTTGTACCTAGTAAACGGTTACAAAGGAACTATCAGTTCACATAAGATTGCCAAGATTTTTTTTGTAACACAGACATTTTTCTCAAAGTTGTTCTAACCACGCAGCTTTGTGCTGTTTCAAGTTGCTCAAACTGTGCCAGGAGGAAGCCCTTAACTGCTTAAAAGGCCAGGGACTGAAACGGAGTATTGCACAACCCTTCACCACCGGGCGGTTTCGCTTCCAAATCTGGCCTTCGTGTCATCCCAAGGCGGGAGCCGCTCCTCGCTCCACTGGAGCCAGCCCCGTTCCCCCTTCAAAAGCAGCCGGGGTTTCCTCATCCAAGCCTGGGGCGCCCCTCCCTTCGCCCAAGGTTCCCTTGAAAGAGAAGGCCTCATTGTCCAACTGGGGAGATAGAGTCTCGAGGGGCCACTCCCGCACTCGAGTACCGCCGCTGCAGCTGACCAAAGGTCCGCGGGTCTCTGCGCCTCTCCCCTCCCCCGCGGCCCCATTGTCTGCCTCGCCCCGCCCCGGGGGACACGTGCGCCTGCAGCTTCCCGAGAAGGAGAGCGCAGGGCGGCGGCAGCGGCGTGGACACCGCCTGGAACGGCTACGCTGCCGCGGAGCCGGGGGCGGGGGCCGGGCGCGCACAGACCGGTGGGTGCCCTCCGGGAAGCGGCGGTCGCACTCAGCGCCCACATTACTCTGCCCCGCTAGCCCCGGACCGGGCAGGAATGGGGCGGGCGGGAGCTTGGTGGGGGTGGCGTGCGCGTGGTGTCGCGGTGGGGGTGGGGTGGGGCGGGGTGGGGAGATGCCAGTCTCCTGACAAAGGAGAACGAGTGGGACACGCTGAGCCGGCCCGCCCCGCCTGGAGGGTACCGGGAGGGGTAGTGTCGGGAGGGGAAGGGGCGGGTCTTTCATTCACTCTCGGCCCCTCCGCCGCCGACGGAGCGGAAGGGCGGGGTCTCGTGCTCCCCCCAACCCCGGGGCTGAGGAGCAGGGAAGGCGGCGCGGCGTGGGGGGCGGAGCGCGCGGGCGCGCGTCCCGAGGCGTAGGCTACGTCGTCACGTCAGCGCGGGAGAGAGAAAGAGAGGAGCGGACTCGGCAGGGACTCGGGGACTGGGCCGAGAGTGCGAGCAAGCGAGGGAGGGAGTGAGGGAGCGTGCGAGCCAGAAGGGAAAAGGCGGCCACTCGTGCCTGAGGGACCGCAGACGGGAGTGGGAGCGGTGAGGGAAAGGAGCAGAGGGCGGGAATAAGAAAGGCCGAGAGAAGGCTGACAGAGGCTAGTGGTGGTGGTGGTGGTGGTGGTAGGGGGAGAAGGAGGAGCTGGAGGAGAACAGGGGCTGAGAGAGTGAGTGAAGCGGACGCGCGAGGGAGGGGAGGGAAGGGAGGAAAGGGAAGGGGGGGGGTCACGCGGGGGCGCGCGCGCGCAGCGGGAGCGCGCTCGGAGGCGAGTGGAACTGGATCGGGTTTGCTGCCAGCGGCGTGAGCTTCGGCCGCCATTTTACAACAGCTCCACTCGCGCCGGACACAGGGAGCAGCGAGCACGCGTTTTCCGCAACCCGATACCATCGGACAGGATTCCTCCGCCTCAGCCCAACGGGGAGGTAACGACCGCCAGAACCTGGGTCTGGGAGGGGAGCTCCATGACATTGTGGAGTAAGCTGGGGGAGGGTGGCGCGGGGAGAAACCGGCTTTTCTGGAAAATGGATTCCTAGGGGGAGAGGAGCACGTTGACTGGGGCTGCCTGGGAGTAGGCCGCGGCCCGCGCCGCCACTTCCTCCTCTCCATGTGCTGCTGCTTTTCAGGCTTTGTCTGCGGCGCTCCGGGAGGAGGCGCCTCCACGGCCCCGTGGCCCGCACGGACCGCGAACGGCTTCAGAGTTGGTGCTGTCGTGGCGGTCGCCGCGGCGCGAGAGTGGGCGGAGAGGAGTGGGTCTCGTCCCGCTGCCGTGCGGCGAGCTTGGGCGGTGCTCATGGTCCCGCGGGCGTTGTGCTGTTCGCGGAACGCCCTCACGCTGCTAGGCTGCGGGTCCGGCGCCGCAGTCACTGCACGGAGGGGTAAGGGGTGGAGACTTGCACCGCGCGCCACGGGTCACGTCTCGGCCGGGCGGGCGGCCGGGGGTCGCCGGTTCCCGGGAAGCGCCTGGGGCGGAGAGCCATGTGTCACGGCGGAGACGGCGGCGCTGGGGGGCGGGGAGAGCCTGTGGCCTGGCGCCGCCACTGCCTCGGTGTTCAGGGGCGAGATTGTGCTTCTGCAGCTTTCTGGGGGTTCCAACTGCGGCTTCGGGTTGATGTTGGGAACTGGTGATGGTCGTCTTGGTTTGGGACTCGTTGGGTTTCCGTTGAAGGAAGTTGTAGGACATTGGAAGGCGCAGAGCACGTGTTTCTAATGGGCTCCTGGCGGCCGCAGTGGTGAGACTGCCGCTCTGGGTGCGGAGTCAGGGGCGGGCTTTGGGGTGCGGGGTTGAAGGGTGGAGAAATTGGGTGGTGGGAAGGTGGCTTGTATGAGCGCTTTGTTCTTCGCTGGCTGTTGTTACTGATCTATAAGCGGCAGGCGGGAAAAGCGCGCACTTCGGGGGTTTATCTTTCAGAGAGACGAGCCCAGTTTTGCTTTCTCCACAAACACCTCGTTTTCCTACTGGGTACAGCTGCATGTGGCACGCTGGCTCGTACCCGTGCTGATAGGGCTGTATTTGTAATACGGTTTTTCCTAGGGAGTGTGAGCAGGTGAGTCAGGGGTGGTGCCAAGGAAGAATATAGTGAATCGGTCCTTCTGTGCCCTGTGCTCCAAATCTGGCTTGTCAGGCGATAGTGACTGTAAGGCTTTTTTAAAGGGAGGCACAGGCTAGCTGGTGTAGTAATGGTAGAGAAAGTAAAGATGGGGCTCTCATATTGTCCTCTATTCTTTTTGAAGATCCTAGTTTAATTTTGCTTATTGCGTTTGAACAGATCTCTGGAAACATGGCTACAGAACATGTTAATGGAAATGGTACTGAAGAGCCCATGGATACTACTTCTGCAGTTATCCATTCAGAAAATTTTCAGACATTGCTTGATGCTGGTTTACCACAGAAAGTTGCTGAAAAACTAGATGAAATTTACGTTGCAGGTAAGAACTAACACTTGCAAAATTACATTATGAAATTTTTCTATTGGATTTCTGGCTTTGAGCTAAAATAGCAACTTTTTGTGGTTTCCAATAAGTGTGGGAACTGGAGTTTTGCTTGTTGTGATAGTTGATTAAATTTGAAGTAGAGGTAAAGATGTATAGAGGGAGGGAAGAAGAGACTGTTAGGAGCTAAAGGCTGGCTTGCATGCTGGCTTGATGAATAAGTATATGACAGTAGCAACAGCTGCTAGATGTTGAGAACAGGCCATAGGACTTTTTTTGAGTATTCTTATAGTAGCATTCTTCTTAAATAACTTGGTAACCGTAGACTTGTTTTCTTGTCTTTTTGGTGTGGCTGTTACTTTTTCTGGTGGTATTTGAAGTTGAGTAGAGATTTAGTTGTCATGCCTGGTACTTTGTTGGTTGATTTTAGGACTCGTAAGCCTATATGCTGTGGAAATAACTAGTGTTCAGAGCTATCAGACTTTGGAGATAAAAACTGTAAAAGAAGTTGGTTCATTATTGTAAGTGTGGTTGGTAGGGCTTATTTAGCTCAGGATGCAGTTCAGAGTGGCTCAAGTGTGTGTTTTTTTTCAGATACAGATAAAGGGAATATAAGAATTGTACAGGCACACATGTACTTGTATTGCCAACATGGTCTTTAGAAAATATTTTCCAAAAATATTAAAATCCGATAACTTTTATTTTTTCCAGGGCTAGTTGCACATAGTGATTTAGATGAAAGAGCTATTGAAGCTTTAAAAGAATTCAATGAAGACGGTGCATTGGCAGTTCTTCAACAGTTTAAAGACAGTGATCTCTCTCATGTTCAGGTAATGTTAATGTCAGTGTGAAAAGAATTTAAAAATTTGAATAGTTTTGATACTGTCTGCTAAATTTTATTAGACTCAGATATGATTATCGTTAAATATGAATGGACCATATCTTTTGCAGAACAAAAGTGCCTTTTTATGTGGAGTCATGAAGACTTACAGGCAGAGAGAAAAACAAGGGACCAAAGTAGCAGACTCTAGTAAAGGACCAGATGAGGCAAAAATTAAGGTATGTCTTTCTAAACTCCTTTTAGTTTTAGTCCTTTTAACTGTTTGCTGATTTTGATAAATATTCCTTGGGTGTGAAATGGATGTATTTTTTTTTAAGATGTTGAGATAATTTAGCAATCTTTTCTAATTCCTGTTTTTTAAGTAGTTTCTTGGCTTTAACTATTGGTTTCTAAAGCAATTTGCTGTGAAGTGTATCATGTTATCCAGCTTCTGATGTTTCAATCTGTTACATTGATAGTCCCAAGAAAAGATTTAAAGAAATAAACCTATCATAACTCTGAATTATTTTTTGAAAAGCTGCAAAGCCAGCTTACTGTTAGTTGAGTACTGGTGGAGAATGCACATTTAGCAACTGTCTGCTTTTCTTAGGGAGTCTCAAACCCCAATTAATTTAGAACGTTAGCCTAGCTGCCCTCCACTTCCAATAGTATGGATTATTACATTATTTCTAAAAGTAGCTTTAACAATAAGATTGTTTAGTGTGGATATGTAAATGAGAAACTGAGGCAAGGAGGGGTAGGCTTTTTTTTGGTTTAAGATCATATGAAACAGTGAATGGATTCAAATTCAGCTTGGTTTTGATCTTTATATTGTTGAGTTTTCTTATTTATAAACAATGTGGTGATCATACTAGCTTTTGACCTGGTGTGCTTTGTACTGTACCAGTGCTCTTGAGCCAAATGTATGGTTTAGGAAAATCAGTTCAGGGTATAGGACTTGAACATTGTTGTAATGGTGTGGAAACAGGGAAAGCCTAGAATATTGAAAAGATTGGAATAAGGAGTTAGCTGTTTGAATTTGGGGCGTTCACAGGTCTAGCTGTGAGTGAATTGAGTTTGATCTATAAATCTAGTTTTTTTATAAAAATGGTGTATAGTTGTCTCCATTGTAATTCAGTTGTAGTTAAGTCTACATTTGTGAGTTAGAACTTACTAAAATTTTTAAACTGTTCAATTTAGTCTGTGACTTTCAGGTTTTTTTTTTTTGGAAGGGGTGGCTTACATTTTCTTTTTGAGACGAGTCTCTGTCGCCAGGCTGGAGTGCAGTGGCGCGATCTTAGGTCACTCCAACCTCTGCCTCCCAGGTTCAAGCGATTCTCCTTGCCTCAGCCTCCTGAGTAGCTGGGATTATAGCCTGTGCCACCACACCCAGCTGATTTTTGTATTTTTAATAGTGATGGAGTTTCACCATGTTGGCCAGGATGGTCTTGATCTCTTGACCTTGTGATCTACCTGCCTTGGCCTCCCAAAGTGCTGGGGATTACAGGCATGAGCCAGCCACCGTGCTTGGCTGCTTAAATTAATGAGACCTAAATTGTGGTGAGAAGGCATAGAGACATTTTTAGAGGAAATTTGGGGGTAATCAGTTTTTTCTTTTCTTCTTTTTTTTTATTTTTGAGATGGAGTTTTGCTCTTGTTGCCCAGGCTGGAGTGCAATGGCGCAATCTCAGCTTACCGCAACCTCCTAAGTTCAAGCGATTCTCCTGCCTCAGCCTCCTTAGTAGCTGGGATTACAGGCATGCATCACCATACCTGGCTAATTGTGTATTTGTAGTAGAGACGGGGTTTCTCCATATTGATCAGGCTGGTCTCGAACTCCCGACGTCAGGTGATCCACCTGCCTTGGCCTCTGCAATTGCTGGGATTACAGGCGTGAGCCACCGTGCCAGCTGCCTCTTTGTTTTTTTGGATTGACAAAAAGTGTTACTTGGTTCATAACAAGGTTAAAAAAAAATAATAATTCCTTTCTAGCACAGGGATTGCATGTGAGAAAATGGAAAGATGATATGTTATTCATTTAGTGTATCTGAGCAAGTTAAGGCATAACTGTTTTTATGAAATACAGTATTTTTGATAAACATTTAGTGTCCTTTGAGTAGAAAATGTTAAAATCTGTCATTTTCAGAGATTGAAGTAATCCTAAATCTAATAGCATTTTGATAAATTTTGTCAGATGGCTAGTTTTAAATCTCTCTTTATTTCAGAATGTACTAGCTAATAAAATTGGTTTTGTTATTTAGAAAACCAGTTTTGTGCTTTGTGGTGAAGGGGAATGATGCTTTACTTTTTCCTTCAGATAATTGAGGGGTACTTTTTTCTATACTTTGCCTAAAATAAGGAATAAACTTCTAATGCTCCAAGTAAATAGGAGTTGTGTAAATTTTAGTAGTTTACTTTTTGAGAGCTAAAATGTAGAGGTTATGTAACATTGTTGCAATTTTGTAAAGTTTTAAAAGTCATTTTGGCTGTTACTTTTTTTCTGAATGACCCATGCTATCCTGTGAAGTAAGGCATATAAATGCCAAATAATAATAGGAGTTTTTTTTTTCTGTAGCTCTCAAGTTTCTAGACTTGGTTTGGGAAGTGTAATTTCTTCTGAGACTGGCACAATGCCCAGAATGGTAGTATATGCACCTAGGAGTGGGGTTATAGGGAATTTATTGGGCAAGAGATCCAAACTTGGAAGACATTCAACCAAATTGGTTATGATCATTTTTTTTTAAGGTGGTATTAACAGAGTAGTACATCCAGTCTTGAAAGTTGCTGATGGATTGATCTTAACTTATTGCTGTCCACTAAGCACACTATTCAGTAATCAAGTGGAGACTAGAAAATAATTTGAATAATTTTTTTTTTTTTTTTTTTTTTTTGAGATGGAGTTTCACTCTTGTTGCCCAGGCTGGAGTGCAATGGTGTGATCTTGGCTCGCTGTAACTTCCACTTCCCAGGTTCAAGCGATTCTCCTGCCCCAGCCTTTTGAGTAGCTGGGATTATAGGCATGCGCCACCATGTCTGGCTAATTTTGTATTTTTAATAGAGACAGGGTTTCACCATGTTGGTCAGGCTGGTCTCAAACTCCTGACCTCATGATCCACCGGCCTCAGCCTCCCAAAGTGCTGGAATTGCAGGAGTGAACCACTGTGCCTGGCCAAGATCCTGAAATTTTGATGATAATTTGGGAGTATAACAAGTACACATTAAAGGGAAATTTTAAAACAGACATCAGAAACCTGTTTATGAGGGAACATGCCAAGATAATTGGAAAGATTTGAGCAAGATTGATATTAACTGCTAAATGTATGGGTGTTGTTTTGTGAATTCAATGTATTAATGAGATTTGAACTTTTCAAGGCACTCTTGGAAAGAACAGGCTACACACTTGATGTGACCACTGGACAGAGGAAGTATGGGGGACCACCTCCAGATTCCGTTTATTCAGGTCAGCAGCCTTCTGTTGGCACTGAGGTAAAGCAACTAAAAACTTACACCTTTTATAGTAAAATCACAGGTGTCTGGTTTCCTAAAGCAATTCTCCATGGTTTTTACTTAATATTTAATTTACAGATATTTGTGGGAAAGATCCCAAGAGATCTATTTGAGGATGAACTTGTTCCATTATTTGAGAAAGCTGGACCTATATGGGATCTTCGTCTAATGATGGATCCACTCACTGGTCTCAATAGAGGTTATGCGTTTGTCACTTTTTGTACAAAAGAAGCAGCTCAGGAGGCTGTTAAACTGGTAAGTTGTCCTTTTTTTCCCTTCAGTTTTCACATTCACTGTCTTTAATATCAAGTTTTTTTCTTAGTGTGCCTAAGAGTTTACCAAACATTTTTTGAAGTACTGATGAGGCAGGTTTTTTTTTTTTTTCTCCCACATTGTAGTGATATTCTTTGCATGTATAGTTGATAGGATTCAGCATCTAAAAGGTAGCATGGTAGAATTCCTAGTAATCTGTTCTTATAAACATCTGGCTTAGTGATTTTTTTTGTCTGTTTAAGTTTATAGGAATGTGAAAAGATTTAAGAAATGTAATTGTGATAAGGGCTATTACACTTCCTTGCCATACTGGGGCCATCCTTTTCTCTAAAATAATTCACAAAAGACACTGTGATGCATTTCTAGTTGATGAAACAAAGATTTTATGTTGAGTGGCAATATTTGATTTAAAAATACCAGATGTTAGGTAAGGACCTAGTAATTTTTCCAACTTATTTTATTTTATTTTATTTTATTTTTTTGAGACAGTCTCACTCTCACCCAGGCTGGAGTGCAATGGTGTGGTCTTGGATCACTGCATCCTCCGCCTCCCAGGTTCATTAAACCATGTGTAGATAGTAGAGACTAAATTTCACCATGTTGGTCAGGCTGGTCATGAACTAACTCTTGACCTCAGATGATCTGCCTGCCTCAGCCTCTCAGAGTGCTGGGATTACAGGCATGTGGCACTGCACTTGTCCAATTCTTCCTTTTCTATATTGTTTGAATACTCCCCACTGGTATGCATGATTGAATATGATGGTAGTTTAACAGTGAAAGAGTATGCTACCTGAAAGAATATTAAATGTCTTTACGAGGAGAATTTGGGAATTTCGATATTTCTTTTAAAATCATGACCCTTCTTGAGAGAGTACTTCCCATTTTAGAGGGAATTCAGATTTATTGGTAATCTTTTGAGATGTCAAAATTTTAATTTCAGCAGCTCAATTTGAGGGGCTCTTTAGAGCTCTAGAAAGAGGTACCTTAGAAATCCTTTAGTTTGTTTTTATGGTTTGTTTAGGTTTTATAGAGGTGGGGTCTCACTATCTTGGTTCCATTGGTCTTTTTTTTTGTTTTGTTTTGAGACAGAGTTTCTGTCACCCAGGCTGGGGTGTGGTGGCACAATCTTGGCTCACTGCAACCTCTGACTCCTGGGCTCAAGTGATTCTCCTGCCTTAGCCACCAGAGTAGAGTAGTTGGGATCGCAAGTGGCGTACCACCATGCCCAGCTAGTTTTTATATTTTTAGTAAAGACAGATTTATGTTGGCCAGGGCAATCTCGAACTCCTGACCTCAAGTGATCTGCGCGCCTCAGCCTCCCAAAGTGCTGGGATGTCAGGTGTGAGCAACTGTGCCTGGCAGGTTGGTCTTGAACTCATGGCCTCAAGCAGTCCTCCTGCCTCTGTTTCCTAAAGTGCAAGGATTACTGGCATGAACCAACTCTCTTGGCCCAGAATCCTTTAGTTTAATCTCCTATAAAAGAATATAATATTTTTGCCAAGTAGCAATAAAGTAGCAGTAAGTGAAAATGCAGAATGATTGAGCAATGAGGTATCTTACTACAGAAAGCTAATATAGTGGGCTCTCTGGACTTCTGCATTCACTGTTCTAGCTAGCTGAGGATTGGAGATTTTCCCAGAAATCCAGTAAAAAATAACAATACACCAATGTATGAGAGAATGTTCGTAGGTTATGTGCAAACACTACCCTGTTTTATTTAAGGGACTTGAGCGTTCATGGTTTTCGGTATGGGTTCCTGGAACCAGTCTCACATATGTACTGAGGGACCACTGCAGAATTTAGCTACTGGTGTCAGATCCTTTTTTTTTTTTTAACATTTTGAAAAAGAATCGTTAAACTGACACTGTAGGTTACTTAATTCTTGCTACCAAAATATACTAATTATGGTAGGTGATCACTATAACATGATTTCCAGAAACCTTATAGTAAAGATACATCATTAGAGGAAGATGGTTTATAATCCAGTAGTAACAATGATTTTTAGTGCCATTAGACACTATGAAATGTTTCCGTTTGTGTAATTGCCTTGATAAATATATTATGATCCAAAATCGCATTGCTGTAGGCTGTTTAGAATATAGTCTTATTAATGTAGTTTTAAAATGTAATGGAGAAAGTTCTATGGATAACCAAGCATCCCTTTTCGTTGTCCTAGGAATTAACTCTTGTAAAATTTTTTACATTTCTTTCTGGGTTTCTCTGTTGTGATTTGAGTCCTTTTCTGGAGGCATAAGTATTTTGTACTACCTAATTTTTAATAGGAGGCTGTGCATTTTGTTGCCATTTATTTATTTATTTATTTTTGAGACAGAGTTTCACTCTTGTCCAGGCTGGAGTGCAGTGACGTGATCTTGGCTTACTGCAACCTCTGTCTCCCAAGTTCAAGCGATTCTCCTAACTCAGCCTCCCGAGTAGTTGGGATTACAGGTGCCTGCCACTACTCCCAGCTAATTTTGTATTTTTAGTAGAGGCGAGGTTTCTCCATGTTGGTCAGACTGGTCTCGAACTCCCGACCTCAGGAGATCCACCCATCTTGGCCTCTCAGAGTGCTAGGATTACAGGCATGAGCCACTGAGCCTGGCCTTTGTTGCGTTTTAAAAGATACTTCCAGCAGGGTGTTGTTTGTAATCCTAGTACTTTGGGAGGCTGAGGTGGAAGGATGGAATGAGATTGCAGTGATGTGATCTTGGCTCACTGCAACCTCTACCTCCTGGTGCCTCAGCTTGCTGAGTAGCTGGGATTATAGGTGTGTGCCACCATGCCCAGCTAATTTTTGTATTTTTAGTAGAGATGGAGTTTCACCATGTTGGCCAGGCTGGTCTCAAACTCCTGACTGCAGATGATCCACCCACCTTGGTCTCCCAAAGTACTGAGAGTACAGGTATGAGTCACTGCATCCAGCCTACTTTCTAATAAATTGTTTTAATTTTTTTTTGATACAGGGTCTTTGTTGCCTTGGCTGGAGTGCAATGTCATGTCAAAGCTCACTAACCTTGAACTCCTAGGCTTACGTGATCCTCCTGCCTCAGCTTCCTAAGCAGCTAGGACCATGGGGGCACCACCATGCTAGGCTGATTTTTAAACTTTTATAGAGGTGTTGTCTTGCTCTGCCTCAAGCGGTCTTCCTGCCTTGGCTTCCCAAATTGGTGGGATTACAGGCATGAGCCACTGTGCCTGGCCATTGTTTTTTTTTTTTTTTAAGGATGCTTTACTGTGGGTAGGATTTGGTGGATTTGAATTTAGCACAACAAAGGACTAGATTTTAGAGAAAGAAGTAATTGAAACATTCTAGAGAAAATACAAATTTCAAGTTGATTTGGATTTTTTTTTTTCTTTTTGCTACTTTGTATTCATTTGTGGAAATGAATACCCTTTTTTTCTAAGTATATTCCTCAAGTGAACATACTTTGGAAACTGTCTCTACTGTGTTACATTTTGAGATTCTACTTGTTACAATTCTACCCAAAGTGAATTTTTAATTGAAGTATCATTCTAGTTATATATAACTAAATGTTGGGCAAGTAGCTCATGCCTCCTTTGCGTTATTTATATATAGATTAGACAAGATTGAAGCACCTGTTTCTCTTCTGAGTGGAGAAGTATCTTAGGTTGAGATAGTTTTAGGTATTTGGCATTGTTTTTGATACTGATACAGCAATGATTAGTTCTTCTAGGTTAGAAAGTATTGTAGACTTTATGTTTCTATGTGGACTTATAAAAATGGGTTAATTGATGTTAACAGTTGAAGAGGCATGAAGTTAGAAGCAACTGCAAGTTTTTTTGAGATGGAGTCTTGCACTGCCACCAGGTTGGAGTACAATGGCTCCATCTTGGCTCACTGCAATCTCTGCCTCCCAGGTTCAAGCAATTCTCCTGCCTCAGCCTTGTGAGTAGCAGGGACTATAAGGCGCGTACCACCACACCTAGCTGACTTTTATATTTTTAGTAGAGATGGGGTTTCACCTTGTTGGTCAGGCTGGTCTCAGTCTGTTGACCTCGTGGATCTGCTCGCCTTGGCCTCCCAAAGTGCTGAGATTGCAGACGTAAGCCACTGTGCCTGGCTGCAAGTTTCTTACATGATCCTGATTCTAGCCAACATCTACCTTTGTTTTGGGAAATGAAAAAAATCTTATTAGTAAATGATGATAATTAGCTAGGGAAGTAAGATTTAAACTTGTGAAAAGGTTATTAATAGGTACTGCTTGAGTGCTTGTTAAGGGACAGGAACTTTGCTAGATGCTACATTATTACCTTTAAATTCTGCCTCAACAACCCTTTATCATCTTTGTTGCTACTACTGTAGTCTAAGGTACCATTTGTACCATTCAGTCTACTGAAGAAACCTAACTAGTCTCACTGCCTTCCATTGCCCTTTTTATATCTGGCAGCATTGATTAGATCACAACATTCCTATGCTGAAAAATGACTTACAAACAAGGCCCTATCCAGGCAAGTTCCTTCTTACCTCTTTCCCCACTCTTCCTCTTAATTACCCTTTCAGCCAAGTCACACTCTGTCACCAGGCTGGAAGGCAGTGGTGTGATCACAGCTCACTGCAACTTCTGCCTCCCAGGTTCAAGCAATTCTCCTGCCTCAGCCACAGAGTAGCTGGGATTACAGGTGTGCACCACCACACCTGGCTAATTTTTGTATTTTGTAATTTTTGTATTTTTATCTTTATTAACATAGAGCTAATAGCATCTATGTTAGAGATGGGTTTTTGCCGTGTTGGCCAGGCCTCAAACTCCTGGCCTCAAGTGATCGCCCGCCTCCACCTCCCAAAGTGCTGGGATTACAGGCATGAGCCACCGTGCCCAGCCAAGCCATGGCCATTTTCATTTTAAGGCTGCCTTCTGCTGTCCTGCTGTCATAGGGGTTGAAAGCAGCCCATTTATGGCTGATGCTTTCTTTTCAGTCAGGTAGAAGACTTTTTGTGACATTGAGCACCCTACCACCCAGTTGCCCTATGACAATATCCTAAGAATCGTAAAATAGATACTATGTGGTGGCTCATGCCTGTAATCCCAGCATTTTGGGAGGCTGAGGCGGATGGATCACATGAGTTTGGGAGTTCGGACCAGCCTGACCAACATGGAGAAATCCCTGTCTCTACTAAAAATACAAAAATTAGCCAGGTGTGGTGACTCATGCCTGTAATCCCAGCATTTTGGGAAGCCGAGGTGGATGGATCACCTGAGGTCAAGAGTTCAAGACTAGCTTGGGCAACATGGTGAAACCCTGTCTCTACTAATATTACAAAAATAAGCCAAGAATGATGGCATGCACCTGTAATCCCCGCTACTTGGGAGGCCGAGGTAGGAGCATTGCTTAAACCCGTGAGGCAGAGGTTGTGGTGAGCTGAGATCGCCCCATTGCACTCCAGCTTGGGCAACAGGGTGAAACTCTGTCTCAAAAAGATTTTGCTTGGATGATTTTTTTACTTGTAATTTTTTTTTTTTTTGAGTTTGTAGATTATTTACATGTCTTTCCCCATTAGAATCTATATATTTTCTCTCTCTCTAATATTTAGAACTGTGACCCATTATCTAGTAGGTGCTGGATAAATAATCTGACTAGCTGACTGCTGCTATCTAATATTCCTATATATAGCTCATGGACCATTTTGCTGTTTTAATAGCCTCAGTTTGCATTTCTGTGCTACTTTCTGCCCCAGTGATTAGGGTAAATAATAGGTGGTGATGTTTTCTTCCCTCACCGCACATGTTGATTTAAAGACCATGAAGGAGGGCAGGCAGGTGTGTTTATGTATTTGTATGGTATGTTGCTGGAATTGGAGCCCAAGACCAGTGGTGCTACAATTCCATGACAGTCTTATATAATGGAACTATCCTGATGAAATGCTAATAGCGTCTATGTTACAAACATTGGAATGGATGAAATCTGTTTGCACATTACAGATTAACAATTTTAATAGCTCTGATGGTTTTATTCACCAAATTGGTTGTGTATACCGTCAGAATGTTTGTACAGCCTTTTTTTTTTTTTTGAGACAGTTTCACTCTGTCACCCAGGCTGGAATGTAGTGGTACTACCTCTGCCTCCTGGGTTCAAGTGATTCTCCTGTCTCAGCCTTCCAAGTAGCTGGGACTATAGGAGTCCACCACCATGCCCAGCAAAATTTTTTTTTGCATTTTTAGTATGTTGACCACGTTGGCCAGGCTGGTCTCAAACTTTAACCTCCAGCGATGCACCTGCTTTTGCCTCTTGTACAGCCATTTTGATAAATGGAATTGACAAGATGGGTTCAGAAATATTTTCGTAATAATTTAGCATAAATACTTGTGTTTAGCATGAAAACTTACTGCAGATACAGTTTCTTAAGAGAGCTTACAGAACATGAGAGACTACTGTTAAAATGGTAGCAAATGGTGTGAAGGGTAAAGGAAGATGAAGGGAGACTGGGCTAGGGTTGTCAGAGATGGCTTTGCAGTAAAGAGGTTTGAGCAACACAATGAAGAAAAAAAGTGCATCTAGTTGAAGCAGTGTTTTGTGGAAATAAAACTTGTAATAAAATCAGTTCCAGGAGTTCATACGGGCTAAGCTGCATAGGGTGCTCCCCGACCTAGTTAGTGGCATGATGTAAGTGGCTGAATAATGATGGTTATTTGAATAAAGAGAACAAAGACCAGGAGGAGGGTGGCAGCAATGGAAAGGAGAGAGGTCAGATATTTTGAAAGAAAAATGAAAGGCTATATAGTATTTTGCTTTAGGTCGTATTCCAGTTTTTATCAGTGATTGAAATGGAGGTGTACTTGGACTGCTCATGATATGTTTGGTAACTTGAATCTACATGCAGTGATTAATGCCTTGGATGACAGTCAGGATCTGAAAAATTTTTGATCGCCTGGGAAAGAAAGTTTGTATCTATCAAGATGGAATTGACAAAAGTTAAGTATTTACACAACTAGTTTAACAAGTAAGCTGTGGTGTCAGTAATGTGGTGTGGTTACCAAATAAGCTAGGGTAACATGGACATGTAAGAGTGGTATGGTGTCTAGAAGTGGAATATTAGTAATAAGCTCCAGTTTATTCTAGACTTCTCAGTTTCAATCTGCATTTACAATATTGTGTTAGAATGTCACTCTTTAGTGACACTTGAGTGTCAGTATTTCTTGGGGGTACTTGAGTTTGCCACTATCAAGGAAGAAATGATTAACCAAGCATAAAGAACAACTGAGTCATGTGTGCCAGGTGTATGAAATGCAGTCATTTGGGGGAAACACATAGGTTTATTTAAGTAAGTAGATTTTGGCTCAATGTAAAGACGACTTTATAATTAAGAAATCTTTACGCTGGCTGCCGTGGCTCATGCCTATAATCCCAGCACTTTGGGAGGCCGAGGAGGGCAGGATCACCCGAGGCCAGGAGTTCGAGACCAGCCTGGCCAACATGGTGAAATCCTGTCTCTAGTCAAAATATAAAAATTAGCCCAGCGTGGTGATGGGCGCCTGTAATCCCAGCTACTCCAGAGACTTGAGGTGAGAGAATGGCTTGAACCTGGGAGGCGGAGGTTGCAGTGAGCCAAGATCATGCCACTGCACTCCAGCCTTGGCAACAATGAACAAAAAAACACACACAAAAAAACTTGAAACAATTATAGGTAACAGAGTAAACTGGCTCTCCAATGAAAATAAATCATTAAAGGAGCAAAGTAAGGAGACTCTATGGTTATATTGTCCAACTATAACAAAAGCAGTATCTAGAAATTAACGTTTCCTGAAGCAACACTCCATATATGGATTACGCATACTTTTTTGTATGTATATTTGAATTGCTTAAGCTTTCTTACTCTAATGCCACTCCATCACCTTAAAAAAAAAGTATCCCAGCAGATAGGTAACATTGAGTTAGATGGAGAATGGGGCAATACGAAAAACAAATGTGAATAAGAGATTCTAATTTAATACTAGTAAACCCTAACTCATGAGGTAAGTGTATCAGGACACTACAGTAGTATCAAAAATGAGCAAAAAAAAATCTCATCTTTCCTACTCTAGAAAGGTTGGCCTTAAGTTAGTTAAAAAAAAATCAAAAAAAAAAAAAAAAAAATCTAGCTTTCAAGCTTAGTACCACAGCAAGATGGATCAAATAGGAAATGAAGATTAATTATCATTAACGTGAGGTTTCAGGTGTGTGTTTTTTTTTTTTTTTTTTTTTGAGACGGAGCATCTGTTGCCAGGCTGGAGTGCAGTGGCTCGATCTTGGCTCACTGCAACGTCTGCCTCCCAGGTTCATGCAATTCTACTGCCTCAGCCTCCCGAGTAGCTGGGACTACAGGCACGTGCCACCACACCTGGCTACTTTTTCTATTTTAGTAGAGATGGGGTTTCACCATGTTGGTCAGGATGGTCTTGATCTTGTGATCCACCCACTTCGGCCTCCCAAAGTGCTGAGCGCACCCGGCGAGGTTTCAGTTTTTAAGAACATGGTAGTACAGTCTGGAACATTGCTGTCATTGAAGCTCAGAATTTTAAGTCATTTCTTTTTCCTTCATAGTCACCAAATTCCCAGAAATTTAGCAATTCAACATTGGAATCTGATGCAGAAGTTGCTCAGTCCTAACTTCCCAGCAAAGCCACTACCTCCAAAGCCGTCCACATTAAATACTTCTTTTTTTTGTTCTGAGACCAAGTCTTGTTCTGTCACCCAGGCTGGAGTGCAGTGGCACAATCTCATCTCATTGCAACTTCCCCCTCCTGAGTTCAAGCGATTCTCCTGCCTCAGCCTCCCTAGTAGCTGGGATCACAGGTGTGCACTGCACCACTACACTTGGCTAATTTTGTATTTTTAGGCCAGGCTAGTCTTGAAGTCCTCAGGTGATCCGCCCGCCTAGACCTCTGAAAGTGCTGGAATTGCCCGTGAGAGACACCACCACACCCGGCCATCTTCAGGTTTTTTAATTGAAAAAATGTAGGTAGAGAGGAATCAGCAGTTTATTTTTTAAGTCCTGCTAAATCTTTCTGTTACTTACGTTGTTCGGAGACCACAGATCTCCTTTATACTTTCTACCTACCCTGCCTTGGCTAAATTGATTAGCATCAGGGCTAGTGATGATTGGTAGGAAGGAAGTGGTCTTTCTGTAGATAATAATGGAAACAGTCATTAATAATTTGAAGCAGCATTGTTAATGTTGATGGTTAATGGAAGTGTTGCCTATGTTACAGATTAGCTGTCTTCCCTGTATTTTTTTGATTATTGTTACCTTGATGGAATTTTTCCATTCTCTGTTGTCTTGTCCTTCCCTCATAGATTTCTTACAAGGATTTTGGTTTCTCTCAATGGTGTCTTTTCTTGGTAAAACTAAGAATTCGAGTTTTTGTTACAAGTTTTTCAGAGTTAGGTGGTATTGTAGTTAATAGCTCCTGCTCTTAGAACATTTAGAAAACACCAGTTTCCCCCATTATACCAAAATTGGTCACCCCCAGAATAACTCTGTTTTTGCCTTTAAACTTGGTATTTTTTTCCACCTTTTTCTGAGACTTTAATTGTTTTTCTTAACTACTAGAATTACTGATTGCATGACCAAATTGAAAACCACTGATTTGTTGCTAAGGCTTGCTGCTTGATGCTAGATAATAAGACTCTAGGGAACGTACATATTTTAAAGTGATTTATTTTGTTCTTAGTTTACTTTCATTTGTAAAATAAGGCATTGTAATCTACTTGTCCATAATTCCATGCAATGATGGATTCAGCCATAGCTCTGCTATTTTCAGGTAACACATTTCTGCTGTTAAAAGATTATTAGTTTAATGGAAGAGAAAGACAAATGCTGTAAGAGAAAAAGTATATGGCAGGATTTTTCAACCTCAGCACGGCTGATCTTTTAGACCAGATCATTTTTTGTGACAGGCTGTCTTCTGAATTATAAGATGTTTATCAGCATCTCTGGCTTCTACCCACTAGATATCATCAGCAAGTCCCCGCTTCTTCCCAAATTGTGACAACCAAGAATGTCATGTCTTCTGGGGTGTGAAATCATTCCTCTTCAGAACTGTTGGTCTGTGTTAACATAGAAGAGTGTCTTGTTGACCTTTATAGGATTTATGGATTGAAGTATTGGGTGGTTGAACTCAATTTACAGGTATCCAGAGGAATTTGTGTGATGGAAGTTTCAGGGAAGGGAGTTTCTTTAGAGCTGTAGGACTATAAAAACTATGTTTGAGAATTGATATAAAAAGGTATTTGAGGGAGAAAGAAGTAGCAAGAGTGATCTTTTTAATTTTTTTAATATTGTGCTTCTGGCTTAAATGTAGAGAAATAGAGATAAACCTGGGATCAGGATGGCCATGCAGTTGAATAGCCTGCATGTAATAGTGGGATAGAAAGCAAGAAATTGTTCTGAACTGGAGGTATGGTATTTGAACTTTATTAAATTTTGATTATCTGGAGGTGGAGAAAGGGAAGACTTGACTTTCTGAATTACATGTTTTTTTCTGTTACACCTGATGAACCTAGTAAGAAAGGGCATGATAGCAAGAATTGTTCTTATGCTGTAAGGTGGTTCCATAAAGTTGTATAGAAATTGATGTTGGTTATTTAGTTTGTGTAGCTCCACGTGTAGAATAGATTTTGAGGTTAGGTGCAGAAAGATTAATCAATAATTATTGCTGCTGCTGCCGCTGCCATTTTTAGTAACATAAATTTTGAGGCAGTTTTAACTGTGTAACCTATATAATCCATTTTTCCAGGTAATTTGGATACTTTTGAACTTGGGTTTGTAAATAATACTAATTGGTAGATTTGTCACTTTGATACATTGCGTTTTGACTCTGCTTTATGATAATCTGTGGGACATGGTTACTTAAAAATTTACTTTTTGCTGTAGTTTTAAAGTTGTTTCTATATACTTTTACCATAACCATCTACTTTTCTTTCTCCTTCATAACTTTATTATGTGCATAATGAAAATGAAATGGGGGGAAAAGTACAGTTGGATTCAGAAATAAAAGCTGTTTTTTTAGACTTAAATATTTGAAGCCCAAAATTTCTTATTGCCTCTTTTAATAAGAGGAAGGGAAAATGGAAATATAGATTAAGGTGCTGGTTAACAGAAAGGCTGGTCTTGGAATCAGTTTTCATTGCATGAGAATAACTGGTTGATGAGATGAATTTAAGTAAAAGTTAAGTTATTGAGGAACTGGCAATTTTTGAATTTAAGCTGCTGCAGATCTGATTCTTAATTAATCAAGTTTCCTAAATATAAAGGATTTAATAACTTTTTTTTGCATTAAATTGGTTCACAAACTTGTTTAATGGATCTTGTCAATATAATCTGTTTCTCAGTCTGTAATTCCCGTTTATGGGAATTAAGGTAAACTACTTTTTAAAGGATGGTTTGCTCTTGTGTATCTTTTATAATAAACACTTCTAATTGGATATTATAAGTAATTTAAATACATGATGCACTTTTTCCCATTTCAGTATAATAATCATGAAATTCGTTCTGGAAAACACATTGGTGTCTGCATCTCAGTTGCCAACAATAGGCTTTTTGTGGGCTCTATTCCTAAGAGTAAAACCAAGGAACAAATTCTTGAAGAATTTAGCAAAGTAACAGGTAAGTTGGATTTATTTGGGAATGAGGTGCAGCTTTTAATAATGAAGGTAATAGCATATTTCTGTGTGTCAGGCATTGTTGTAAACACATTTATTGACTCATCGAATCCTTACTACAACTTGATGAAGTAAGTGTAGATAACCCCATTTTTCAGATGTGCACTCAAGGATTTGGGAAATAACTTGCTAAAAGTTGCACAGGTTAGTAAGGAATGCAGCTGGGATTTGAATTTATTCTGCGAAATCGTTGTTTTTCCTATGTTTTGGAAGATTGTATTTCTTTGTGTGTTCTTTCTCTAGGTGTTGATGTTCTTAGTAGAATTGTATGAATAATGATTTGATTTTCTTCAAATTACAGGAATAATAAGTATTGCCATAAGCAGAATTTTTTTCTCTTTCTTTTCCTTTTTTTTTTGAGACAGAGACTCGCTCTGTCACCCAGGCTGGAGTGCAGTGGCACTGCAACCTGTACGTCCCAGGTTCGAGTGATTCTCCTGCCTCAGCCTCCTGAGTAGCTGGGATTACAGGTGCGTGCCACAACACCTGGCTAATTTTTTTTTTTTTGAGACGGAGTTTCGCTCTTGTTACCCAGGCTGGAGTGCAATGGCGCGATCTCGGCTCACCGCAACCTCCGCCTCCTGGGTTCAGGCAATTCTCCTGCCTCAGCCTCCTGAGTAGCTGGGACTACAGGCATGCGCCACCATGCCAGCTAATTTTTTGTATTTTTAGTAGAGGTGGGGTTTCACTATGTTGACCAGTATGGCCTCGATCTCTTGACCTCGTGATCCACCCGCCTTGGCCTCCCAAAGTGCTGGGATTACAGGCGTGAGTCACCGTGCCCGGCCCACCTGGCTAATTTTTGTATTTCTCGTGGAGACGGGGTTTCACCATATTGGCCAGACTGGTCTCAAACTCCTGACCTCAAGTGATCTGCCCTCGGCCTCCCAGAGTGCTGGGATTACAGGCATAAGCCACTGTGCCCAGCCCATAAGCAGAATTTATACATTGTCAACGTGGTAATTTTTTTGAACTGTAAAACATCTTTTATAACAACTTTTAAATGACAGGTTGCTTTATTAGAAAATATTTTCATCAGCCTACAGTGTTTAGCATATCAGTCAGTTATCAACCTTCAGGATCATTGCAAATTTTTTTTTTTTTGAGACAGAGTCTCACTCTGTCGCCAGGCGCCAGGCTGGAGTGCAGTGACACAACCTTGGCTCATTGCAACCTCCGCCTCCTGGGTTCAAGCAGTTCTCCTGCCTCAGCATCCCGAGTAGCTGGGACTACAGGCACACGCCACCATGCCCAGCTAATTTTTTTTGTATTTTTAGTAGAGACGGGGTTTCACCATGTTGGCCAGAATGATCTCCATCTCCTGACCTCGTGATCCGCCCGCCTCAGCCTCCCAAAGTGCTGGGATTACAGGCTTGAGCCACCGTGCCCGGCCATTGCAAATTTTTATGCGTTACTTATAACTTACATTTCATTTGAAATAAAGCTATTGATATCTAAAGTCAGAAAAGTATTTGCATAATAAGAAAAATATCTAGCCATATTTGATCTATACTGCCTTTCTCTTGTAACAGTTATATGTAAATTTTTATTTGCCTCTCTGATTTAATTAGTGGAAGCAAAAATAGTCCTTAGGTTTAATTAAAAAGAACACATTTTCTTTCCATGGAGATTTGTGTTGAAAAACTCGGAAACAATAGATTAGGAAAATAATTTAGACCTGTTTATTGATAGTCTTTTATAAAGATATTTAGTGAAGAAAAGAGATGATTATCCTTTTTGATATTTAAGTAGTATTTTAGAGAAATAAATCATTTGATTCACTTGTGTTTGCTAGTTATTTCATCTAATTTCCCTCGAATGGTTGCTTACTTGCAGAGGGTCTTACAGACGTCATTTTATACCACCAACCGGATGACAAGAAAAAAAACAGAGGCTTTTGCTTTCTTGAATATGAAGATCACAAAACAGCTGCCCAGGCAAGGCGTAGGTTAATGAGTGGTAAAGTCAAAGTCTGGGGGAATGTTGGAACTGTTGAATGGGCTGATCCTATAGAAGATCCTGATCCTGAGGTTATGGCAAAGGTAATGATAGTCAAGTTAAAAATCTTTTTTGAGGGATGACTGGGAGAAGGGTGGAGGTGGGCAAAAAACATGAAATGAATTATATACATTTTTATATTATTATTTTTTTATTTTTTAAGACAGAGTCTTGCTCTTGTTGCCCAGGCTGAAGTGCCATGGCGCAATCACGGTTCACTGCAACCTCCGCCTCTTGGATTCAGTTGATTCTCCTCCCTCAGTCTCCTGAGTAGCTGGGATTATACAGGCACCCGCCACCACACCCGGCTAATTTTTGTTATTTTTAGTAGAGATGGGGTTTCACCATGTTAGTCAGGGTGGTCTTGAACCCCTGACTTCAGGGGACCTGCCCACCTTGGCTTCCTGAAGTGTTGGGATTACAGGGGTGAGCCACCATGCCTGACCCTGTATACATTTTTTTAAAACCATATTTTTAGAGTTGAGAGAAATGTTGTTTACTAAGGGAATAGGGAGCTCAAACTGGAAATACCATGTGCCTGGAAAGTGAAAGTAGTAATTGATTCATGGATACTTAGCCATAATTGTATAGCTATCACAATCTTACAGTGAAGTAGTTAGCCTAGATGCTGTAGATGGTTCACTTCCATTCTTGTGTGGCTAAGAGCAATTTTGAGTTTTTGAGAATGGCACCATTAGCTTACATGGTTTTGTGGTTAAAATCCTACTCCTAAAAATAGTGACTTGTACTGACCTCAGCAGAGCCGCTTGCAGTTACATTTAGCCATTAGGCATCCTGGGTTCAGCAGTCAGTGGAGTCATTCTATGAGAATAAACATCTCTTGAGTCAACACTTTATTACACACTAGTCAATAATTTGCAGTTATTTGTTCTATCCTTTGCCCTCTTTTTTGTAAGAGACAGGGTCTAGTTCTGTGGCCCAGGCCTAGGGTGCAGGGGCATGATCATAGCTTACTAGCCCCAGACTCAAGATCTTCCCAAGTAGCTAGGACTACAGGTGTGCACCACCACACCTGGATAATTTTTAAGAAAAATTTTGAAGAGACAGTGAGTCTCCCTGTGCAGCCCAGGCCCATCTTAAAGCTCTTGGCCTAAAGCAGTCAGTCTCCTTCCCAAAATGCTGGGATTACAGGCATGAGCCACCATGCCCCATTATCCTTTGTCTTTTAAGAATCCCCCTTTATTACTTAGAGGTTAAGTGTCAGATACCACTAATTCAGTTAAATGGAGGGTAATGTGAACTGCCAGGATAACTATGAATATTATTGAAGGATAAATGGTTTTAGAGGACCGAAAATATTTGGGGTTCTTTCTTCCTCTGGCCTATAAAGTCTTGCTGGGTTAGCACTTTAGATTAGCATATTCAGATGGTATTCAGGTATTTTTCAAGGAAATGATAATGTTAGTAAAATGGTTAAACTTTGTAGTTATACTTTGAGAAGCTTTCAAGATTGGGGAAACAGTTTATCTTAGTAATGTTTTTAACAGTCCTTCCCCCTTTAACGTTTCAAAGCAGGCTCTAATTAGTTTTGACCACTTGTGTTAAGTGTTAAACATTTCAATAGCTCTCTTAGAGGGCATGATACTTACATTCTTAGGAAAAGATGATCTTTTTTTAATGCAAAATAATTACTTATTACTAATGTAGCCTAGAGTCTACATTTTCTTTTTCATAGACTTCCTTAGAGCTGTTTTAGGTTTACAGCAAAAAACACAGAATTACCTTATGATTTCTGCCCCCTACACAGGCACAGTCTCCCTCACTGCCAATATCCTGCGCTAGAATGGTACATTTTTTAAAACTGATGGATGTAGATCGATCACCTGAAATCTATAGCTTACATGAGGTCTCACTCTAGATACATGTGCTGTGTATTTGGAGAAATGTATATCCATGTTTCCACCCTTATAGTATTCTACAGAATAGTTTCACTACCCTAAAAACCCTCTGTGCTCTCCTAAGTCATCCCTCCCCCACTCAACACCTGGCAGTCACTGTCTCCATAGTTTTGCCTTCTCAGAATGTTAGATAGTTTGAACCATATATAACCTTCACATTGGCTTCTTTCTCTTAGTAATAAATAAAGTTCCTCTATGTCATTTTGTGGCTGGCTATTAACTCATTTCTTTCTGTCAGTTACAATATTCTGTTCTGTAAGTGCCACAGCTGTTCATTCTCCCACTGAAGGACATCTTGGTTTCTTCCAATTTTTGGGATTTTTTTTCTTTTTTGAGACAAAGTCGCACTCTGTCGCCCAGGTCAGCCTCTGCCTTTCGGGTTCAAGCATTTCTCATGTTTCAGCCTCCCAAGCAACTGGGACTGTAGGCACGTGCCACCACACCCAGTTAATTTTTATATTTTTTGTAGAGATGGAGTTTCGCTATGTTGGCCAGGCTGGTCTCAAGTTCCTGACCTAAGGTGATCTGCCCGCCTCGGCCTCCCAAAGTGCTGGGATTACAGGAGTGAGCCATTGCGTCTGGCACATTTTTGGCAATTAGGAATAAAGCTGCTATAAACATCTCTGTGTAGGTTTTTGTAGTGGATATAAGTTTTTAACTTTGGGTAAATAATAAGGAACAGGATTGCTGGGTCAAAGGGGCTGTACCATTTTGCATTCCCGCCAGCAATGAATGAGAGTTTCTGTTGCTCTGCATTCTTACATGCATTTATAGTGTTTTGGACTTTGGTCATTCTAATAGTTTTAACTTGCAGTTCCGTAATGACATATTATATTGAGCATGTTCATGAGACTCTTTGCCATCTGTATATCTTTTCTGGCAACATCTCTATTTGAGGTCTTCCAACCTGATCCAGCAGTTCTGCTCCTTGATATTTACCCAAGGAATTGAAAACTTTGTTTTTTATATTGACATTCTTCTAATGGATTGTGATTTAACTTTTCAGGGTGGGGTGGTGACATCTTAGAAATTGAACTTTTTGGAAATAATACAGGGAGGTTTTTTCTTCCCCCTAGGTAAAAGTGCTGTTTGTACGCAACCTTGCCAATACTGTAACAGAAGAGATTTTAGAAAAGGCATTTAGTCAGTTTGGGAAACTGGAACGAGTGAAGAAGCTAAAAGATTATGCATTCATTCATTTTGATGAGCGAGATGGTGCTGTCAAGGTAAATACGGTGGAATTATAGGAATCTAAATCAGACTTAACAACTTTAGTCATTTTAGAATCTCAGGATATTTTTACAAATTGGTGGACTCTTGGAAGTCTATGGAATCCACTCAAACTAACCTTTTGGTTTTAGTGACCTTGGCAGTTTTCTGAGTAAAAATGAAAAATAATTGAGCTGCATCTTTAAATAAAATTATCTGACTGCCTGCATGAGGCTTTCTCTTGTCCTTCCAACATTAATGATAAATTATTTTCTTTAAATGAATCATCTGAAAGGCCTATTTTTATATTGACTATTACATAATTTTTTAAGGCTATGGAAGAAATGAATGGCAAAGACTTGGAGGGAGAAAATATTGAAATTGTTTTTGCCAAGCCACCAGATCAGAAAAGAAAAGAAAGAAAAGCTCAGAGGCAAGCAGCAAAAAATCAAATGTGAGTCAAATTTGTATACTTAAAAATTGTATAAATTTTAATATTGATATACTAATTGGAAAATAACAGGTGTTGATCAGACTTGTTAAACAAATGCATAACACCCCTTTTAAAGACTTGAAGGCTTTGAGAGTCATAAACCCCAATGATCTATAAAAGTGTGAAAGTGTTTATTGAACTCTTGCTGTTGACTATATACCATGTTTGTGAAAATCAGAATTGTAAATAACTGGAATTTTGGTAAATTGGCAAAATGAAAAGTCTGTCCTTTTTTTTCTTGCAGGGGACAGAGTCTCACTTTGTCACTCAGGATGGAGTGCAGTGGCACTCCTTCGTTTTACTGCAACCTCCAACTCCTGGGTTTAAGTGATTCTCCTGCCTCAGCCTTCTGTGTAGCTGGGTTACAGGTGTGAGCCACCATGCCTGGCTAGTTTTTGTATTTTTTCTTTTTTCTTTTTTTTTTTTAGTAGAGACAGGGTTGGCTAGGCTGGTCTTGAACTCCTGGCCTCAGGTGATCCACCTGCTTCGGCTTCCCAAAGTGCTGGGATTACAGGCGTGAGCCACTGCGCCTGGCCTGTGTCGCATATTTTCTACGTATTTTACAGAATGTGCTCCTGAAAATGTGTTAAATATTAGCTGTTAAATGTCTTAATACGTTTGGTTTAAGGGTGGAGAGAGTTTTTTCTCTGATAAGTAGGAAATGTTAAATCTCTATTCATGTAGACTGTTTCTTTGCCAGTAGTGTCCCTTGCCACCCCAAGGGATGGATGGATTTTGGATGGATTTGAAAATAAAATGAGTATTGAAATTATAATATAGTAATACGATAAGAAAACAAGTAGATGTGTAGTTAGTTATACTAACTGGGGAGACCTTTTTAGAGAATCTGTAAGTAGGTATCTGCTTAAGACTGAAGGAAACTTAGTTTGGGTAAGAATTGAAGTTAGCTCTTAAAAAGAAGTTAGCAATATCTGAGAAGAGGGGTAATTGTTGATG